>NW_026930701.1:0-430534 GCF_032062105.1 Saccostrea cuccullata | reverse complement strand
AGTATAACAAGGGGAACAGCAGCGTCAAAGATACTCAGGTGAGCCTTGTAGCCAATGGGTCAGGGCGGGGCCACAGTTAGTATAACAAGAGGGATTCAGGTGAAGGACAGCGGAGCCAAACTTACTCAGGTGAGTGTTGTGGCCCATGGGCCTCTTGATTAAGCACTTGTACCACATATCCTATTTTGGTATTGGTCCCAATCTAACAATCTATAAATTTCAGAGACATTATACTGTTGGAGCCACCACTTTAAGGAGAGTAAAGTTTAATATCTTATAAGCAAATAAAGTAAATATAGAATCTTAAGGGAGACAGGGAACATGTCACATGACTACAGTACCCGCATCGTTATTCTTTACAATTCTATCGTGTTCTATCGTGCGTGTATCCTATAGTATCGTGCGTGTATCCTATCGTATCGTGCGTGTATCCTATCGTATCGTGTTTTCCGTTTATCAGGTTTTGCGTTTTCTATCGTGTTTTCCGTTTATCGTGTTTTGCGTTTATCGTGTAGATCGTTTATCAGGTTCTATCGTGTATCGTGTTTTGCGTTTATCGTGTATATTCGGAAACCCTCACTTTTTATCTTTACTATGTAAAGAAACTACTGAGCTATTCCGAATTTCATTTTTCGTTTTGTTAATAGAAATAAGATTAATTCAACCGGAAAAGAGAAAATAAAGATTTACCTCTTTCTTTTTCATCAATATAAGAAATATTAAAGCGTAGAAGGAAAAAATAATTAATCGCGTATTTCATGAATGAATCAATTGATTTATTAATAAATAATTGATTAAATATATAAAATAATCATAGAGTAATTGTCAAAATTTAAACAGTAACTCTATTTTTGGGAAATGAAATTATAAGTAGATCGATCAACTGGTCTTTTTCTTTAAAACATAGGTAATCAGAGATTACAGAGCTCACCTCAACGTGTGTTGTCTTTAAGTAAGGCAATTTAAGTCACACAATTAACCAACAAAAAGTGTACATCCAAAAATGCAAAATTTATGCAATTTTGATACCTTGGAATAGACCTATATAAAAACCTAAAACTAGTTCTTCATTATGAAAATGTAATTAAAATCCAGCATCTGAAGCAAGATTGAGAGTTTTCATCCCTTGATGCATCATTTGTGCAACTGGTTTATATAAGCCTTATAGTTTCTTGGTGATAGATTTCCACCCATAACTTTTACAAGGTCTATTATCTGGAAAATGTATGTCAAATTCAGCATCTGAAGCAAGTCCATTACTGTGCATCCTAAGATGTATCATCCATGCAAGTTTGGTCAACATAGGGCTTTAAGTTACTTGCAAATGAAACCTGTATAAATAAATTAACCTTTCCACTAATCAAGAAAATGTAGGTCAGATTCATCATCCGAAGCAAGTCTAGTAGAATACATCCTAAGATGTACCATCCATGCAAGTTTGGTCATAATAGGGCTCAAAGTTACTTGGAAATGAATCCTGCACCATAAACTTTAACATGTTTACTCAACCAGAAAATGTAGGTCAGATTCAGCATCCGAAGCAAGACTGGTAGTATGCATCCTAAGATGTACCATCCATGCAAGTTTGGTCATAATAGGGCTCAAAGTATCTTCGATATGAAACCTTCACGAAAAACTTTAACCTGTTCACTCAACCGGAAAATGTAGGTCAGATTCAGCATCCGAAGCAAGGCTGGTAGTATACATCCTAAGATGTATCATCAATGTAAGTTTGGTCATTATATGTCTCATAGTAACTTGGAAATGAAACCTGCAACAAAAACTTTAACCTGTTCACTCAACTGGAAAATGTAGGTCAGATTCAGCATCCGAAGCAATGCTGGTAGTATGCATCCTAAGATGTACCATCCATGCAAGTTTGGTCATAATAGGGCTCAAAGTATCTTCGATATGAAACCTTCACGAAAAACTTTAACCTGTTCACTCAACCGGAAAATGTAGGTCAGATTCAGCATCCGAAGCAATGCTGGTAGTATGCATCCTAAGATGTATCATCAATGTAAGTTTGGTCATTATATGTCTCATAGTAACTTGGAAATGAAACCTGCAACAAAAACTTTAACCTGTTCACTCAACCGGAAAATGTAGGTCAGATTCAGCATCCGAAGCAAATCTAGTAAAATACATCCTAAGATGTACCATCCATGCAAGTTTGGTCATAATAGGGCTCAAATTTTTGATATGAAACCTTCACCAAAAACTTTAACCTGTTCACTCAACCGGAAAATGTAGGTCAGATTCAGCATCCGAAGCAAGGCTGGTAGTATGCATCCTAAGATGTATCATCTATGTAAGTTTGGTTAACATAGGGCTTATAGCTACCCGGAAATGAAACCTGCACCAAAAACTTTAACCTGTTCACTCAACCGGAAAATGTAGGTCAGATTCAGCATCCGAAGCAAATCTAGTAAAATACATCCTAAGATGTACCATCCATGCAAGTTTGGTCATTATAGGGCTCAAAATATCTTCGATATGAAACCTTCACCAAAAACTTTAACCTGTTCACTCAACCGGAAAATGTAGGTCAGATTCAGCATCCGAAGCAAGGCTGGTAGTATGCATCCTAAGACGTATCATCTATGTAAGTTTGGTCAACATAGGGCTTGTAGTTACTCGGAAATGAAACCTACACCAAAAACTGCACCAAAAATGTTAACCTGGACCAAAAACATTAACCTGGTCATTCCTTTGCTGAAATTGCAGCATCTGAAACTTTGACTGGTACAATGAAACACACTAGCAACATCTTCCATGCATGTCTAATCAATATAGGACATAGATGTACTTAAAAAGAAAACTGCTCCAAAAAACTTAACCTTAACCTGGGACGCCGACGCCGACGCCGAGGGTATCACATAAGCTCCCCCCAACTTCGTTGAGGTGAGCTAAAAATAATTTATCGAATTGTATGATTTATTTTGTCAAAATTAAATAGTGTTAATATGATTTTCTCAAATGAATCGGAGTTACCGGAGAAAGATTTTTGGCAAGCTACGATGTTCGCGTAGACAAAAAGCAAATAAATAAATAATAAGCAGGATATTGAAATGTGTCTGTTTTTCATGCAATATGTTTATCGTCTGATAACGTTAGAAATATGTTTACGCATCTGAACCGCATGTATGCATTATTATTTAAAGTATTGATGTTACAAATATAATACAAGAGGCCCAGGGGCCACAGCGCTCACCTGAGCACATTGGCTTGGAAAAAACACATATCAGATCAGAAATGAAAGTTTACCGCGGGGGGGGGGGGGGGGGGGGAGGGGGTGTGTGTCTTGAATTTGACCCCCCAGAGGTTCATGATTAGAACAAACTTGAATCTACACTACCTGAAGATGATTCCATATTAATATCACTAATCATAGCTTTGAAGTACTTGAAAAGATGATTTTAAAAGGTTTCCCTATAAATCCCTATATAAAACTTTAGTCGGCCATTTTGGCCCCACCCTAGCTCCGGGGGTCATGATTTGAACAAACTTGAATCAACACTGCCTGAGGATGATTCCACATGAGTTTCATCTTTCCTGGCACAGTGGTTCTTTAGAAGAAGATTTTTAAAGATTTTTCCTATATATTCCTATGTAAAACTTGGGTCGGCCATTTTGGCCCCACCCTAGCCCCGGGGGTCATGATTTGAACAAACTTGAATCTACACTACCTGAAGATGATTCCACATGAGTTTCATCTTTCCTGGCCCATTGGTTCTTGAGAAGAAGATTTTTAAAGATTTTTCCTATGTATTTCTATGTAAAACTTAGGTCGGCCATTTTGGCCCCACCCTAGCCCCGGGGGTCATGATTTGAACAAATTTGAATCAACACTGCCTGAGGATGATTCCACATGAGTTTCATCTTTCCTGGCCCAGTGGTTCTTTAGAAGAAGATTTTTAAAGATTTTTCCTATATATTCCTATGTAAAACTTGGGTCGGCCATTTTGGCCCCACCCTAGCCCCGGGGGTCATGATTTGAACAAACTTAAATCTACACTACCTGAAGATGATTCCACATGAGTTTCATCTTTCCTGGCCCAGTGGTTCTTGAGAAGAAGATTTTTAAAGATTTTTCCTATGTATTTCTATGTAAAACTTAGGTCGGCCATTTTGGCCCCACCCTAGCCCCGGGGGTCATGATTTGAACAAACTTGAATCAACACTGCCTGAGGATGATTCCACATGAGTTTCATCTTTCCTGGCCCAGTGGTTCTGGAGAAGAAGATTTTTAAAGATTTTTCCTATGTATTTCTATGTAAAACTTAGGTCGGCCATTTTGGCCCCACCTAGCCCCGGGGGTCATGATTTGAACAAACTTGAATCTACACTACCTGAGGATGATTCCACATGAGTTTCATCTTTCCTGGCCCAGTGGTTCTGGAGAAGAAGATTTTTAAAGATTTTTCCTATATATTCCTATGTAAAACTTGGGTCGGCCATTTTGGCCCCACCCTAGCCCCGGGGGTCATGATTTGAACAAACTTGAATCTACACTACCTGAGGATGATTCCACATGAGTTTCATCTTTCCTGGCCCAGTGGTTCTGGAGAAGAAGATTTTTAAAGATTTTTCCTATGTATTTCTATGTAAAACTTGGGTCGGCCATTTTGGCCCCGCCCTAGCCCCAGGGGTCATGATTTGAACAAACTTGAATCTACACTACTTAAGGATGATTCCACATGAGTTTCATCTTTCCTGGCCCAGTGGTTCTTGAGAAGAAGATTTTTTTAAAATGCCATTAATTTTTCTCTAATTCATAATTATCTCCCCTTGGAAAAGGGTGTGGCCCTTCATTTGAACAAACTTGAATCCCCTTTACCCAAGGATGCTTTGTGGCAAGTTTGGTTGAAATTGGCCCAGCGGTTCTTGAGAAGAAGTCGAAAATGTGAAAAGTTTACAACGACGACGACGACAACGACGACGACGACAACGACGACAACAACGACAGACAACGGACAAATTTTGATCAGAAAAGCTCACTTGAGCCTTTGGCTCAGGTGAGCTAATAACATAAGACAATGATCCAGATGATTTTAACAACGATTTTGGCCGTATACGTTCAAACTTTAAATTTATTTTTAAAGCTAATTATAAATTCTTTGACATATGTCTAAATTATTAAAAAAAATCAAAATTATAAAATATAATCCATGAAAATATTCTACCCAATTTATCACACCATGGCTGTTACTATAAAATAAAGAGATTTTCATTAATTTTATCTGGCATTAGATAACATAAAAATAATATATACATGTACAGGGGAAAACATGAAGTTTTTTAACAGCGCTAGCTTACCTTTTCGGCATGGAAATAAAATCAAAATATAATCCATCGGGATGCCAAAAATCAAAATAAATCGAAGACCTTTCATTACAAGAAAACTGACACGTATGTGTAGCGAGGTACTCATTGGTAGTCGCGATATAACGTATTAGCACACTGTCTTCCTGTCAGGTCAACCGCCCCCTCCCCCTTCTCCCCTAACTGACACCTAGGCCCGTGTGTGTGTGTGATCACCGTCAACATACCTGTACTGAGTGTCCAGTCAACTCGGAATTTTGTTCCCAACTAGTTTGAACAATTTTATCAAAGATTTAATTCAAAATACATTTAATAATTGTACGATTTATGGATTAAAAAATCATTTTGAATGTTAAATAAAAATTCAAATAAATGAAATGAAGTCCCTAAACTCACTACGTTGATTCTTTTTCATTTCGTACAATGTTTCCATTATGTTTATGTAAATAAGTCTTTTAAAAAACATAAAAAACATACTGCACTTATGGTACGTGCACTTTCGGGTGATCGGGTTTTCTACGTAAAACGGACTAAATTAATTCTAGAAAACAATTTCATTGATCGCAGAAACGGATGAAATAGTTCTAACATTCCAAACTATGAAAATTAGCTTGCAATATTTTTTTAACGGTATCTTACTATAAAAATAAAACAAAGGGAGTCGTCTGATCCGCCGTGACCATGCAAGACTAATTAATACACAGAATCAATTTATAGTATTAATCGATTTCATTCCATACGTATATAACTTTATTTAAGAATTCAATATTATATTTGGCTATTTGGTTAAATATTGTTTATCTAATTTAAAATTGGTTGCGGACTTTCAAAATACCGCCCTTCGAATATGCCTAATATGAGATTACCGGGTCAGTGTAAAATGATTATTAAGGTTTAAAAATTCATTTGCCGAATTAAATCTATTTTTTTTAATTATTATTAGAAACAGTACACACAGAGTTTAATAGCAATGATTTATAATTATTTAGTCGAAAAAGTCGCATTTCACTCTTTTAATATTTGTTAATTAATTTTTCTGTTTTGTATTGTTAAGAAAAAAGTATTTAACCATTCAATGTTCGTTAATAAATACGAGATTTTAAGTATCTGTAATGTAAAATGTTTACATGTACATAAGTCAGAGCTTACCGTAAACGTACATGTGCAGTTGTAGCAGATTCATATTTTCATGACACAGTTTACATGTATTAATGCAGATCGCCATAATTTTAATAATTATTTAGATTTCTATTCAGAAAATTTAATTTTCTTGAACTGTTTCGTTCTTGATAGATCTATCATGTTAAATTTATTAATTTTGTTAAAGCCGTTTTCTTTAAACCTTTCTTTCGGCCAGTCTTCTACTTGTATTATTTTCTAAGATATTAATATTTATTTGCGATTTTTGGATACATTGCAGATTGTAAGCTCTAGACATTACACTGTCAATACAAATTTTTAATTTATTGCGTAAATTTCTTCCGTGAAATAACTTGGTACTTGTAGATAAATTTATTAGATAGAAAATTAAAATGTATAATTATTTTTCATAAATAATAAATCTGTTTATAGAGTTTCAAAATTCACACACTTGAGAAGATATTAAAAAAAACACAGTCTCCATTTCAAAAAAATCCATTTAATCACTGTCATTTTTTATATATATAAATAAACAACTTTTGTAAAATTAATACAGAGATCTCAGGTCCTTTTTATAATAATTAAATGTACTTTATAGTTTAGATTTGAAGCTCTGCGAGTATTTAAATTAAAATATGATTTAATTTAAATAATCTTTAATCTTTAGATTTAATTCAAAATAATCTTTTCGTCTTGTCAAAAAACGTTCCGCATTTTGAAACAATCCTATCAGGTTTTGCATTTATCCTATCGTGTAGATCGTTTATCAAGTCTATCGTGTTTTGCGTTTATCGTGTTTTGCGTGTATCGTGTTTTGCGTTTATCGTGTTTTGCGTTTATCCTATCGTGCGTGTATCCTGTCCTAACGTGCGTGTATCCTATCGTATCGTGCGTGTATCCTATCGTATCGTGCGTGTATCCTATCGTATCATGCGTGTATCCTATCGTGTTGTGTATCCTGTAAAGAATAACGATGCGGGTACTGTATAAAGACATATTACGTCATAATCGGAGATGATATACATATTAAACGTTGTTAAAATCAACAGTTTTTGTGTAGTTTTATTCTAAATTATAAAATAGTTTTTTAAACATTTAATTTTAGAAATTATAATTAATAAAATTTTTATAGATCTTGCCATCATTTAGATATAATTGTGAAGTTGCCCAATCTACACATTTGTTTCTCTTTACCCTTCAGTCTGACGTCAGTGACGTCATAGATGTAGTGTTTTAATTTTCAGTGCAGCGAGATCAAGTACACACACCCGTCTTGATCATTTTTATTTCATAATAAACAGGTTACAGTCAATGAATCATGATAAATTTCTGAAGCAGATTTTTTTAAATGAATACTTTTTTGTGTTTAGCAGCCGAGATTGTCTTTATTTAGATAATTTTGAATGTTTATGTTTTTGTGTGACGTCACAATTGATTTCCCGCTTTCGGAAAATACAAACGTGAATCTTATTTAGCATACTTATGCCTAATTCAACAATGTCCCGTGCGATATTGAGGTAAGCTTCACCCTGTGATATTTATGCAGTAAATAATTACTTAGGACTAACATTCAATCATAAATTTAGAAATATTTATTGACAGATTTTTTTCAAAATGAGGTTTTTGTCGTTGAAGCTGCCTTGAAAAATGCAGAAATCATCCCACCAAATACTATATAAAGTTAAAACAATTGCTTTCAGATATTTCAAACACAATCAATATTCTGAAATATTTGAGTTTATTATATAGTTTATCTATAGTCCCTATATTTAATCTATACAAACGCAAACAGTTCATAACACTACATATTCACCGAATTTTAAGCCGTATTCACCGGAGGTTCAATACAGGGCAGTATCTGTGGGTAGATATCTTTTAAATAAGTCAAGAAATCCCATGAAAGGACTGTTTTAAAATGTTCTGTACATATTAAACTAGTAATATAAAAAATACGAAAAAAATTCATTGAGAGGAATTTTTTCAGCGAAAGGTCCTGTTCCTCCTTAAATCAACAAATTAATCGACACCCTACAGGTCCAGCACAATCTCTTGATTAAGCTATCCATGTATATAACCCTGAACATGTTGAATACCTATAAAGCTTTATTAAGCTTTTCAAAATAGCTTGGTAACGCTATTCAGTTGTAAGTGGTTTTTCGCATGTCAGGTAAATTTGAAGCCAGATAAAACATTGAGAAAATTAATTGGATTTTCACCTTTATATGAATTATTTTTTTTTAGATAAAATACTTAAACATCTCAAAAATGTTTGTTTTGCATAATTTGGTAGTTATTTTCAGCGCAACCTTTTTTGTATTTTTCAAAATCATTTTGGGGCGGATCTCCGATTTGCAACTGCAGTGAGGGCTTGTCCCGAGACACATTTACATTATTCTTACTACATCATGATCTATGATCTCTAAGTTTCAGTGTAACTGTATTGAGGGCTTGTCCCGAGACACATTTACCTTATTCTTTCTACATCATGATCTATAGCTAGATTATTCTAACTACATCATGATCTATGATCTCATAAGTTCAAAGTCTCTCAAGGAGATAACATCTTGTGAGTTTATTTTGACATGCATTGTAAGGTAAGACGAGGTCAAAGCAGGCATGTAGCAACGGAGTGGGGGGGAGAAGAAGGAGGGGGGACTTTTTATCCCAACTTTAATTTTACCATGTTTACTATTTGAATATGTTAATAAAAAGGCTTGCCCCCCCCCCCCCCCCCCCACACACACACACAAACAATGTTTACTAAAATAAAGTAATATGAAGGAAATCCATATGCTAAAAATGGGTATTATAATATATATCAAGATATAAAAATACATAGCTAAATCAAGAGATTGAATTTGTGTCGGATCTGCCCCCAAATCTTTGAAAAATGGCTGAATAAACAAAACCACAGTACGCACTTCCTTGTTCGTGTGACTCAGTTTACCGAATATCGTGTGAACAAACAGTACGTGATATGACCTTACTTTCATTATCAACTACTGAATCAGCTGTTAACATGTACGGTTTAGTTCCCACAATAGTGTCTTCTTTCAAAGTCAAAAGGCCTGGATGCTGGTTTCATTGTCTTTTGCCTCTCGCACTCCTACGAGTCGTAGCCTGTTTCCCTGGCCTTCCCATAATGCTGCGCAGCACTCGCACTCGGCGCTGAGTCAATCGGCAATCCTCGGCTAGCGTGCAAAGTACATGTACGTGGCCCTTGAGGATTTATCTTGATCAATAAAGAAATATACAGTAGTCCGAGTTTGTTATAGTCCGACTTTAGTATAGTCCGAGTTTGTTATAGTCCGACTCTGTGATAGTCCGACTTATCTGTCAGCGCCCTTGAGGAGCCCCGAGTGTAGCGGAGCCAGCCGAAGATTGTCGAATGCGTGTATTGACCTTTATTCGACAATTCTCGGCTGATTCCGAAATACCACGAACGTAAAACATGCTGTGTTTTCGATTTTCCAGAAGAGGGTCGAATGTTACTTTTTACCTGATTTTGATTATAATTATATAAATTTAATAACTCTGCAAATCCCAGAGTGTTTTGAACCCACCGACGCCCCTCTAGATCCGCACATGATAATTCTACAGCTCAAAACTTGTTCAAATGATATGCAAATTGCTTATTGAAGATCTAAAATTAAATCGAATACACTTTAATGATACAGGACAAAATGCTGTTCATCGTCATAATCGTGCATTCATCGTCGGAAAGAATTTTATTAACTGCATTTTACATTTATGTTTGGTTAGTTGTAATAGACATGAATGTGTTCCTGCTTATCAGCATGTTTATTTATTTATTTATTTATTTATTTATTTATTTATTTATTTATTTATTTATTCATTCATTCATTCATTCATTCATTCATTCATTCATTCATTTATTTATTTATTTATTTATTTATTTATTTATTTTATTTTATTTTATTTTATTTTATTTTATTTTATTTTATTTTATTTTATTTTATTTATATCTATTTATCTATCTATCAGAATCTATACTTTATCTATCTTTCTATCTATAAAAATGAATCTATCAATTTATCTATTTATTATTTCTTTTGCGTTTTTTCAATGCTTACACATGCACTCTCGAGTCGGTAAAATTCAACATCAAAGGATTCTTTTGATCAATGATTGAGTAATCGATCAACGACAGATAATCCGAGCAAGACAAGGCAGGGTTACTGCCCGTGAATCAGCTGTTGCATTGTGGGTATGGACGCGAAATTTGAATGGCTCCGAAAGAAAACAAACATTTCCCGACAGAGAACTGCTGCCCCTCAGAATGAATTTATTCGGTAAGAGAGTATGATGTATGTTATTGTTTGTACTTTTTGCTGTACTTATATTTATAGTCAGTGTTAAACGCTAAAAAGGAATAGTAAATACCGATTCAAGGTAAACAAAGGATACCGTGAAAGTATCACTGCCATCAGTGCACATGGTTGTACAAGCTAGAGCATTGGCACGTACAACTCGTTTTAAGTTCAATATCATCGCTGTTTGGAACTGTACCAGAGTGAATACTCTTGCTATGAATACTCTTGCTATAATCATTAATGACAGTTATGTGAAAAAGGGGAGGTGTATCGTCCACTTATCCCATGACCGACAAATTTTTCTTTGATCTTCACAAGGGTGTATTTCTCATATCAACAAAAGTGTTGTGATATATTAAATATCACATATGTGATATAAAGCTAGTGATATCCAACCGTTATACCCTAGATGTAGGAGGAGCTATGCAAATGAGACAAAAATTCGTTTCTAGATTTTAATGAACTAACAGAAACAAGAAAAAAACACACAATACAGATAGTTAACACAGTTTAAATCAAAATGCACAAATCTTTACAAAAAAAGACACTGACACGATCTGGTGGAGCAATTCTCGAAGCGGATAGCTTCATCTCCCATAGGAATTCGCACATTCAATGGTAGTTTCCTTCCGGGCATCCTCTGAAAAGTTCATTTCATGAACACTTTGCTCTCATGCACAGTAGAATATCGGAACAGATTTGATATAAAGTCCTCGATCGAGGGTAGGGAAATCCGTATGCGCCCCTGGCTTCAATTACAGTGTACAAAACATTATATAGTGTTTGAAAGTTCTTGGTATATAAAAGTGAGTATTTCGGGAATGATTTTAAACTCACCAAGTTGTTGTTTCGCTGAGATTTTCAGTCGTTGAACACTTGAACCATGTTGACTGCCCATGAACTGATGAATTGTTACGGCGTGTGGTTTTACTTTCTTGATTTTTTAAGCGCACTTATTTCACTGGCCGACACATGTTTTCCGAATCTGTATAGCTAGTATTTTCAGTCCATTCTGTAAAATTTTCCCCTTTCAATTTCGGAAATGATCCCAAACACCAACACGGTAAATCGAAATTCATAAAAGTCCTGGCCACATGGGCCATTTTTAAATCCGATCGCCTGAGTTCATACAATCTGAACTGCTTGACTCGATTGAAAATGATCCTCGTCGTAGGCGTGCTGCAAAAACGGCGATTCTTTACGCTATAGACCCCTTCTACTACTTTCTCCAAATCCATAGAATACAAATGAATTGATTATCTCAAGAAAATGATCACGTGGTACAGTACTAAGAAAATTTACCAAATTTGTAAATCCGTTACTTGGATACCAAAAACCCTTCGCGTTAAAACTATCACGTGGTTCTGATTCAGAGTCTTTATTAGTTGATGCAAAGAAAATACCTAATATGGGAATAGGTCAAATGAAGGGTCATGGGATAAATCAGTTACATGATTGACAGCTCGATGATGCATACAAAATATCGTTTCGTTATTGCAAACTCGGAGGCTAACGCCTCCTCGCGTGCAATAACTCAACGATATTTTGTATGCATCATCTCGTGTCATCATGTAACTATTACACAGTTTTCCGTGCCATACATGTATCAGTCTATGATTATTATGATGAGGTTTTACACAAGTTTGATGTAACGTTACATGTTTGTCTACATTCATTGTTTAGTGATATGCCACACTTTGAAGTTCCAGAGCTCCAGATAATTTTTTACCCCAAAGTATATTTACTCCCTGATTTTCAAATCAATGCAGATTTTGATTTTCAGCAAAATGATTGAAGAGTATTTTGTTTATATATAAATGTTTTGACCTTTATTATGTTCCCCAAACGAAGTTTGGGAACATATTGTTTTTACTTTTTCTGAATTTTTTTCTTTGTTCTTCGGTACTTTTTTGTCCGCGAGTGTTCTCGTAAACTACTCATCCGATCTAGGTGAAACCTTTTTAGGGTCACTAGGTATGTTATGTAGATGTGCGGAACGAAGGTCATTTTGCGCGCACGTGCGTGCAGGTGCGCGCACGTGTAACACGTGAAATGATCAATATAATAGATTTAGCCGTAACTTTTTAAATATTGGATGAAATGCTTTGAAACTCATAATATAAGGATATAATAGTAGTATAGACATGATGACATGGTCAAAATAGCAAGATCTCACGTGCATGCAGGTGCCCTTCGCTGCGATTGGCTGAAACTTAAAGTCTAAATATCTATTTTGTTTTCTGACAAAATCCTTTGAAATTTTGAATATAGTCTTACATTATGAAGATCTACAGCATGATATATAAGAATAATCATGAACGCACGCACATGCACGTGTGCTGCAATCTGATTGGCTAAAACTTTAAATGCCTACAACTTTCTTGGTTCTCAATAATACAGGGTGAAATTTCAAATATGAATAGATATAATGATTGCCTACCTTATACTACTATCAAAAGTAAATACATGGACGTGCATGCACATGCGACCGCACACAATGTATTAAAAGACAGTATACTTTGAGTGTATGATGTTCATGCAGAATTAAGAACTTCTAAATGTCAAGACATGTAACATACTGAAGCATGCAGATCTTTTTACCCTTGACCTTGAAACTTAGGTCAAGGTCACTGGTAACCTGAATAAAATGTTGATATTAACTATTTACCAAAATCACCTTGACCTATGAACTTGAAATCGACCTTAACCTTTGTCCTTGACCCAAGGGTAAAAAGAAACATGAAGTACATGTACATATATCTAGAAACACCTTTCAGAGTTTATTTCGGTTGATGGGTTAGAAGTTAAAGAGGTGGTGGTTTTTAATGACCTTGACCTTTCATCCAAATGTCACAATCAATCTTAAGTTCTTGGAATAAGATACAAGATTCAACTCCAACGTTAAATAGGTTAAGAATAAAAATACCCCCCCCCCACCCACCCACCCACCCACAAACAAATCAAATTAATGGCAACGTAGAGAATCACTGTTAAACTCAAATAACACCTTGGACCCACATAAAATTCCAGGAAAACTACAGAAAAGAGCTCGAGGAAAGTGTATTAAAATATTTCATTTGAGTTTCCAAAGTATTAAGAAATTATTAATTTATACACAAAAAATTACAAATCCTGTCGTGTTTAAAATTAAAGTGCAGATGACCAAAGTTGGCATATAAGCCTTTGATAGCCTATTTATTCAGATGTCGTTAATAGCATTCGATTCTACTGATTTGAAATAATATTTTAATACCAAGCATCCTTTGTTAAATTTACCTTTGAAATTTATTTGAATTTTTTTTAGAATGACGCAATCCCCAGAAATAGCGATTTTCGGTATATTAAAAAAATCAATATACATGTACGCTCCTTCGTAAAATAATCAGATATTTGCATTCATGAAAAAAATATTAATAAGAAGGTGTTAAACAATATAGGTCACATTAGCTGACACGAATGTCTTTTTAAACATCTCTTGTAAAACCCAGAGAGTAGCCCCCTATGCATTGGAAAAAATGAATAGTTCCGGTCAAAAAACCTTTATATATTTATTTACAAAGTATATAAAATTTACCAGGCACAGGTATCAGAGTTGTCAAAATGGCCTGAGAGGAAATATTAAAAAAATTCTGAACAGAAAGGAAAATCCCTTTTCCATGTATGGAACTACTATTGAATATAACCAACCTCGACTTTAACCCTGCCTTGTCGTCGGAATAAAACCAACTTTGAGCCCGAGGTTTAAATAAGTAGAGAAATAAAATGTGAATCGATATATTAAAAATATGACATATGCTTTAGAAATGGTAAATTTATATATGTATTTTTTTCTTTGATTCGCGGGATAGAAAGATATGTTAATCGCTTAATCAACATGCCATAATCATCTTGCATATGCATGTACATGTACGTGTGTGCGCATGCAAAACATTAAACAATATATCGTTGATATCATTGTAACTTTTATATTCTTAAATGAAATCTTGGGATACTTAGCATATTTATAAAAGGTCTTAGAGGAATAAGGCACGATAAGGGACATGGGGAGCGTTTGGGGAACATCTGTAACGGTCTCCGTCTCCATTAGCACTAGTTTTGATTTTGAGCTTGTAATTGAAGTATGTGTTTTTAGCTCACCTCAACTAAGTTGGGGGGAGCTTATGTGATACCCTCGGCGTCGGCGTCCCAGGTTAAGGTTAAGTTTTTTGGAGCAGTTTTCTTTTTAATTACTTCTGTGTCCTATACTGATTAGACTTGCATGGAAGATGGTTTTGGTGTGTTTAATTGTACCAGACAAAGTTTCAGATGCTGCAATTTCAGCAAAGAATTACCAGGTTAATGTTTTTGGAGCAGGTTAACATTTTTGGTGCAGTTTTTGGTGAGGGTTTCATTTCCAAGTAACTATAAGCCTATGTTGACCAAACTTGCATGGATGATACAACTAAGGATGCATACTACCATGCTTGCTTCGGATGCTGAATCTGACCTACATTTTCCGGTTGAGTGAACAGGTTAAAGTTTTTGGTTAGGGTTTCATTTCCAAGTAACTATAAGCCCTATGTTGACCAAACTTGCATGGATGATACATCTAAGGATGCATACTACCGGGCTTGCTTCGGATGCTGAATCTGACCTACATTTTCCGGTTGAGTGAACAGGTTAAAATTTTGGTGCAGGTTTCATTTCCAAGTTACTATAAGCCCTATGTTGACCAAACTTGCATGGATGATACATCTAAGGATGCATACTACCGGGCTTGCTTCGGATGCTGAATCTGACCTACATTTTCGGGTTGAGTGAACAGGTTAAAATTTTGGTGCAGGTTTCATTTCCAAGTTACTATAAGCCCTATGTTGACCAAACTTGCATGGATGATACATCTAAGGATGCATACTACCGGGCTTGCTTCGGATGCTGAATCTGACCTACATTTTCCGGTTGAGTGAACAGGTTAAAATTTTGGTGCAGGTTTCATTTCCAAGTTACTATAAGCCCTATGTTGACCAAACTTGCATGGATGATACATCTAAGGATGCATACTACCGGGCTTGCTTCGGATGCTGAATCTGACCTACATTTTCCGGTTGAGTGAACAGGTTAAAATTTTGGTGCAGGTTTCATTTCCAAGTTACTATAAGCCCTATGTTGACCAAACTTGCATGGATGATACATCTAAGGATGCATACTACCGGGCTTGCTTCGGATGCTGAATCTGACCTACATTTTCCAGTTGAGTGAACAGGTTAAAGTTTTTGGTGCAGGTTTCATTTCCAAGTAACTATAAGCCCTATGTTGACCAAACTTGCATGGATGATACATCTAAGGATGCATACTACCGGGCTTGCTTCGGATGCTGAATTTGACCTACATTTTTCCAGTTGAGCGAACAAATTAATGTTGTTGGTGAAGGTTTCATTTGCAAGTAACTTTAAGCCCTATGTTGACCAAACTTGCATGGATGATACATCTAAGGATGCACACTACCAGGCTTGCTTTGGATGCTGAATCTGACCTACATTTTCTGGTTGAGTGAACAGGTTAAAGTTTTTGGTGCAGGTTTCATTTCCAAGGAACTATGAGTTCGTTAATGACCAATCTTGCATAGATGATACATCTAAGGATGCATACTTCCAGGCTTGCTTCGGATGCTGAATCTGACCTACTTTTTGTGGATGAGTGAAAATGTTAGTTTTGATGCATGTTTCATTTCCAATAAACTATGAGCCCTATAATGAGCAAACTTGCATGGATGATACATCTAAGGATGCACACTAATGGACTTGCTTCGGATGCTGAATTCGACATACATTTTTCAGATAGTAGACAAGGTAAAAGTTATGGTTGCAGGTCTATTACTATAAACTATAAGGCTTATATAACATTGTTTACTTAGTAAACCAAACTTGCACAAATGCTGCATCAAGAGATGAAAACTCTCAAATTTGCTTCAGATGCTGGATTTTCATTACATTTTCATGAAGAAGTAGTTTAAATTTTTTATGTAGGTCTATTTCAAAGTATCAGATCAAAATTGCTTTTAAAAATATTTTCATTTTTGGAATGTATACTTTTTGTTGGTTAATTGTGTGACTTTGCCTTACTTAAAGACAACATTCGTTGAGGTGAGCTCTGTAATCTCTGATTGCCTATGTTTGAAGAGGGGGAAAAAACTTTAAACTTAAAGGTCGGTTCCTGCATTTATTCAAATAAATTTTGCAAATACCAACAAGACTTTTTGCTAAGATTGGGAAGCATTCTTTTTTGACAAGGAAGATTATACATTAGGTCAAGGTACCATAGAGTCAGAGAAATATTCTCCATTTAAGATATCGTATCAAGGGTAAACTAAGAGAAAAGAATCTTCGTTAATATGGCAAGTTGAGAAAGATGAAAAATTGGCTATGAACCCATAATAAAAAAAAGTTATGCCAAGTGCATAGTCTTTCTACATAGAAATTGTTTTTAATCTTAATCTCCGATTCTTCCTTCCGAAATCCAAATGGAGATCGTCATTACTAGAATATGCCTGGTCACTAAAAGGCTTTTAAATTTGTACTTCGTTTTGAGAAAAAGCAAACACTGAGTTAACCTCAATTCGTTTCATATAGTAAGTCGTACCTGTATTCTTCAAATTGTACGCAGTACTTTCGTGGTGTATTGCATATCTATGATTGCTAATGCGTAATTGTACGCTCAATTTTAATATTCAATGCATATTTTTTAAAATCTAATGCGTATTTCTGCAAATACGCACCTTATCTGGAGCTCTGATTGAACAATAAATCACTGATTCATGCACATGCAACAGCAATGTGTTTTTCTAGAAAATTGAAAAGTAGTCTTCCCATTGCCATTGATTGCTGCATTATGATTGGGGGGGAGGAGGGGGTAATACATTGAGTTGACTCAGTGTTTTCCCTAAGAACTGGCTACTTACCAAATAAATTGACTGTTTCAATATTGAAAAATTAGCGTGTTATGGAAATTTGTTTGCACACTTTGTTGTAGTTATGAGACTATATGTAACAGCTTATGATAAATTTTTTTTTTTATTTTAGCTTATGATCATGTTGCATTTTCCTTGGCATTCAACAATTTTGACTTCAAACTAAAACGCATGCTTAAACCTCTTGGCACTCTGTCCGTGTTATAATGTTTTGTATGCAATAGATTTCCATTCAATCACTATATATATGCAAAGGACAAAATAATGTAAAAAATATGTACATGTATATATATCATACTGAACCAGTAGGCTTGTCTTGATCTCTTAATATATTAATTAGGCCAATAGTAAATACACTCTTGTTTCCTGACCATAAATAAATGGGGTAGCTAGGTAGGAAAAGAAATTATTTTGAGAGAAATTTTTATTTTCAATTAACATGATTGAGCATGTTAAGCAATGTGTCATTTTTTTTTTAAAAATATAGTCTCATAACTGCAAACAAATTGAGTAATATGCATTAGCATGTGTTGAAATAAAGTGAAGGTATCCTGGGCTGTACACTTATGGTGTAGAATTTATTTTTTGTACATTATATTGTTGGTCAAAATTTAGTATTTCAGGAAAATACCCCTCCCAAACACCACACCCCCACAAAATGAAAATACATGTAAAAAAAAGAAAACTTTTCGGGTTGGAGGGTAAAATGTAGGGTAGGTCAAGTGACAGGAAAGAAGAGTAATTTTTTGGCTTTATTTGCATCACAGTGTACAATTTCTGGATATCATTGTCAAAAACTTCTCAACAGCACAGAAAAAAAAACATAAAACTAAAAACAAGAACATGGAGAAAATATTCACATGTAAAATTTTTAAGAAACAACTACATGTATGTGACAGAAAAAAGGGTTTTTTTATTCCCTGTTGTTTTTTTTTTTTGTTTTTTTTTTTTTTCTTCATTTATGAAAAAAAATTAGGCTCAAGAAAAACATAGACTGTCCCCCCCCCCCTCCTGCATGACTTTATTCCATTTAATACCAGCTTCTGTGTGTGTGTATTCAACAGAAGCTTTCAGGTAATGACCTGTCACCTGTCACAGTTGTGTGTACAGGTGATAAACAGAGTACCTGACTACCTACAGTATACAAACAGAGGGTGCTACTGGGAAAAGGGGGATAGGAAGTGATGTACAAATCTCACAACCTCAATTGTGAAAATAAAATGATTGAACTCAATTTTTAAACTTACAAAACCATTTTTTTCCAGTGATCTCAGAATTGAAAATTTGTTGTTAGTAAAAGATCAGAAGTTAGAAATACTTGATACATGAAGTATTGAACATAAAGGAGGCCTGGAAATGTTTTAGGAATAAGATCAGAAGTTAGAAATACTTGATACATGAAGTATTGAACATAAAGGAGGTCTGGAAATGTTTTAGGAATAAGATCAGAAGTTAGAAATACTTGATACATGAAGTATTGAACATAAAGGAGGTCTGGAAATGTTTTAGGAATAAGATCAGGAGTTAGAAATCCTTGATACATGAAGTATTGAACATAAAGGAGGTCTGGAAATGTTTTAGGAATAAGATCAGAAGTTAAAAATACTTGATACATGAAGTATTGAACATAAAGGAGGTCTGGAAATGTTTTAGGAATAAGATCAGGAGTTAGAAATACTTGATACATGAAGTATTGAACATAAAGGAGGTCTGGAAATGTTTTAGGAATAAGATCAGAAGTTAGAAATACTTGATACATGAAGTATTGAACATAAAGGAGGTCTGGAAATGTTTTAGGAATAAGATCAGGAGTTAGAAATACTTGATACATGAAGTATTGAACATAAAGGAGGTCTGGAAATGTTTTAGGAATAAGATCGTGAAGATGTTTTAAATATTGCTTAAAACTATTTTGCAAAAATTAAAATCATTGTATGTACATGCACGTCAAGGTGTTCCCCTCAGTAGTTTCTGAGAGTTTCTCCAAATATTTCTAAGATTATTTGATCTATTTCCTTGTTATTTTGAACATTTATCAAGTTTTATAAACAATCTGCAATATCTAAAATACCAGATTTAATAAATTCTTGTCAATGACTTTTGTTTCAAAAATAAATTCTGATTTTATTCAAGAATTTTGATAATTTAGATCCCATGCATGGTTATCTGAAATTCAAAGTAAAAAAACAGATATTTTAACTTTCGGGAATGAATTTATTAATACAAATAAATAAATATATAAAATGTTATCATCAACTCAATTAATTTCAAATGATATTAGCTGCCCTTTTTTTTATACATTTAATGTATACTTAATATTGTTATTTATTTGAGATTTTTTAATCTTCGTCCGTATTGACATTTTTTCTTTACTTTTATATTGTTTGACCTTTTTTCCCACAGTAGAAAAGTAAAGGAGATTCTGGATTAATTAGGGAGGTCAACATTACTAATTGTTAAAACAACACACTACTGTGAAGTTAATTCTGGGTACACAATCCCTGATTGGTCTAAATTGACCTTACATAGGTCAGCCATAGGAATGGCAGTCTCTGATTGGTCCATTTATAATCAGCTATTGTTCTCTCAAGTGTCAAACTCCCTCCTTGTCACTTGGCTTATTAGTGTTAACTGTTAATTGATTAATTTAATTGAAAGTGTCAAGAAGTGTGGATTTGTGATTTTAATTACCTGTTAATTATGCAGTTTATACAAGACAGGCTGTCTCTGTTATTGTAAGTAATGCCTTTACTAATTAAGTCATAACAGTAGTTAAGGTAGAAGTACTTTTTATGATTTGAATATTACTTAGAGCTGGTGTTTTATATACACTGAAAAATGTGTCAACTGTTACTTCCACACACACAAAAAACAAAACAAAACAAACTGGGACAAGCTCATAATGAATGAAGAATCTAAGAGGGATTTAGACAAGTGTAGAAAGAAAAAGAAAGGGGCTTCAATCAGTTTGGGGATGGTTAAGAAAGAGAGTGAGAGAGGGGGAGTTAGTCATTATAATTATGAAAAGAGTCAGGGGTCTGCCAACAGGTAAAGCATTCTTATTTTTATACATATGTTGTATTTATGTTTCAGCAGGATGGAGTTTAGAGAGAAATTGCATGATGTAGTTTATTTAGTAGTAGTTTTTGTTCATCTTTGAATTATTTCAATAATATTTATTTATATGAAACAATATATATATCAAAAAAAGTGGGTGTGGGTGCTTAACTTAAAGTTAAAAGATGTTTTAAAAACATACCTCTTTATTTTAAAGTTTGATTATTGATGCCAACATGATGACTGCAGGTCTTTTAATAATTACATATGGGATTACTGGTAGTTTGTATAAATGGCTTAAGAATGTTAATGTCGGTCATTTGAGGTGTTATTTCAACACCTAAACCCTTATATGCTGGTGTTCCCCAGGGCTCAGTTTTAGGACCACTTTTGTTCTTAATTTATGTTAATGAAGTTGCTGATAATATGGTTACTTTTTGTAGATTATTTGCTGATGATAATTCTTTGCAGCATTGGTCTCATAATATGAAAAAAAGAATTGAAAGAGACTTAAACAAAGATTTAAATGCTCTGGAAATATGGTCTAAAAAATGGCTATTGAAATTTATATATTTGAAAACAAAATATAAAATGTTTAGCACAAAGAAAAATATAGAATATCCAAGCTTCTTTTTCAACAATGTGAATTAGACTTCATTACACAACACAAACACCTCGGAGTCTCTCCATTTCACACGATGCTAGTTGGTCACCACATTAAAATATACTGTCTATTCAAACTGACAAGAAATTCTGTCTTATGATATTCCAAAGTGTCGATTACAAACTTATAAATCTCTTGCTTTATTCCTACTGTAGTTAATGAATGGAACTCCATTCCACTTGAAACTCGAAATTTACAGTCAATGTCGAAATTCAAGTCTAAAATTAGTAATAAAAAATCTATGGCCACCTTCTTACTGTGTGCGGTAACAGAAGACTTAATGTTCTTCAAACCAGACTACAACATAATTGTGTATTAAATAACGACCTTTTTAGATGCAATTTAATATCAAGTCCCTTGTGCACGTGCGGTAAAGTTGAGGACACATATCATTATTTTTTACTATGTCCAAAGTATGTGAACGCCAAAATGAATTTTTAAATAAATTTTTACAATTTGACAAAATCCACATACTAGATACACATGTTTTATTATGGGGGGTTGAATCACTGAGTGCTGCAGAGAATGAACATCTCTTTTCTTTTGTTCAAACATTTATTAAGCATTCTGGTAGATTTCCTTGCTAATTACTGTACCAATATTGATATATGAATCTGTTCAACTTTATATATTTATACATATATGCAAAATGCATCAATCTGTTTACTTTTGCAAATTCTGAATACTTTTTATAGCATGCTTAACTGTGACAATATCAATGTGTAATTTATATGAAGTAGGTCATAGGGAGAGGGCGTTTGTTTTCAAACTTGAATCCCTTTGTAATTATATTACAATAAAAATATGTTCAAATCATGACTGCATGCATGAAATAATTACATGGAATCCTTGTTCATGAGCTAAAGTGACTTAATCTATTAATTATAACACAATGAACTTTATGATGTTCTTTTTTCATTTATTTAATATTGTCGTATACCACATTGTAAACACCATTAAAAGTAGGAGATGTGCTGTTGGACTTATAATAAAATAAAATCAATATTTTACCAACAGAATAAACATGATAAAATAACAAATTAACCATCCAATCATATTCTAGGTCTGCAGTAGTTCTTGATCTGGATGAAATGAAATCACGTAAATAATCCTCTCCTAAATTTTAAATTAAAAAAAAAAATCACTTATATGTAACCAGAAAAGAAGAATAAAATTAAAAATGGAAACATGACTATAATATGTTAATGTTATTTGTACAAAAATGAAGAATACAAGATGTGTTTGTGAAACACTATGCGCCCGGCGGCAACAAAGTTAAAAACATCTATTTTTAGCATATTGATCATAGTCAAGGTCACAAGGTCATTGACCATGGTGTCATTTGAAAGAACTTAATCGGTGGAGTATGCATGCTAAATATGAAGTCCCTATCTCCTATAGTTCAAAAGTTATAGCAAAAAGTGTAAAGAGCTATTTTTAGCATATAGGTCACAGTCAAGGTCACAAGATCATTGACCTTGTTGTCCTTTGAAAGGACTTTATCGGTGGAGTATGCATACCAAATATGAAGTCCCTATCTCCTATGGTTCAAAAGTTATCACATAACAGTAAAAAGCTATTTTTAGCATATAGGTCACAGTCATCACAATTTTGACCTTGCTGTCGTTTGAAAGGACTTTATCAGTGGAGTATGCATACCAAATATGAAGTCCCTATCTCCTATGGTTCAAAAGTTATGACAAACAGTGGAAAAAGCTTTTTTTAGCATATAGGTCACAGTCAAGGTCACAAGGTCATTGACCATTGTGTCATTTGAAAGAACTTAATCGGTTAAATATGCATTCCAAATATGAAGTCCCTATCTCCTATGCTTCAAAAGTTATGGCAAAAAGTGTAAAAAGCTATTTTTAGCATATAGGTCACAGTCAAGGTCACAAGATCATTGACCTTGCCGTCATTTGAAAGGACTTTATCGGTGGAGTATGCATACCAAATATGAAGTCCCTATCTCCTATGGTTCAAAAGTTATGACAAACAGTGGAAAAAGCTATTTTTAGCATATAGGTCACAGTCAAGGTCACAAGGTCATTGACCTTGAAGTCATTTGAAAGGGCTCTATTAGTGGAGTATGCATACCAAATATGAAGTCTCTATCTCCTATTGTTCAAAAGTATATGGCAAAGGTATATTGACAACATTTCTTGAGAATGATGGATTTCTGTTCTGATACAATTTACCCTTTCAAATAGCTATAACAATTACCCGGCTGAAATGATTTTACAGACCAAAACATTAGTAGGCTAAAATTCAACTCATATGGAAACGGCCACCACTTGTTGGTGAAGGTATCAAAAATTTTGTCCTATACTCGGCACACAGGGCAAATTGAATAGGTATGGATCTTTTTCGTGCCAGCACCTACGGCTACACGGGGCCTCAATTTATACTGGGATTCAAACCTGGCCTGGACATAAGCAGACACTACAAGTCTAACCATTGTATCTTGATGAAAGTATGTTAATATCTTGTCTAGGCGTTCACTGGGCAGGGGAAAAGTTTGAATTTGAATGTTAAAGACTATATAGGCACTCTTAAATCCAAATTGGGGATGGACTGGGGTCAAATTTTCATGGTTTAATTAAAGAAGAAAAAATGATGGTAAGAGATCTAGCAAAATTGAATAGTGGAGAGCATGATTTGGGGAGTACATGTACATCTGAAAGCATAGAGAAAGGGGTACAACTCTTGTCATTACATTGAGTCACTCAGATTATAAGGTATAATACTGTAGATGTACCGTACTTATTTCCACGGAGTCATAGTTCCATGGAATCTCAATTTCTGTTTAATCCGCAGGTAGAAAATTACATGGATTTCTTAGACTGTTGCTATATTCCTTACATTTATATTAAATGGACAAATTTCTGACCGCGAACATTGTGTTAGTTAATACCACACGGAAAAAGTACTTCTACAGTTTATAATAATTTTGAGAAAGGAGGTGAATTAAACTTTATAGAATCATTGAAATGGCACTATTTAGATTGAGTAAAGTTGAACATTTTTATACATGAAAACAAAAAGTTTTTTAATGTCCCCGTCATAAAATGGCCAATGGCTTCTACTTTTGCCTTGTACTGGCAGTCTGTCATCGCCATTTATGTATTGGAATTATTCGTATTAAATTCATATGATTATATCTGCATGGAAATTGATCTCTTTTGATTATTATATATCATGTATATAACTGCTGGTTATGCAGCTTATCAATTAGCAGGCATGTTTAAGATCAAATATATGGTTATTTTATATTTTGAATAATCTTAGTTACAGTTATTGATTTATTATACAATAATATTTGTTGTTGAAACTTTTAAAGAAAGGATAAAAATAGACAGCAAGGGAACTCTGACTTGACAATTTTATGTTTACACTGTATCCTTTGAGGAGTTATCCCTCTTATCACAGGGTCAACAACCTTAAAAACTATTAATATTCAAAGATGAAGGGGAAAATTTGGCATCAATATACATGATATAAAAAAATGTCTGGTTTTGATACATTTATAACTTTTGGATTGGAATTGATCGTTTTAATTGATGCATTAACATGATTAACATGATTAATTCTCCTGCATAAGTTTGTATTCCTAGTACATTGAAATTTGATTGAGCAAAAAACCCAGCAACTTTATCCCTATAGATGAATAATTATTGTCACATACTAAATTCTGAGACAAGAGTAGATTTACTATCTCTGCCTGACTCCTTTCCCACAGCAATATACAGACTCTGTCAGTGGGGGGTCAGGGGGGATTACAGGCCTGATGACCCCCCGGGGAGACCGATAATGACCCAGTCACAAGTTGACCTGAGCACTGTATGTCAGATGTAGATATAATGTAGATAAAAGGCCCTCCACTGACCAATGTGAACAGATGGCCAGTGTTTAGTGCTATATGGACAGTGTCTGTTATAAATTAGTGTTTACATGTTACTTAATGATTAGGATTTATTAATGGTTTTATGAATTTTCTGATCAGGTAAGTTCATTGTGCATTGTGTCCTCTATTATTATTTTTTTTTAAGGTTATATTCAACACTTCCACTGGTAGCATATCTTTTTCCACAAAAAGGGAGGGGTGATATTCTTGATGTTGGTTGTACTGAAATTAATGAAAAATTTCAAAGCCAAGGGAGGGGGGTCTTTCCAAGAAAAATCATCAGCAGAGCTAATAGAAGTTTTTACTCATTAAAAAAAATTTGATAGAAGAGTGTCTGACAAATCAAGAAAAATTTAAATTTGTTTTTGAGGAATGAATGGATAGGGGGTGGGGTGTGTAATGTAAAGTAAAAATGTACTAATTAAATAACAGTGAACTTATAAAGGTCGACTTAATCCACGTTAAAGATCTGTCCCGAATTGCAGGGTAGCTTTTTGTATATATTTTTCAAAACAAATTATATATTTCAATAGCCTATACTTAATCAGGTTGGATTTTATTTTTATACACAGGATTCTGAAGTTTTTATCGTAAAAAAAATAAATTAAAAAAAAAAATCACCCTTCACTTTTTAGTTATAGGAAAATTTTTTTCTATAATAAAAGTATGAGGGGGGGGGGAGTTAATATTCTGTTGAAATAGGGTGGCATTTTAGTCTACAAACACATATTTAATCTAGTCAGGATATAAAATATGGGTAATCAATCATTGTTCAATTTTTGATTGTCGATCATCTTTAAATAACAATGACTGTTCATATATTAATTTAAAATAAGGTGATAAATTAAAAAAAATCAGGTTTTAATAAAATAGAGTTTAATTGTGCAAGAAACATTTTTTATTTAGGCGATGAATATAAAATTTTTAAGGTTTTATTAAAACAGAATTTTGTGCAAGAAACATTGTTATATTTAAAATTAGGTAATAAATAGAAAATTTCAGGTTTATTAAAATAGAATTAGAATTTTGTGGAAGAAACTATTCTTGAACACGAGAAAGCCAGAGTTTTAGTTATACCCTGTATACTCGTGTTGTTAAGAGGTGCCTAAGGAGATGTGATTTTTGTTAAAAAAGATTGTTTTTGATTTTCTGGAATAATTCCCATGTAAAGAAGCAGCCTCAAGATATATCAGACTAATAGGGATTTGTTAAAATGTCTGAAATGTTGGGAAAAATAACACTGTGTACCATGTGTACTGAACTAATTATCTGATTATTTGATAGGCTTAGTTAAGAGTTCATGTTGTGTAAGTTGGGGGGGGGTCCAAATTTATCAGTTGTCAGAAAAAGTGTGAAAATAAGTTTAACACAAAATGATCCCTACATACATACATGTCTATTTATTAATTAAATTTATTGTTTAGTATATATTATTATTATATAATTACATTCCATCTGTTTCCTTCAATATGTTTAATTTATCTCTAAAGCACACATTAATTTGAAATTAAATTGCCCCTGTTACTGTCTGAGAAGTATGAGAAGCTTGTCATTATATGATTAAATCAGGGTTGTTAGAGACAGCCAGGAAACAGGAGATCTAAACACAATGGACAGGAAAAGACTTCAAGAGTCCTGAACAGTTAGCTTATGTGGTCTGGGTTGTGATAGCTAAGCTTGTTTATCAGTGGTAGTTTGTGTAGACCTATAATTAGTGTGTCACGGGTCATTGTTGTGTCGACCCCCCAGGGTATGGAGATTTCTATAAAACAACTTGTAACACCTGACCAGGGGGGTTAAAATGGATTAAAATGTTAATGATATAATACAGGAATTTACTTAGAAAGGGCCTCATCAAAAATGTAAACAAAAAAATTGTGGTTTAATATGAGAAAAAAACAATTTTTCCATGTCATAGGAATGTGTTGGAAATATTTTGCAGTTCTTGAGTGCAAATTGATTCATTAGGTTTGAAATTTTTTAAATGATATGCAGTTGATTTTTTTAAGTTGCCTAATTTGAATGTTTGTTGTGCATACAAATCCGACTATGGCATTCCTGATATAATCCAAAACAAAAAATTTAATCATTAGGATTTACATAGCTGAGGTGCATTAATAGGAATGTTAATCCTCGTTTCATTATTGTCGACGCAGTAACAGGGTGAGATTTTTTCTTACAGCACAGAAGAGTACCGACCGATGAAGACCGATGACCCCGAAGCTTTCTCCGAGACCGAGGTCCGGAAGATGAAGAAGCTCTCCAAGCGACGCACCCTACTCTTCATCCCCAGCTTCCGCAAAAAGAACATCAAGTTGTTCCGAGAAGACGGCGCACCCCCCAAGGACAGCGACTCCGGTCGAGACAGCGATTCCGTGAACAGTGGCGATTCCAAGGGAGATAACCTCTCCATCCGCAGCAGCCTGAGTTCCCTTGACAGCGGGTTTGGATCCACCACCAACTCCTCCTCCAGTCTGATGTCGCGCGTGGTGTCCGACATTCCTGACGTCATACGAGAGGAGTCCAGAGGCCGCGCCCCCATTGCTTCACCGGAGGACGATTCCCTGCTGGAGGATCCCAGTGATGGTACTGGGGCGGATCCTGTCTCCACAGTACGGGAGGGTGGGGATTCCCGAGAGGACTGCTCTGCCTCGTCCTTCCACACACTGAGTGACTCCTGCAGCTGTGATTCCTGTGGTGACTCTTCTAGTGATTCTGAGGGGGAGGATCGTGTGAGGGTGGACGATTCCTCGGATTCCGATTCAGACCTGGCGTCAGTGACCCGTACTGTTACTCCCACATCCCAGCGAAGTACCTCCACAGACTCTGACAGTGACTCGGACCTTGACGAGTGCTCCAGCTTCTTTACACAGGACAAGTGCTTTCTTCCTAACGCTTCAGCGAAGCCCAGGAACCCAATTGTACATACAAATTCTGTAAATAGAGGAAACCGTATAAAGACGAATGGCAGCGTCATCAAGAGGAAGTCCCACCAACAGCTAGTGACGCCCCTACCTACGTACGCACGGAGCCATGCCCTGCCAGCTTCTGCAGCCAAAGCCAGCAGATCCTCCAGCTTCAACTCCGACAGTGACAGTGCTTTCAAGTCCTTCACCTCCTGCAGTGACTCTACCGACTCTGTTAACTCCAGTAGGACTATGACCTGTGATGTGGTACAGAGGAATCGGATCTCCTACTGTGAGCCAGATGTCATCCCCAAGCCTGTGCCAAAACTCAGCAGAAGTGAGAGCGAGAGACGAAGCAGGTCCAAACTCCGCAGTCCCATTCTACAAGTCCACAACCGGAGCCTGAACCGAGAAGTCCTGAAGAGTGCGGCAGTGGTTCCCGATCTTCCACCGGACTCCTCCAAGTCTCCGGCTGATATCCAGCAGTCCATGCAGAACACAGCGTACTGGGTCAGCAACAGTCGATACAGCAGCGATCCGGACGACAGCACCCAGCTCCTGAAGGACAATCCCGAGGTCAGCGAGCGGGAACTGTGTCAGGAAATCATCGGGATCTACTTCGGCGAGGACGACAGCGACAGTTCCCTGTCTTCTTCCTGTCTGGACAACTCGCTGGACGGCCAGGATTCCACGTCATCGTCGTCATCCTCGTCAGATTCCGCTTACCTCCCACGCACCCTGGAGACGAACCTGGACGATTTCTCCACAGCCGTCTACATCCCAGCGAAAGCTTCTGAGGCCCACACCCGCAAAATCAACAGTGGTAAGTTTTCAAGATTTCTTAAGTGTGCCTGAGTTATCAATTGAGAAAAAAATGTAATTTAATATGGGAAAGAATGTCATTAGTTTGACCTTAGGCAGTCATTATTTTAAAAGGTGTTTAAGATGAAATTTTTTTTTTTTATGATTGTAGAAGAAAAATAATAGAGAATTAGAATTTATAATAACACATATTTTTACCATGTACCTTTTCAAAAAAACGAGATTTTTATTAAAGCATTCAATTTATGATTAGTTTGCATTTCAAAGAATCATCGAGTTGTGAGCTGTTTGTCAATGAATACAAAAATGGAATACTCCATTGGTACCTTCAATGACTAATAAGCTGTTGTTATTTTTAGCCAAGGTGATGAAGACGAAGGCGGCAGTGAAATCCAAACCTGAGCCCCAGAACCACAGGAGCCAGGGAGGGACCAGACTCTGCTGTGAAGAGAAGCCCGTACCCAAACTGGTAAGTTTATAATCAGTTATTTTGTAAACAAATGAACAACTCCTATAATTTATGAATTAATTGAAAAAGAAATTGAACAAGCCATTATAAGGATTGATAAGAAAAAGTTCCTCTAAGAGTTTATCTTAATGTTTTCCTTTTTGAATACATGTGTTGCAAGTTGGATGTTTTTATCATTGGACTTTAAACCTTATGAGAAATGTGTACCCTTAAGGTTTGGCCATTGCTGCTTAAACATCAATCATTGTGGTCATGGCTTTTTAATTTACATGTACATACCAAGTTAATAACTACAAAAATCAGTCCTTGTTGTCATTGTTTTTTAGTCTCTTCACCAAGTTTTTTTTTTTAATTTACAGAGTGAGCAGGAAGTGGATACGATCACCAAACTCCACACGATCTGTAATGGCCAGCGAATCGTACGCTACCTCAACATGTCCGAGCTTCCCATGGTGCACTTCCCTCGTAAGTCTTCATCTGTATTCCGCTTTTCAACCTGAATCAAATGGGCTTTGGAAACTTCCTAATCGTTATTATTTTGTGGTAGAATTAGATCTAGGAGTGATATTTTTATTGTAAAATTAATGGCTGCAGAGATGTATATATGAACAGTATTAGTAACTTGAAAAGGAAAGAAGTGAACCATTTCTTATTAAAACTGTCCTTCAAAGATAGAGCCAGAATTTTTTTTGGCATATGAAATATTTCTGCCTGTGTTTAAATTATTTTAAGGAAGAAAGTTTTAAGTAAGTTTTCATTCTGTTTCAGCTCCAAAGCGAGCCAGCCGGATCATCTGGAACCCGGATCTGGAGGAAGTGTCTCTGAGTCACCACTCCCCACGCAACACCCCCACCAAGCCGCGGTCAGCCCTCCGACAGGTACAGCCTCAGTAATATCTCAGTAGTTATAATATCTCAGTAGAAATTGTATCTCAGTAGTTATAATATCTCAGTAGGTATAAACTCAAAGTCCGCAGGACAATATCCAAGGAATGATTCTTTGCATGAAGTCATCATCAGAACTATATCTTAAGGCCTAACACGCTTAAAGATGATTCATCCTTTGAAATCTGTGTAAATATTAAAGAGTCACATATTAAATAAGTTAAATATTTTTTATATGAAAGTGTTTTTATCAAAAAGAGGATAAAGTGATACTTTATAGAAGTTGTTGATTACAGGCTGTGTAGTAATTTCTGTTTTTTATCTGTTACAGAGACCCAGTGGATACACTTTCCCGTTCCTTGAAGACAAGCCCTCCCCTATCGTCATCACCAGGGTCCGCAGGAGCAAGTCCATGTCCCGGGCGTCCAAAGAGTGGCCGTGGTAGAAACTTTACCGAGCCCAAAATCTGAGGCCTTCAAAGAGTGGCCATGGAAGAACTAGAAACTTGACGGAGTTCTAAGTCCGAGCCTTCAAAGAGTGACCATGGAAGAAACTGTACTTGAGTCCTATGTCCGAGGCCTCTGAAACATCGCCATGGTAAAAACTTTTCCGAGACCAAAGTCCGAGGCTTTCAAAGAGTGGCTGTGGTAGCTGATACCTTAGGGAAGACAACTTTGCTGTGTGTAAGCCGGCATAAACAATTTCCTTACGGGAGCCAAGAAGTGAACTTCCCACTACCCCATGTCCTTGTCAGTATCGGCGTTCTCGTGCTGTGTGTAGATCACAAGTCGTTAATTCCCGCACAAAGATGTGCAGTCTTCTCTTGAGAACTTAAGTGACCTTCATAAGGAGAAATGTTTGTTTTCCGAATTCCGAGACCAGTGCATCCAAGGAAATATAAAGAGAGAAATCGCGAAAGAAGGACTTTGTGAAATAAAGGCATTGTTCCATGTCAGAGGAGTTTTGGGTTTTTTTATTGTTTTTAGTTGTTTTGTTTTTAGCCTTTTGATGTTTTATGGTTTATCATATTGTCATGCTTAGAGGTTTTATGCATTTGTTACTGAAATGTTTTTAGAGAAAAAACGATGATTTTAGCTGGTGTACTTAACTCTTCAAGACAAGTCTTACTTTTTTACTTTCGTCCAGTAAGATTTGTCATTGAAGGGTATTTATTTTTTTTTACTTTCATGTCATATGGTTGCAAGGCAAATTTTATGAATCAGTGATGATTGTTTTTTTGATAAAAAGTATTGTATGTACATGTTATGTTTGAAGTCCCTATAAACTGTTTGATAAGATATCGTAGAACTTGTGAGCTTTCTGATTGGTCAAAAAATATCTAGGGAGGGAGATAATTAAGTCTGATATTATTTCTTTGTTTGTTGATATTAAGGAAGTGTAGCCCCCTGTATTTGTAGTTTGACTTCCTGTAGATGTAGTATTGTATGTTTCTGTTTTTTTATAAGTTTTTCTCAGCAGTATTTTTTGTTGTTTGCTCAAAATCAAACAGTCTCAGTATTGATATATTTTTTTTGTCAGGAGCTTGCCTTTCATGTGTTTTTTATCATTCACTTTCTCCAGTCAGGTCATATCCATTTGAGATTAATCTTGTATTTTTGGACGAATTTTACAGCGAATTTGTGCAATATATTTATTTTTTAACCTTCAATACGATGAATGGTCTCCATGTCTGGTTAATAACACCTCCCCATCTGACCATTGATTACTAACACCTCCCTCATTGTAATATTGTCCCTTATTTATTCAATGAATACAAACACACAAAACTAGTCCTATTTGTACATAACAAATTGATATCAACATTTTGTAAATAAATCAGTGAAACAGATTTTGAGAGTTTTTGTTTTCTTTTAATTTATACATATATAACAAAAGTGTATAGTACAATATTTAGTGCAGGAAAACTGTGTATCATACTAAAGGAAATGTAAAAAGAAGGAACACCATAAAGGCATATTGAAAATTAAGGTAAATCAATTGTTAGATAAGAGAGACAACTCTTACTGATATTAATGACTATAGAAACAGGTGCCCTACAAGAAATAGTGTGTATGAATAGATCTGTAGATTAACACACAGAGTAATGAAATTGAGTAATTACGCTTGGATTTTACAGTACTTTTTACTTCTCTTTAGGTTAAAGTAAATACAAATCACACTTTAAACCAAACAATGCTATTTAATTATAAGTGGATTAAAGAAAGATATAGGAATGCCAATTTTTGCTGAAAAATTCATTCACAGAGGCCGTATGTTTTAAGCTAACATGAAAGCTCAGCTAAAATTAAGCTCAAGTGAGCTTTTCTGATCACATTTTGTCCGTCATCTGTCTGTAAACTTTTCACATTTTCTACTTCTCAAGAACAACTTTGCTAATTTTAACCAAACTTGGCACAACACATCCTTGGGTGAAGGGGAGTTTAAAATGTTAAAATACTAGTAAAAGGCCAAGTCTCCTTCCCAAGGGGAGATAAGAAAAGACAAAAATAGAAATCTTAAGAACCTCTGGATAAGAAAAGCTGAAACTTATGTGGAAGCATCCGGGGATAGTGTAGATTCGAAATTCATCAAATAATGACCCTGGGGGGAAGGACGGGGCCACAATATGCAATCCAAATTTTAGCTGCAGATTTGTACCTCTCCGAAAAAATAATTATATTGATTGACCGGAGAGCTACAGTGCCACCCATTTAAAAAACTGCATATTTATTGCCGCACAAAAAAGTGCGCTCATTTCTTGATTAATTCTTCCAAATTCTTACCTCAATTGCAAAAAAGGGAAGATTTTAAAAAATCCCTATCTCCTCTATCAAGTATTCTCGTAGTTACATCTGATCGAATCGGACCGAATTATCTTTGAAACCAAAATTGCTGTATGAATAAGCAAAATGTTCGATGATTACAATATCAGAGTCATGGAGGACTATTAACAACAATTATGAGGAATGTTTGGTTGTGGAAACAGTGAAAGAATATCTTTGGAACATACGGTTAGTAATATTTTGAGATTACATTTTAAAAACATGGAGAAATAAATCGAGAACCGAGCGCACTTTTTCGTGCGAAAGAAATATACAGTTTTTTCAATGGGTGGCAAACTCTCCGGTCTATCAATATATTATTTAGAGTAGGATTGGTCTATCAATACAGATCTGCAGCTATCCAAATTTTACATTGAAATACATAGGAATATCATTTTTTTTAAAAATTGTCTTTTCAAGAACTACTGGACTAGAAAAGCGGAAACATGTCGAGGCCCCACTGCTCATAATAACTAGATGTACACTTAGCATGCTTATATTGGTTACTTAATACCCATAGGCAGAGTTCCCCCCCCCCCACCAAAAAAATGCTTTCGACTAATCAGTTCCAACAATAGAATTTTGTTCCTATTTGCAGAGGACATGATGTTCATAATTTTGAAAAATCTTTTTCGTTCGTTTCTCTCTCAGATACATGTGTGAGCCGATCGAGGATAGAGAGTGCCTGAGTGGGTCCTGCAATAGGAAGAGACTGTATAAACAGAGGTCCCGTGCCCTAATATATAGGTGCTGGCACGAAAAAGATCCCTCCCTCCTCAATGGCCCTAGGTATAGGACAAAATTTGTAGCTCTCCACCAGTATATAAGTGATGGCGTCTCCATATGAGTGAAACATTCTATACAGGGACTTTAAACAACATCAACATAATAAAAATATGGTAGCAGAAAGAAAACTTGTTTCTGGTCCACATGCTCGTTTTTTCCTGCCACTGCTTTTACAAATAAGTAGAGCTACAATCTTCTCAGAGACTCTTTTTAAATAGTTGCGGTGATGTGTTGGTAATGCTGGATTCCAAATTCAGCTGCAGTTTCTTCCAAGACTTTTGGCAATTCGAGGGAAACCCAGAAGTACATTTCTTTATTTTGTTTACTTAAGGAATCACTGTCTAGTTAGTATAGTAAACCGGGGCATCAACAATAGTGGGAAACATGAAATAGTTTGCATAACGGGCGAAATGTAGACATAGATTTACATTACACGAGGACTCCCATGCCGATTTCAAAAGTCCTCACCCATTGGTCAACGTCGAACACAAAGGCAGTAGTATTTGGCCTCCTTTGCGTCAGACACAGAGACAGATTTGCACGAGATTTGCATGCATATTAGGACTCCTTAGCTCTTGACCTTTCGACATGCCTAATTTACATTTCGGTAGAATTATCCAGAAATCGAATCCGCTTTCTTTCAATGAGTTATTACAGAGGGGAATTAGAAATTAGAAATGGAAATATATAATTTGATTATTTCTAGTTTTTTAAACACTTCAAATAGCCAATAAACTACCTATAGGCGTCCTTTAAAAACAAAGTAAAAACTGTTGACAAAAGGAATTGGATCCGCGCCTGGAGCCGTCACCCCGTGCGCTGTCAATGCTTTATAAAGAACCGCTTAAATTACGTTTGAAAGATTTCACGCAATGCACCCTTTTTGTTGTCTTTTTAGGCAATGATGGTAATTAATAGGTATATAAAGTCTTAAAATACCAATCTACTTTAACCAAGCTTTTTAAAATTTTAAATAATACGACCTCTTGAACATGATTAGAACAAAACAACGTTGGAAACAAAGCCGTTGTTCCGGGGCTTTAACACGGTTTCTCTCCCGTGTTGGGGGTAATATACAGTAACAGCTGATTATTTAGGTGCACTGTGAGTTTAATCGCGGACCGTGTCGTTAGTGGGAGTAGCCCCGTGGACCAATGCTGCCATTTCCTACTCTGACGTAATATGGAATTGAGAGTGGACATAGTTTTATTATAGTATACTAAGTGCAATATTTGTTAGTATAAATAAAAGATGTCTGCCACCGCAGTAGCAAGAACTGTAAGTAATTCAATACTATTTTTAAAAAATCTATAGAAGTAATTTTATTTTTTCTAGCTATATTTTTTGTTTTAAATCCATAGAATAATAAAAATGCATTCGGCTCATCTAATGTATATAATGTTAATCACGCATGCGCATACAAAATTGATGGGGGATGAGAAGATGTAAAAGCTTAATTGAATTGAATGAAACGTAGAAAACCAACAGCTATACGTGGTCAAAGGGAGAAGAAATAACATCCCATGAAATACCCCTCTCCATCTCATTCTCCATCGCCCCCCCCCCCCCCATTTTTAAAGGTTTGTTAAAACAGTACTGTAGATATATCACATATACTGGATAACCCCCTCCAGACCCTAAACTTTTGGGTTGCTAAGTAGTTTCTAGTAGTACAATTCTCAGTTAGCCTTGGACTTTCAGTAAGGCGTGGTATTGACGTCGACGTTACATAATTAGCGTCTGAAATTTACACAGCTTTTCATTCACTGTTGAAATATACATTCCGGCGAATAACAACGAGTGTACCAATGATCCAATGGTAACGTTTCGTACGACAGAGAGATTGGGTTAAAGTCATCTCATCGTTGTCAACAACAATTTAAAGTTGCTGATGTTATTAATTTCTCAATCAGTGAGAATCTATGTCGTCATTTGAGAGGTGCTAATTACGTAGTGTCCAGAAAGTCACGGCCTGGTGAAAGTCCAAGGTTAACTGAGGATTGTACTATTATTAGATACGTCCAAAATATCATATCTGACGTTTCCGGGTTCCTTTCACGATTTGGAGGATTTTTCCTGGCACGTAAAATATTAAAATCGTGAAAAAATCCTGGAAAACCTCAGATTATTAGATATACATGCATGTTATACATGTATATAGATATAACACTCTCCCTCCCTCCTTCTCTCCCCAACCCCCCCCCTCTCTCTCTCTCTCTCTCTCTCTGGATCCATGCCTCTTAAAGTCACATTCTTTCTTTAACTTTTTTCATTTTCATATTTATGTTATTTTTGGACGTTTAAAGATTTTTTCAATATGTATCAATATGTGTAAATATTTTCCTGTAAAAAATCTTAAACTACCCTAAAAATGACCAAAGTATGTCATAAAATGTATATTAAACGACTGATTACCGGGTAAGTCCCCGATTAACGTTTGGGGATTAATTCTGAGTTGTTATATAAATGTTCTCTGTGTGTGTATTAAATGATTTAAAAGCCTCCAAGGTTTTGGATTATAAATCACAAAAAACAATGACATGCTACTCAGATCGTCAACCTTTCACAGATGTATCCCCCCCTGTCCCCCTTATTGTATATCAAATTATTATTCCTCTTTCAAATCATAAAACGTTCCTTTAAAATATCACTTGAAATCATATTTTTCAAAACCGACTCTTTACTTTTTGATCATAATTAAGTAACTTATTTCAGTATACATGCCAAGTTTAGGGAAAACCTCTCTTTTGGGTATTTGTTTAGGGGCCGTCAAAATACAGGTACATTTACTAAATGTTTTGAATAGATTGGAAAGTGTTAGTTTTTGGCCTATTAAAGCAAATTTTCCAATTACGTGTACTGCAATTTATCATTTGCATTATACGAACGTTAGAAGACTCATTTAATCACCTGGTTTCCTCACAGGGCGCGGATCAAGAAATTTTCTCCAGGGGGGCACCCTGGTCCAAAAAAAAAAATCAAACTCAGAAATTTCTGACAAGCAAAAGAAAAAAAAACTCCCAAACATGAAAACTATTTCGGGGGAGAGGGGGTGGGGGTTAAAACTTCAAACCAGGGGCTTTTCATGCCAAATGCACAAAGATAATTTATGTGTTTTCTAGGATGGGTCGGTGTTTTCTAGAGGGGATGGGAAAGGTCACTTTTATCTGGTTTAGCATATACATTTAAGGGTACCTCTGCAAATTTCACAGGGGGGGGGGGGGGGGGGGGGGGGGGGGGGGGAGCGGACCCCCCCCCCCCCCCCCCGCATGTAAAAAGACATATGTATGCATGCACCAACCGACTAAGAACTACTTTACGGTGATGGAGGGTTATTTATTGTGAACAATAGTTAAAAGAGGAAATCACAATATGAATACTCGTATAATTTTCAATTTCTTTGTTTTTTTATTTACCTGTTTAATTATTGCTAATAATTAAGTTTTAATGAACGGAATGTTAATTTCTTTAAGATCTATATATCGACATGCATGTATATCAATGTATAAATGATTGATACTGAAATAGATATAGTTATGAATGACGATTATAAATTATAATTTTTCAATATTTTCTGTGTGTTTATTAACACCATTATTATTATTATTATTACCATCAATTATATTTTGCGCAATATCAATGAATAATTATATATATCTTTTGTTTCTATGCCTAGTAAAGTCCTTTACATAAATATACAATCACTTAGAATTACATGGGTTTAACTCTTAATCCGCCATGCGGTTTTTAAAAATTCCGTGCACTTCGCATGTTTGTTCATTCATAAACTGTCAAATTCAACTCAATTTGAAAGACAAAGGTGATATCTGAGACAACCAACGCTATGTGATCTACAAAGAACACCTGTCATTAAGAACGGTACTATATGTAACCCCTGACCTCAGAAGTTTGAATTATAGAACATAACCTGTTTGAATTATTTAAAAAAAAATCGATAAAAAATAAAATAAAATGAACAGTCACAAATAATTATTTTCAGTTCTTCTTTTCTTAAACGTTCTATGTTATTATCTGTGTTTATCTGGAAATTTTCTACAAAAATGTGAAATAAATTCAAGGGTAATGAGGAATTTTCTGTATGCGTCTTAATTTGGAGATACCCCAACCAACACACACGCACACAAATAAGCCGATTATCCCTTGTTTTTTTCTACCTTTTTCAATGATATGTACATGATAAGCCAGAACAATGTTGATTGATTTTCCAAAAATTTTTTTTTTTAAATTAACTTACTAAAAAAAAAATCGTAATATTCGATTGCGAATCTTACGGAGAGGAACTAGTAAGTTGTAAGAACTTGTTTCTAATCCATTTGATTCTTTCAATAAAATCATGTTCAAAACAATCTTATGTGCTTCTTTGATAATAAAAAATAATATACTTGCATACATGCATTTATAAAATAAATATTTTAGATTTGAGTATGGACATTTAAGGGGGTTGTGGTGGGAAGGGGGAGGGTAGGAGTGTGACGAAAAGCCCTACTTCCTAACACCGTTTACTACGTGAAAGTTAACAACTAATTTCATGTGTAAATTCAGACCATCCCCGGACCGACCACTAACCTCTATATCGACATTTTAGAGGGTGGTGGCGGGAAGTTGAGGGTAGGGTGGGGGTAGTATGAAGAAATGCTCCAGCGCCCCTGGTCACTACGTCAAAGTTAACATGTATATTACTAAATTTATGTATAAATTCAGACCATCCCCGGACCGACCACTAACCCCTACATGGATGCGGAGGACCAGTATGCAGACGACAACTTCAGCACGACCTCCACCCAGCTGGACACCTACTCCAATTACACGGTCAACACGGAGACGCCCATGTCGCGCCTCAGTCGGTATGGATTCAAGATCCGCTCCTCGTCAAGTTTTCCCAGCATCCTTAATCTTTACAGCGAACCAATCAGCGAGGAGATGGTAAGTAGAAATAGGAAATGGACTTAATTACCACATACCGAATTTGTTCTCAACTTCCGTACTTACAGTAACAAAATTCTGTGTTGATTACAATATATATAAATAATTGTGGATTTCATATTAAGAATGCCACTGACTACCATTAATAGAATTAAAACAAAGTGGAACTCTTTTTTTCTTAGCCAAGAAAGAAAGAAAAGAAAAAGAAGAGAACAAAAATCCGCTATTCGGAGAGTGTTCGATCTAAAGGTGCTAACCTGGAAAACTTAGCGTCAGAATCCCGGCGGACAACAGAGGTGAGGATTAATTGTTCTTAGTACTATTCGCAGTTAACCTTGGACTTTCAGTTAGGCGTGATAGTACATTTCTCAGTTAACCTTGTACTTTCAGTAAGGCGTGATAGTAAAATCTCAGTTAATCTTGGACTTTAAGTAATGCGTGATAGTACAATTCTCAGTTATTTTTGGACTTTTAGTAAGGCAGGCAAGTACAATTCTCGATTATCCTTGGACTTTCAGTAAGGCGTGATAGTACAATTCTCAGTTAACCTTAGACTTCTAGTAAGGTGTGACATTCTTGACGTTACATAACAAGCGTCTAAAAATTTACACAGCCTTTCATTCATTGATGAAATACTGAATATACATGATATAGAAATTCGGGCGAATAACAACGAGTGTACCAATGATCCAATGGTAACGTCTCGTACGACAGAGAGATGGGGCTTAAGTCGTCTCATCGTTGTCAGCAACAATTTAAAGTTGCTGATATGATGCTATCAATTTCTTAACCAATGAGAATTTGACAGACACTAAGTATATAGCTTCGAGAATTAAATGGCACTCCTCATTGAAAGTCCGAGGATGACAGAGAATTTTACTAAAATTTGCACCGTAGTGTGTAAGGTAAAATGTAAGATATATAATCTTTAATTGATTTTGTTCTACGTACTATTATTGATAGAATTCTTTCAGTTGTGTTTTAAAAAGAAAAAGGGTAGATAATTGAATCTAATTGTAGTTGAATGATCAATCGGCACTCCTCGGCTGACCGCTTCACTCCCTACAAATCTCGAATGTGATTGGCGGAGGAATATGCATAAAATCGTTGCATTTCTCCGAAAGTCATCATGGCGGATTATTTTAAAGAAAGCAGAGTTAATGTTTTTTAAATTTTTCCTTTAAAAGGGATTAATTTAATAGGTGGGATTCACAGAAATGCTCCAAAAACAATTATCGAATAATTTTGTGATACGTTCAATCAGCTGTTTATTCAACTGTATTCTAAACCATGACCAACAAGATTAAAAATGGTTGTATTGATTAACTCAGAAAAGGACAGATAATACAAACAGAATTTTATCAACATTCTTGAAAATAACAACTTAAATTATGATTATATGAGTAAAATATATAACTTAAACATTTTTTTTAATTTTTCATTCAAAATTTTACAATTAATGGATTTAAATCTTTAAAGTGACAAAAAGTTATATAGATTAATGAGGTGGTTGCAGAAAGGTGTGATTTTGAACATCGTGAAAAAGTTAACAAATTCTTGAATATTTTAGAAATTTTATTATTTCAATCATTTACAAACCAAATAAGTCAAATGATATACTGAGTATAACAATCCAGGCATCCGTTTTGTCGTACCATATGTCCTTAAGAGTACTAGTATATGTATGTCCTTAAGGAAGCTCTAAACACTGCACACAAAAGAGCTCTATACTTATAGGGTAGTTTTATACGGTGATCGCCCTTAGAAGTATGATTAATTATTATTTAAAGTTAATTACACGTTTTGGAAAAGATTAAAATATTTTTAGCATTACATAAGACCAAGAACAAGTAATTGAATTCACTATTTTCACTAATTTCCCCGATGTAAGGTAACAGCAGTGACTTCTGCTCACAAGTAGTCATTAATTGTCTTTGAATATTTTTCCTGCGGAAATAAGGCAGGAGTCCTATATTTTAAATGAATGAAAATGTCTTAATATCCACACCTTTATATGCTTTTTTTTCTCTACGACCAAAAAGCAGTTTTCTGTTAGTGAGTAGAGCTTCCATAACAAATTGTGATCCCCCCCCCCGGTATATTTCGTCACCACCCAGGATAATTAAAGCCCGAATACTAGTGAAAGTTCTTCAATTTCCGGTGTTTAAAGAGGAATTCAGTGATAACACGTGTAAATATCTTTCTAGAGCAGCGACAATTTTATATTTCATTATCGCGTGTCAGGCTCAATCGAAAGTCCCCGGACACAAAGAAGGTGCTTTAAACTAGTTCCTCGAATCTGTCTTATCTTAAAATTGAGTTGGTCTTTTTTGAATTATGTATGGGGTCGTAAATTATTTGCGCTAATGAAAGGAAAATTACATAAACACAGGTTTATTCACAAACCATGTAAACGGAAAAATATTTCATTGATTTTGTCTTTTGGTTTAGAAATTGCTATTGTAAACAGACCATTCTCTAGACCTCTAGATTCATCAAGGAAGCTTATATATTATTCGTTTTATTTCGGATATCGTCTCATCTCCGCCATTGTTTCTGTTTATAAAATTCAAATGACTTACACAATGGCTTTAAACAAAGGCATTTTATAGGAGCGTAAATTTAAACAAATTAACTCATGAGTGAAATAAGTGAATGACTTGACAATGTATATGTACATGGTTCCACAGCGGAGGAATATCGCGCGCTTATCTGAGGATGTTACCTCGACTCAGGATAGAAGGGAATACGTGGTAAGTTGTGGTAAGGTCATGGGAATGTTTGTGGTAAGGTCATGGGAATGTTTGTGGTAAAGTCATTGGAATGTTTGTGGTAAGGTCATTAAGATATGTGGTAAATATAATATTAATAGTTTGCGTACGTTTATTGGGATATATGTGGTAAGACGTGTGGCGCATTACCGGGGTATGGGGAATTTTGGTGTTTTTACGGAACAAACTTTAAAAACAAAAGATTTTTTTTCCAAGCAGGAATTTTTCATTAAAGTATAGTTAATTTATTTTCAATCTTAATTGCGAGGGAAAACTTAATTATATAAAACGTAGATAAGAAGTAAGATTGAAAATTACTAGCAATAAACAGCACAAGTAATATTTCACGCAAATGCGAATCCAGTAGTATTTTTCCTATTGAGGAAAGAGGAGCTAGAGGGTTATTTTTCTGAATTTGATAACACTGCTGTAGATGGGTACGAAATACCTGGAGACCCTTTCTTCTGCTGGATCCGCCCTTGTCAAGGCAGTGGTTGCAGGGTTTTGATGGACTCTTTTTTCCTTTACAGTATTTGTACTTTGGGTATGGGACTTCAAATTTTTGCTTTATATATGTTCAGCGTACAAGTAGCTTAGGATTTTAAAATTGACACAGTAGTTCAGTAATAGTATTCTAAAGCATTCTGACGAGAAACGTAGAAAAAGAAAACCATGCACAAGTACGTTAAAGTATACATAGGTGGGACGGATTTGATATTTTATGTTGTAGAATCGTGCAATCCGAATCGAGGCTGTGGCGCGCGAGCAGATGGAAAGGTATGAAAAATACATCAAGAAACTCCAAGACAAAGTGGAGAAACAGAGGGAAGACAGAAGAGTTAGCGAGGAGGAAATGTCCAGGAGAATCAAGGCCCGCGAGGAGGAGGTACTGATAGAGAGAGAGAGAGGGGGAGGGGGCAGAGAGAGAGAGGAGGAAATGTCTAGGAGAATCAAAGCCCGGGAGGAGGAGGTACTGATAGAGAGAGAGAGAGAGAGGGGGGGAGGGGGCAGAGAGAGAGAGAGGAAATGTCCAGGAGAATCAAGGCCCGCGAGGAGGAGGTACTGATAGAGAGAGAGAGAGAGGGGGGGGGAGAGAGAGAGAGGAAATGTCTAGGAGAATCAAAGCCCGGGAGGAGGAGGTACTGATAGGGGGAGAGATAGAGAGAGGGGCAGAGAGAGAGAGAGAGAGGAGGAAATGTCCAGGAGAATCAAGGCCCGCGAGGGGGAGGTACGTAAAGGGAGAGAGAAGAAAGAGGGGAGGTACGTAAAGAGAGAGAGAGAGAGGAGAGAGACAGAGAGGAGGAATGTCCAGAAGAATCAAGGCCCGCAAGAGGAGGTACGTTTAAGAGACAGATGGAGAGACAGACGGACAGAGAGGAGGAAATGTCCAAAAGAATCAAGGCCCGCAAGAGGAGGTACTGATCCGCGATAGAGAGAGAGAGGGGGGGAGAAAGAGGAGGTACCTAAAGAGATAGATGGAGAGAGACAGAAAGAGAGAGGAGGTACGTAAAGAGAGATAGAGAGAGAGAGAGAGACAGACAGACAGACAGACAGACAGAAAGAGAGAAAGAGAGACAGAGAGAGAGGGGATAGGAGAATCAAAGCCCGCGAGGAGGTACGTAAAGGGAGAGATAGAGGAGAGAGAGAGAGAGAGAAAGAGACAGAAAGGAGAAAGTGAGAGAGAGAAGGAGGAAGTGCCCAGGAGAATCAAGGCCCGAGAGGAAGAGGTACGTCAAAATAGGAGGACCTCTAATTGGAACTAAGCCGAAACCACCCACCCCCCAATCTTGATCCCTAACGCTCGACTGTAAGATCTCAGAGAAAGGGGATGTTTTTTATGCGCCCGGATCGAAAGATCCGAGGCGTATATTGTTTTTGTCCTGTCTGTCTGTCTGTCTGTTTGTCTGCAAACTTTAACCTTCGCCATAACTTTTGAACCATGAATGTTAGAGACTTTATATTTGGTATGCCTACTCCACTAATAAAGCTCTTTCAAATGACACCAAGATCAATGATCTTGTGACCTTGACTGTGACCTCTATGCTAAAAATAGAGGACTTTTTGCAAACTTTAACCTTCGCCATAACTTTTGAACGAAGAAAGATAGAGATTTAATATTTGGCATGCATACTCCACTAACGAAGCCCTTTCACATGACACCAAGGTCAATGACCTTGTGACCTTGACTGTGTCTTATATGCTAAAAATAGCTTTTTTTTAAACTTTCACCATAACTTTTGAACCATGAAAGATAGAGACTTCATATTTGGTATGTATACTTCACTAATCAAGATATTTCAAATGACACCAAGATCAATGACCTTGTGACCTTCACTGTGACCTTTACGCTAAAAATATGTTTTTTGAATTTGTTGCCGCCGGGCGCATAGTGTTTCACAAACACATCTTTTTTTTTATATAAAAGGAGGACCTTGAATACTAGTAAGAACTAACCACTCCTATTGAACCCTCTCTTATCCTACGCAGTTATCTATATATTTTATTATAGTCACAAACACGACAGACATGTAAAGTTTATGATAATAGATTGTTACTTTATTTGTAAACTTCCAGCTGTACAGGTTTGTTTTGCTGTAGGAGCGGTTACGAATGAGCATCAAGAAGAGACCGAAACAGGAACTAGTCAACGAACTGCCGTATGTCAAACGCCTCCCAAAGTCCAAAATGAGAAAGGTAGGCCCAATATAGAGATAACAATTATACTGCCGTATGTCAAACGTCTCCCAAAGTCCAAAATGATGAAAGTAGGACCAGTATAGAAATAACGAATTGATATAAAACGCCCCCAAAGTCCAAAATGCAAAGGTACACAGAGCCTTTCATTATACTTAGAAAATGTGCACAATTTTTGTTGGGGGTATAATCTGTTATTTCTTGTTAATTCTATAACGGATAATCTGTTATTTATTGTTAATTCTATAATGGTGATTTATAGAATTAATTTGCATGTCTTTTTGTCTTGCTGTAGTTCTGTAGCCCGCTGGTCTGAAAAAAAAATTGGATGGACAACCATATAGAGCTATGCACAGTCTTAACCATGGAAAAAATTATAATTATTGCGCACAAGAATGTGATATGTCTTGATTTACTTACTAATATCCGTTTACTTATGCTGTCACATCAAAATTTTTCTACCCATTTATTCCTACCGGTATTATTATATTCTTGTACTAGCTCCTTCCACAACAAATCATGTCTAAAAACCTTGATTGTTTATATAGCCCTCCTTGGCCTGAAATGAGAGAATCTCGAAGGTTTCGCCTATTGATACCGCGATATTAGATGGCAGGATAATTTGCTCCGGTGGGCTACATGTATGACTTGTACATGCAGTACTGAATAAAACTGTTAGAAACACACAGTTAGTAATGTTTTGAAATATATTGTGAAATAAAAATAGAGAAGCAGTTCTCTTTCATGTGCGATGATTACCTAAACAGCTTTTTTTCAGCATAAAATTACTGGGCCAAAATTTAAGAGCATATATACTTATTAATGTTCAACGAAGAAGTAGTGGTGCACACGACGCGTTGTGCAGAAACAATTGAACAAAATGTCCTATTTTTAACTACATATCTTATTTTAAGGTTGTTCGACTCTCGGACGATCTACAGAAAAAGGGAGTTCTTAAAACCCAAGGTGACGTAGACAAATTCTGGCAGGACTTCGGACATTCCGGTGTAGGACAAGATATTATCAGAAAGGACCCCAGTAAAGAAGGTCAGTTCTGGACAAAAACTGGGCAATAACACTGTTAATTACTAATTTACCTTTTTTGATTCCTAAATAGTTTATGGGTAAATTAGTTATAAATGTGTTCACAAAAAATTAGAAAAGCTTCACACTTATTATTTTAAGGACGAATGACCCTCATGTAAGGGAGATAACTGAAAATTGAAGTAACAACTAAACCTTGTTATAGCTTCATGAGAAATGTTAATAATATTCTAATGTTAATAATATTCTGCTGGAAAAATTCCACTTTCAGTGTAAGAAATATACAATCTGATTGGAACAGGTACCCTACTTTTGTCATCAGGACAAAGGGGGGGGGGTGTTAGTCTAGAGACGATAGAAGAAGGGTGTGGGGTATCTCGGACGTCGACAGAAAAAGGAGGGTTTTAACCACTAGTAGTATAAACATGACTGTATAACTGTTCTCGCTCTCCTGAAAATATAACAACAATTTACAACATATTTTTTTCTAGCTGACCAATCTCCTGAAGACTGGACAGGCATTCGACGAAAATCAAAACCCAAGATAAAACTCGGCAGACATTTAGCACCAGAGAGTCCTGACAAATACAGCGAAGCTAGCATACCGCCGCGAGGTCACACCAAACATCTCGCGGAGGAAATCTTAACGGCACGTGACAAACACGACCCAGAAGGACTCACACCGGAAGTGAAAAATCCTGACAGGAGAAGTAAATCTCGACACAAGAAAAACCTGCCCCCTATTGATAAAAAGAGAGACAAATCAGAGAAAAACCGGAAAAAGGCAAAATCCTGGCCCGACCGTGACCCGAACGTGGATCTCGACGCCGACAAGAAAGATATTTTAGGTCTGTTTTAATCAATATTTCATTACATTTTCTATTATTAATATCTTAATTTCAATATTTTATTATCTCCTTGCAAAGGAGCTAGAGAGGTACACGTATACAGAAATGCGCTTATAATGTTTGGGTGGAATGAATTTATTTCTTCCTGTATGAATACCGTGAAATCCCTAATTTTCGTGGGGTTTAATTTTCGTTGTTTTCGAGGAATAAAGAATTCATGTCCACCACGAAATGTAAAATTTCATATACTCATCTACTAAAATGTTCTTCATCCACGAAATCAAATCCCCATGACACAACATTTTTTCCTCAAACCTCCAAAGTTTAACCCCACGAATGTGATTTTACAGCAACAGTAATTTACATCGAGATATACATATTAGGCTTCTTAGCTCCTGACCTTTCGCTCGGTGAAATTTACATTCCGGTAGAATTATCAAGAAATCAACTTAACTATCTTTCAAAAGTTATCACAGAAAGAACGTCAAATAGAAATTGAAATATATGTACATGTATAGAATGACATACTCTTTTGCAAGGGGATGCTGAGCTTTGTGGTGGCAGATGTCCTTGTTTAGTTTGTATTTGTATATATGAAAGCACAGAAAAAGCAACATACTTTCAAACATGTACTTTGAATGTCATGTTTATCCATAGGCCTCAAGTGCATGGATAGAGTCTTAATATTACGTAAATGAGGTTTTATAATGTATATTATGTATTATAATTATAATCATTTGTGCATTCATTTCTATATACTTTCTTGTATTCTAAATAAAAATCATCTCTTCAAATGTTTCAACATGTGATATGATTATTTTACAGCCAACGAAGTCTAGCCCGCAAATGAAGTGAATCTAACCTCGACAAGCAATATAAGGAATTCGGACGTACATTTAACTGTTTAAAGATGGACCGACAACCTATAGAACAAAGTGACAATTACTCCGCAAGGCTGTCTTTACATTAAAGATGGTTTGGATTTTGGAGATCCAGAGCAGAGATTGTGATCAACTTTTTTTTCAACTTTCGATAATAGAAAATGAAATTCTCCAAACTAATTCCATTTTAAATGTGTTCTGTTCATTGAATGAAACAAATGATCATTGTGTTAGTATACTGAAAATAAATTACTGATCAATCTACTCATTATAAAAAAGTATATATAATATAATTTTTCATGAGTAATCTTTAATACTGTACTAAGGCTAGCCATATATAAGTTGATAACGGTTAACCATGATGATCATGATGATACGCACCATTTTAGTCCAATCTATTTTGAGGCAACCCCAATCATAGAGAAGAGGCCCCACAGAGTTAGCGAGGGGTCATAATATGGGATTATTTTTCTAACAAATCTAAAATTTTCTTTAAAATCTAAAGGAAAGTGCTTGAAAAGTTGCTCTGGTGAGTGTTGTGGCCCATGGGCATCTTTTTTGGTACCCCCCTCCCCCCTCCCCCATTAACACACAGAAATTGTTTCCTCATTGTTAATCAAGAGTTAAATAAGTGAACAATCAGAATATCCATCAAACAATTCATTTGATAGTCAACAATTCATACAATTTTTTATTCAATGTGATATAAACATCATCACAAAGTGTACCTTTATGTCAAAATTACTAAATCACACTCTAAAAATAATACATATGAATAATAAATGGAAGGGTCATACAAAAAATACGCTGTCTCTGAAAATGTATCTGATCTTTGTAATAAATTAAACTGACTTATGAAAATACAACTACCAATGATACGTTAATCTTTTTGCACATTCTGCTTCTGTGTTTTCATTTGTATGGCACTTTTGTTGAAATCACCGTGAATCAATTGTTCTCAGTCACCATTAACAAAAACTTTCAACAAGTCTTAAATAAATTCTCTATATAAATTTTGTTCAAGCTGAAAATAATGTGAACAAATGGAATCCATGTACAGCCAAGAACTAATAATCAGAATGCTTTTATTCTTGAGCAAAATGTTTGGATTCATGAAGCATCACGACAACTGAAATGTACTTGGTATAACTGTATGTACTAATAAATGTTAAAAAATAATCTATGCTAAAAAAAACATACATTTTTATTGACTACCAGACAAATGGGATCAGTTTAGAGTTTTCACTACTACTAGATACATGGGAACAGTTTGAGAGTTTTCTCTTCTACAAGATAAATGGGAACTGTTTGGGAGTTTTCTTGACTACCAGATGAATGGGATCAGTTTGGGAGTTTTATTGACTATCAGATAATTGGGATCAGTTTAATGGTTTTTCTCTGCTACAAGATAAATTTGATCATTTTGTGGTTTTATTGACTACCAGATAAATGGGATGAGTTTGGGAGTTTTCTTGACTACCAGATAAATGGGATGAGTTTGGGAGTTTTCTTGACTACCAGATAAATGGGATGAGTTTGGGAGTTTTCTTGACTACCAGATAAATGGGATTAGTTTGGGAGTTTTCTTGACTACCAGATAAATGGGATTAGTTTGGGAGTTTTCTCGACTACCAGATGAATGGGATTAGTTTGGGAGTTTTCTTGATGTGTTCGTGGAATGCTGGGTCCCCGCCGTATCGTTTAAAGGCTCCCTTTTCCTGTATGGGTATTCCACTGACCTTGGTGAGGAGGAAGGTCAAGAAGAGGGGGGAGATGATGCTGACATGCTCCCAGCCCCGGAGAACCGAGGTAGAGGAGAGGTAGATCCCAGACCACATCATGATCTCCCCCAGGTAGTTAGGGTACTGAACAATGCTCCATAGGCCATGCTGAATAAATTTACCCTGTAAAATAAAGATAGACAGGATAATGTTAGGGTACTGAACGATGCTCCACAGGCCATGCTGTGTAAATTTACCCTGTAACATAAACACAGAAAGTATAATGTTAGGGTACTAAACAATGCTCCACAGGTCATTCTGGATAAATTTACTCTGTAAAATAAATAAAGACAAAACAATGCTCCACAGGCCCTGCTGGATAAATTTATCCTGTTAAATAGATGTACAGATAGACATGACAACACTGGGAAAAATGTTATCCTGTAAAATAAAGACAGATAGGGTAGTGCTGGATAAATTTCCTTGTAAAATAAAGATAAACAGGACAATGCAAAGGCCAAGCTGGATAAATTTACCCTGTACATAGTCTAAACAATGCTCCACAGGTCCTGCTGGATAAATTTGTTTATTTCGTTTTAGATAATTTGCATCAAGTTGAAGCAGAACTACAAGGATAAGTGAAAGTATAATACAATGCTTTTTTAATAATGACAAAACTGTTCTAGAAACTTTGAGAAGAGTAAATTGTAGAGCAAATGCAGCTGCAAAGTACATGTATATTATTACAACTGACACTTCATCCAAAGAAGTCATCCGCATGGCATACGTTAGAGCGTCTGCTCTAGAGTCACAAAGTAAGGAGTTGATGAGTCATCTCCCACTGTTGGACATGGAGACCAGTCCTTCAAATGAGACCATATAAACTGTGGTCCCAAGTCGCAGTAGGTGCTGGCATGAAAAAGATCCCTCCCTGTTCAATGGCCCTGAGTGCTGAGTATAGGACAAAATTTGCAGCTCTCCACCGACAAGTGGTGGTGTCTCCATATGAGTGAAAAATTCTCGAGAGGGACGTTAAACAAAAATTATAATAGATTATAAAAAAGCGTAAACTGACCTAAACCAGATTATACTTGATAATTCAGCCAAGAATTAGAGTCATTCCTCATACTTTTATTTTAAAATAATTAAAAACAAATTTGGATAAAAAACTGTGTTGCTTTTTACGAGTTCAAATTTACTGTGCAATAATACAACCGTAGTAATGGAAGTGATGTGAAGCGAGGGGAGGTAAAAACTGACACATAGATCTAACAGCCATGTTGTTTGTTTACATGAGGTAAGATCGAGTAACTGTTTGAAGTTAAAGGTACATTTATTAAATCTGGAATTTTCCATAGATTCCAAGGACTGGAAATGAGGGGATTGCATGTATATGATGATTAAGCTGGTTGTCAAGGGGGTGTGTCCCCATACCAAACCAGATTATACAAAATAATTTGCGTTCCTTTTTGGAAATCAACCAATGAGAGGTGAGAATACAAACAAAAATATTTTCTCATGAACTACAATGGATGAGCATAAATATCTCAATATTGTACTTGGAAACTATAGTGCAAACTGTTTTGCTTTAAAAAGGACAGTTGAATTGTGTCACCTATTAAGACAAAATGATGTAAATATAAAAAATCAATGTAATTTTTGGAGATTCATGAGGTATATGAACTACAAAGCTTCACGCCATTTCATGCCGGGGTGAAGCGTCATACATGTACTTCATGTACCTCATGAATCTTCAAATATTAAATTCACTTCTTAATTGGAGATATTGATTGATTTCAGAAGATCCACCATGTGGTGTTAGGGAAAGCTGAATCAAACTGTCACTTGTTTACAATTAGTGGATTTTTCTGTTTGTATTTTGGTTAATACATGTTATCCCTCTTGAGAATTTTTTACTCATATGGAGACGCCACCACTTGCCAGTGGAGAGCTGCAAAGTTTGTCCTATACTCGGCACTCAGGGCCATTGAGCAGTGAGGATTTTTTTCGTGCCTGCACGGTCTCATCCGAAGGACCGGTCTCCACATCCCAAAGTGGGATTTGAAATCAGAAATAAAATTGGATGACATACAGAAGGATACAGAAAACAGAATCCCTAGTACCTGGTTCTCTGGATTTCCCCTGAAGGCGGATTTCTGGTAATCCGCGATGCTCTCGATCAGAAATCCGGCCGTCCACAGGGACCATCCAATATAATCCCGCGAGGTCAAAGGTCGGTCCTCTCTCTTGTCATTCACAATTAGTGTTGGAAGCAGAGTCAGGAACACCCACATACCTACACAGAAAGCAGGAGACTTAATGTAAGAGGCATTTTTACTTTAAGTATTACTGTAAATGTCTTACGTTTGGCAGTGTACTCTTTTATTGAGTGCTTTTGGTGGAGAGACATTTCCACTAATTCAAATACCAAACTAAATCTCATGCACATACATACATATATTAAAACATTTAGAAATGCGCTAAATCAAATCTACTCTAACATGTTCAAAAATCAATTTCCGCCAAATATTGTACATTCAGGCTAAATATAATACATTTACAGTATCCAACATACTTCTACAACAGTGAAATCAAAGCTTTCACTTACATGTAGATGCCATTCTACAAGTTATAAATATGTGTAGAAAACTTGTCATCACTAAAATTGATGACATAATAAGCAAGGAGTTTAGGGAATTTACCTACTAAATATGTACACATTTGAAATCTCAACCTCTCTATTGTTGCAAACCAAGGGTATTCATGCACCCTTATTCCTACAAATATAACTGATACATGTACTGTGGTTTCATTAATATTTGTCAAGCACTGATTTTCAAGGATTTCATTGTTGAGCAGATCCACGAATTAAAATCCTCATTGAATTAAGAAATTTGCTATTAATTTGTATAGGCAATGCTTTTTTCCACGAAATTACTTAATATCCTTGAAAATGTGTTTTACAAAATCCACTAAAATTAGTTCCAACAAAAATTGATGAAACCACAGTAATTTGTATCTGACTATCTGATTCCTGAGATTCCAACATACTGTTAACATATTACATTTAGCGGTGTGTATTCTATTTAGTGATTTTGGCAGAAAGCAGAGGCCTCTAATTCATGTACTTCACTAAATGTCTTGTATATTAACTTTTATGACAAATTCAAATGCAAATTAAGACAGCGCTGAATCTAATCTACGCTTGTTGAAAATTGAATTTCCGCCAAATATTGTACATGCCAAATATGATACATTTACAGTATTTGACGACAGGAAGACTAAAATCCATTTATATAGGACCAAGAGTGGATTAAAATCCATTTATAGGACTCAAGGTGGATTAAAATCCATTTATAGGACCCAAGGTGGATTAAGATCCATTTATAGGACCCGGTGTGGATTAAAATCCATTATTGCAAAAAAGCTTCTAAATAAATACATGATATATTGTCCAACTGTAAAAATAAGCCTTCGATTGTAAAAGTCAGTGCTCTTTGCAAAAATCCATTTATCACCGGATTCCTCATTTAATTTTTATGCCTTTATATTAGTGAGAAAGAAATTTTTTTTTTTCAGATTAATTTCACCTGTACTCGTCACTTATAACCATAGAGCAGTGAGGGATCTTTTTTAGCAACAGTTTCTGCTACCAAACAGGAGAATTAGTCCATGAGTCTCCATTTGAAAGATTACAAATACATGAATTGCTACTTTTAAAATTTTCACCTTGAATTGTCCAGTACACGAAGAAGGTCCCAGGTCTGTCCCTGACCTTGTTAAAGCGCCGATCTTGACCTTCTTTCAGAATTCTTGTGAAAAGAAACAGCCCAAGTCTATACAAAAGAAGAAGTGTTTATAAGTATTACATGTCATGCTACCTAATAAAAGCTTGTAATCTCTATATTATTAAGATAAAAAAAATGTGAGAGATGTTCAAGTTTTTCATGACTATAACATTCAAATTCCATGGAAATGACTGACATAAAGAACAAGTTGTTGGGACTTTTAACTCACTTGGACATATTACAGCTATTAAGGAATAGTAATGTTAGGTTAAAGTTCAAGATGGTAACAAGAGCCAATTTTCTCTGAGTATCTCAATATTCTCGGAATTTCTCAATTTTCTCAAACTCTGAGGTATCTCAACTTCTTAAGCAGTGATAAGAAATATTAACGAAGCTACAGAAATTAATCTACCATCATGATACCTGAACGCCCATGAGACCACCATTCCCGTATTGACTTTCTGCCTGAAGTGGTATCTCCCTCCCCATTTCAGACTTTGTAAGGCTAGGCATATAAACGTCCCTGATCCTACAATGAGAAGATTTAACATAAGTCATATAATTCAACTGAGTACTAGCGTAAACATCCCTAAATAGGAATCTTAACATCAGGCAGTCCCTGATCCTACAATGAGATGATTCCATATAACATGTAAAATTAAGTCACTGTCATACTAACTGCATGTCGTTGAGTATTATAATAATTATTATAGTGTATGGTGGTTTGGATCGTGGATATCGGCCTGGATAAGCTCAGTTGGTAGAGTACCTGACAAGAGATGCAAGGGTCCGGGTTTGATTCCCGGTCCAGCCATACATTTTCTCCTTTCCTGTTACAGATTTTTGTGTCACTGACCACCCATGGAATTGCGGGTGAAAGTCATGCCAGGGTGTAATAAGAACTTGGGTTGTGTCTTTGAGGTTGAAGACCATCTAAGGAGGGAGGAATGTAATGGTTTGGGTTGTGGATATCGGCCTGGAGAGCTCAGTAGGTAGAGCATCAGACTGGAGATGCAGGGGTTCCGGGTTCGATTCCAGGTCCAGCCATACATCTTCTCCCCTCCTTATTACAAGTGTAAATGCTATAAAATATGATCTTAACACCAGACATTGCAGTGAGATGTTTTCATCTGGTCCCTTACTCTGTTACTGGGGCGTTTCTTTCTCCTAGTGACTCGGGAAGAATAAAATCTGGGATATATATTAACAAACATGTGCTTAATTTCACAGAAAATTAATTAGCCTATTGATAACTTTGACACTTTTACGTACTTTCGTTTTCACTTTGAAAACTTTTTTGTACGTTATAAAAAGTTAGAATACAGGTCCCTGTCGATATTGTCAAAATATGAAAAGGCGATATGTAAATTTTCATGCATATTATAATTTAAGTTTACGACATTTATTGAATGTTCCAATTAAAAAGACCATTAAAATCTATATACAGATCATACAAGGACAGCGAAAGTTTAGTTTAGGTTACGTAACTTGAAAATGTTCCTGCTAACGAAGTTTTACGCAGTTTGAAAGATTTTACCTGCCAGATCGTAAAATTTTTCAGTCTTGAGACTAGCTGCCACCGCCCAGCCTACCCACTGAATGCCGAAATCTACTGCCGCCGCCTTCACCAAAGAGTTTCCCATGATTTCCAGCATGTGCAAAGGTCTTTATAACAAAGTATCGACCAGTCTCGAGGATTCCGAATTATTGTAAACAAACTTTCGGAACTTAAAAGTAAATGTAAAAAAATAATGACCATAATTTCCGGATACACTTCTATGTATGAAGTTATTGCCCTGTCCGTCCGTCTGTCTGCTTATTTGGTTCTTAAAGGCACGTAGCATTAGGGGGTGCCGGGGGGGGCACCCCCGCTTTTTTCCAGACATAAGTTTATCTATTCATTGAAAGTCCGGTTGACCCCCTCCCCTATTTTGGGTGCAGTTTTGTAAAATAAGGGTAATATAAGGGTAATGCAGTGTTTTAATAAAAAAAAGATACTAGAAGAAGTTAACCCCCCCCCCCCCGAAATTGGATTTTCTACTTTTGACAATTTTCCTTTATTTTCCTTTTTTACTTGTCAACCTTTTCCAGGTATTATAAGTTAAAAAAATTCCTCGGGTTGAACCACCCCCCCCCACTCAAAAAAAGATGCTCCGTCACTGTGTTAAAAATGTGGAGATAAAGATAGACACCCCCCTCCCCACCCCCTCTTCCGTCACATTTTGGTCTGGCTGTTAACAATTTAATTTAAAAACTGAAAATCAATGAAAACGGTGGCCTTTTTAAGATTCGTATATATTATATGCAATTAATAATGGTATTATTTAATACTGTGTATCGACTACGTAAATATAATCCTATTGATTTTTTTACTGCGGTGTCGGTCTCCGGGGCCGCTGCTAACAATTTGATTCCCGACGCTGTAGATAATCACCGATAAAATTAAAGGAAAAAAATTCAATATGACAGAAAAATATCGATAATGGAGTTTTCATTCCATTCTCTGTCAGTGAAAAGGGAACCCAGTAAAAGCCACACGGAATAATTTTAGCTGCACTGACAGGAAAGTGCCATGTTCACTGAATTACGATCCCAGAGGCTCACAAACCATTGAATTGTCCAAAGATGGAGACTTGAACAGTTTTTGAGATTTTTTTTCATGGATTGTCAAGGGTTTGTAGAAAATATTTCATCCAAATTGTGTATTTTGAAGCATCGAAAACGATAATTAGCATATTTTTTTTTAAATATTGGAAAGTGCTTCGGGGGGAGGGGGGAGGGGGTTGTTATGATCGACTATAATCAAAGAGGGAAAATCACAATATTCATTACCCTTATTTCTGGCAAGTGCTAGGGTGAATTCACCATGCCCCCTTGTACTTCAACAAGTTGGATATTCTACCGACAAAATTTCAAAATTGAGTTTAACATTTAATTTGTGATTAAAATATCAAAATTTGGGACACAATTATATGCCCTTTATTGAGAAAATATCCTCAAAAATGTGTTTTTAAAATGTGATAACTCAAAATTCACCATGGATCACATTTTTACCTGCATCGGAACAATTTAATTTAAAAAAAAATATCAAAATCAAAGTGCTTATAAATGCTTGATATGGATATACTTTTATCTTTTATCTAAGAAATAATCCTCAACTTAAATTTAATTGACGATATCGTGCACAAATGTAGAACGATTCAAGAGACCTCAGTCTGCCTTAGAAAATGCTTTAAATGCTTATAATGCAGTAATTCGCGCCCTTTTTTTATGGTTTATCATACTCTGGTTTGTAGAAATATATTGAGTCAAATTCCAGACGTCATATATCGATAACTTGTATTCTGACTGAAAATATAGAGTTTTTATTTTCTTTTTCCGCAAAAACAGCTATCAGCTGGGTTCTGTATGAAAATGGCAGTGCTTACCATTGCATCGGAAAGTGTCCGATTCATGGTTAATTTGTGTCCGATGTACGGAGAAATGAACATACTAGTGAAAACCAGCTCTGAAAAGAATTATACGAACATTGAAGTGAAATTTCTTTAAAATTTATGTAAAATTACCAGTCTTTGACTTTTTTTTCAAAGATTGTCAAGGGTTTGTGAAGTCGAATTTTAAAATTGATATTTTAAAAATCGAAAATCATAATTTTCTGGTTATTTTTTTGATGTAAAATATGGAACTTCAAGGCCATTCTCGGGGTATTTTTATCACAACATGATAATAACAATCAGTATCATAAAAAAATTTAAATCTTCACCTTCTAGACAGAAACAAATAAAGACACGGAACTTTTAAGTTGAAAGAGAATTTATTGTCTAAAGTTGTCCGAAGCAAGGTATGTGTCCGATGCATGGTGAATTCACCCTATATATTTTTGGTCATATATTGCATGATAGCGTATGAACGAGAGGTTTTTATGTCAGTTTTCTCCAATCTGTATGAATAGAAAGAGACAGGAAATTTAACTGTGCTAATAGAAAAAAGGGTATTGAGCTATTTCTAGGGAACATGTTTTATTATTATTTAATTGTTCTGTAATGGCGTAAATATGCGGAATAAGCACACAATAAAATAAAATCAAATATTAACACCTATTTATCAATCGTTTATTTGCTCAAATGAACCAATGCATCTAACAAATTGTTGAAATCTATAAAGGTAATTATTTTCATAATGTTTTAGACGGCTAATTTAACAATTTTTAAAATGTGCATTTGCAGAAATCAAACAATAATGAAAATGATATTTATATGGATGTTCAAGCATGCATTTTTTTAAAAGCATGCAGCTGGATATAATTAAAAATCATTTGAATAACAAAACATATAGAAGATATTTGCTCATTCAACAATTAAATGACAGATGAGAATTTAACAGGACCAAATGATTTCCCTATCTACATGTACAAAGTAAACTGGGGGTTACCGTTCAATTAAACGCTCAAACCCGAAGAAAAATGCAAGCGTTCAGGTACCCAAAAAAATTTCATTCCTAAATCGATTGATTTACAAACAGTTCTCAGATGTATAATATCTTCTTTATATAGTTACATGTACGCAGGTAGTTCAAACATTGTCCATATTAGCATCTAATCAAGGTCATTGAAATAATAAAAAAAGAAGGTCGACATAAAATGATATGTCCAACAGACCCGGGATCGAGTATAGGTTAGGGAGAGGGGGGTCTTGTCCACAAGTACTTATTATGACGCAATTACTCACACCCCCTTTTACAGCTGCTGTTGGTAAATCAATATTCAAAAAGATATTTTTCTGTAATGACCCACTCTGTTCGAATTTGTTATATATAGACAGGTTATGTTCCCGAGCTTCCTTTTTGTTTAATACTGGGAGGAGGGGGGCTCAGGAACCCGACTACAGATAGACACACAGGTACTCGTATATACTCTAGAGGAAGTTGTTCATATATTTATTCTGTCATCGACGTGTAGCAATTTAAGTATTTTCTCTAATGTTTAACATTCTTCTGTTAAACAAAAGCAAACAGAAATATTGACCGCTAATTAACATACAAAACACGTTATATACCAGGAGTAAATAATTCTCGACTTTTAATAGACCAAGAGTCTTAAGCTTTCACAGTGTATTAATAACGTCTACAATCAATTACATATATGTATAAAAGTCCCTTATATTATACATATTCAACGAAAGGCCCGTGGACCACCCTACAGGTACTTGTGGAGAGGACCCCCCCCCCCTATACTCTCCTGCTCAAAATATTTTTCTTTTTCTCATGAATTATGTTTGTAGTACTCATTTACAACGTATTCGATACGAAAAATCCAAAAATAGCATAGATTCAAAGATTTACTAAAAAGTCATACCCCTGGACGGAGGGGGGACAGACGCCGGACAAACAGCTAGACAGACGGACAATTAAAAGCTCACTTGAGTATTAAGCTCTGGTGAGCTAAATATAGAATGGGCTCTAAATATATATACGAAGGAGAGAGAGAGAGAGAGAGAGAGAGAGAGAGCGTTGTTTTTTAAAATAATGCAGCTATTTTTTGTGTATGTCGTACGGTGTATCGATAAAGACAAAATTTTCTTTTTGATTTAATTGCTGTGTTGGCTTGATTTGTACCATGCTGTACAAACACAACTAAAAACAATTTTATTCACTTTTACCTGTATGAATCTTCTGATAAATTGACATTGATTTAAACAGCAGGCGAATAATTCCGGATCAAACGACAGTCATATCAATTTTATAGACCCTTAGATACACAAAACTCAGATATACCTACAGAAAATCCAGGGGAGAGCCGATCGACTTCTTATGTGTACATACAAAAATTTGATTAGCGGGCCATAATGCCTGTGACATTTCTGTGGAGTCTTTGGACACGACAGGCCTGATAGATTTAGAGCCGACTACCGATTGGTACTGGTCGATAGAGCCCTACTATAAAGACAGAGGGACCCCGTGACTTTCCCCGGGGGGACTATAAGTGACGGTATAGGGAGGGGCATACGTGAGCTTGAGATGTCGCAGGCGAGCTATCTGAACACGTTTAGGAGACTGAGGTAAACGTTTAGAAGACTAAGTTAAGAAACCTGGTATCAGGCAAACACTTGTAAATGGACCTGATTTTAGATGTAAATTTATAAGCGTATACATACATCAATCAAATTTTTATTTAAAAATTCTTTTTATGTGCTTGATGAGGTGCATGTCTAATTGTAAGAAAACATGATAAAAAGTGATGAAATGTTTTATTACGCTGATGTATGTAATTGAGTATATACTAGTAGCATTATCGACAAAATCTAAGGCATTGCCAAGTGAACTAGTGCTAATTGTAACGGGGACCGTTACAGATGTTCCCCAAACGCTCCCCGAATCCCTTTTATAGTCATATTCCCCGAAAGCGTAATTAAATAAGACAAACTTTATGCATTTGAGACTTTAACAACGTTTACCCAGAAGTGTACCATGTTCATTAAAATTTTATCACTGCACACTTGCGCATGTGAATGCATGTGCGTGATGACCATATCATATTGTCTAAACAATTTATATATTTTAATATGCTAAATATTAAAGTATTTAATCCAAAAATATTAAAAAAACCGCTCATTCAAGTGCATTTTTGATTTTACCCATTTCACGTGCACGCACGTGCATATATAAGCAAGCATGGTGACCATACCTTCTTGTCTTGTAGAAGTCCATTATATATATATGTTCCAAATCCCATACAGTTTGGTTGAAAACCAAGGGAGTTATGGCTGTTTAAAGTTTCAGCCAATCAGATTGCAGCATTTGTACACGCACGTGCATGCATGTGCATGGTGACCATACCTTCTTGTAAAAGTCCATTGTTCCAAATCCCATACAGTTTGGTTGCAAACCAAGGGAGTTATAGCTATTTAAAATTTCAGCCAATCAGATTGCAGCGCACGTGCATGCACGTGTTTTCATGATAATTGGTATATATCATTTTGTAGGATATATCCTAATGCATGGCTATGATCAAAATTTCAAAGGATTTCGTCAAAAAACAAGAAAGATATTGAGACTTTACTTTCAGCCAATCAGAGCGTAGCGCACGTGCATGCGCGTGAGTTCTTGCCATATTGACCACGTCATCTTGTTTATACTACTAATATATCCTTACATTATGAGTTTCAAAACATTTCATCAAAAAATAGAAAAGTTACGGCAATATACATTATATTGGTCATTTCACGTGTTGCACGTGCGCGCTCTTGCAAGCACGTGCGCGCAAAATGACCTTCGTTCCGCAAATTTTCATAATATGTCTACTGACCCTAAAAACATTTCACCTTAGTTGGATGTGTAGTTTACGAGATCATTCGCGGACAAAAAAGTGCCCAGGAAGAAGAAAAATAATAATAATAAGAAACAGAGTAAAAACAATATGTTCCCCAACTTCGTTTGGGGAACATAATAAATTACTTGAGTGTCTCTTTGAATTATTTGAAAAAAAGTTATATTTAATGTTAAGATTACATGTAATGGGATAGAAAAATCATTTTATTCAAAACATTTTCAACCGCGCGATCAATTTATATCCATCATAAGAGAACTATTATAGAGTAATAAATGTTAAAATGCATCACCCAAATCGATGTATCCATGAATTGATTAATGTATTTAATTGATTATTGGTAATGACGTCATTACCTGGATTTTTGTGTACGGGCCTGACGTCTTTAGATGTTTTACCTGTAATAAATTACATGTAGATACTGTGAAATATATCGCTTTCCGTGGGGAGCATGCGTCACTCAGACTACAGAGCTAACGACTGTGAAGGTATCATGGGTATATTCTCCGCTTTATAGTCCTTGACGCTTTAATCCATGCTCAGAAAAGAAATATCAGAACAGAATTTTCTTTAATTATCTGAATTAGTAACTGCACTATGAATTCAGAGAGAGAGAGAGAGAGAGAGAAAGAGAGAGAGAGAGGGGGTTGAGAGAAAGTACAGTATTCTCTCTCAAAATAAATAAGTCGATGTAATGATCTAAAAGTTTAAATGTAAACGGTTTATAAATAAAATGACACATATGCCCCCTTTTTTCTCCACAGCAAAACAGCTCTAATGATCCGTAATCTGAGATTACTATCTTTTAAAAGTTAAAATTTTTAAAGATAAAAACACAATCAACGTTAACCTTTCCGACAATAAACCTAATATTAAAAGTTTATGTTATATTATGAAATAGATTGAATATTGTTTGCTAAAATAAATCTAGAAATTGTTGTGGTGCTAAACTAGCCCCCTCCCCCCCCCCCCCCCCCCCCCCCCCGAAGAAAAGCAATAAAAATGTATACAGATTTTACGAAGTTTCATGTACATGAACACAAATGAAATTTATGAACGATTAAAGTTCTTTGTGTTTTAGAGATTTATCATACTTCTATCATTTCCGTTAGAAATCGGACAAGATACATATTGCTAACGCAAGAATCATTTGTTTGTTTGTGTTATTTACCAATAAAGGGTATTAAGGACAAACATTTCAAGGGATTTGTGTGCAATCATATCCCCAAAACGATGTTTTCTATAAAAAATCATTTCGAGCGTAAATCATTTAAATATTTTTTAAAAGTCATCTCGAACGTATAAATAAATCATAAACAAAAATATTTACAGGAAACAGTACAAAAATCCACACAATCGGGATGATTTCCTTAGTTGTCTGTCTTTTTCATCATATAAGATAAATAGTATAAGATAACGGCTTCTCTATAATCCAGTTAATCCAGCTAATCCCCTTAGGAGTGCATTTAGCACATTAATTAAATACAGACACCCCTCTTATTCAATACAGCAGAGTGCACGAAGAAACTTAAGTGGCATAAATAGACGTATTTACCATTCAAAAAGGTATTTTAAGGAGACTTTCACAAAACGCTGGAGAGATTAAGATAAGCGATAAATTGATATCCTTAAGGAGAAAAAGGTATATATTGCGTGCGGTCTATACAATAAATATCAAGATGACAGACTTACAACGTAAACGCCAGTGACGATATCAGAAAACTCAAAGGTGACATAAAGTTTCTGTTAGGAATCATCGAGTAATTCGAAATCTGCTCCAGACAAATAGTCGTCTGTACCATGGCGGATCCAGGAATTTTGAAAAAGGCCCCAGGTTTGTTTGGAGTCGGGTTAGCATGGTTAGGGGCCCAAAATCACAAAAATGGTTTATTTTATCTTATGTACTAGTATGTACAGCAAGTCAGCAAAACATGCTTAGTAAGAACACGGACATTGCGAATTCACGGATATGACGAAGTTATCTTAGATTCCCAGGTATATGATTTTATAAATTAACAAAGTAATTCTATAGGTCCCAGTGACTTCGTTATAATCGAGTTTTACTGTATATATATTTTGAACATTAAAGGACCCCCCGTCCCCTCTTAATCAGCCAGTGGAGTTAATTACTGATTTTTAAAAAATAACTTTAGCAATAAATATAAAAGAATTCGAATTCGTGGACGGTTTTTAACCATTAAACCACAGGTACTAAAATTGTGGACAGGAACAATTACCCCCCCCCCCCCCCCGATATTCAACCCCGGGGCTTATTAGACATTTTTTCACAAATTATATTCATTACACGTATTCATCATGTGTGCAGTAGAAAAGCTCGTAAAAAACCCAAAATAATTGCTCCACAAAAAATACCATATTTATAATGTATGGTATTGGCAGGGTATTTTTTGTGAGGCAATTATCTTGGAGATTTTACGATTTTTTCCTATTGTACAATAAATATAATTTGTGAAAAAAATTTCTCATAAGCCCCGGGGTTGAAAATCGGGGGGGGGGGGGGGGGGGAGTTGTGTCCTGTCCACAAGTACCTGTGCATTAAACATGGTTATGGAATGATAATTATGTCATTGATCAACAACTTCCACCCATGATACAAATTACGTATATCATGTATGATATAAGGTTGGCTTATTTATATTTATTGATGAAGTAGAAAACCCTGTCCTTGAATGGTTATAACTTTATATGTTTCTTTGGCGTCTCTAGATATTCATCGGGGGATTAATTTTTATCTCTGATGTTGAGGAATGGTCATAGATTTATTACGCACTCAGCTACATAGGGAATGAAGTGTTAGGACAAGGCCAGGGACTTATAGATTTAATATGTACACGACTTTCTCATGCATTCAAGTCCTACACTGTATTTTGACATGAGAATTTAATGTAGTCTTATTTTATTTCAAGGTCAGATGAAGCAATATGAGAACATCGATACATAAAAACTAAAATACATGTGTAGTATAATTCAAAAGATAACATATTCAATGTAGGATTTAGAGAAGGGGAGGGTTCCCGGGTCCTCCTTTTTGTATCCAAAATATGCATAAGATGTAATAATTTTTTTAAGGTCTGGCCTTACCCCAAACTGGCCCCCTTTAAAGATTCCTGAACCCGCCACTGATTTTTCTTTTAAAAGATGAGGTTTTTGGGTAGATGTGAAGAAAGATATTTTCCAACCTACAGCGATTTAATACCAAGATTCAACTCCATTAATTTTACAATTGCGGAATGTTTTATTTATCTCGAAATTTAATATAGAAATGTAACTGTACTTATACACACTTGTCTTCAAACTGACACCTGTGTCAAAATAAATGACTTCGAAAAAAAATATAATTACTCTATTTCAACCTGTTCAGTGTATAAGGGTTGACTGCGGAGGGATTTAATCTTTCTCTGTTCGTGTTCCATCGATTTGATAGCTTATCGATCACTTGTAATGAAGTCATTGATCGTTGGCAGCGGTCACAATTTTAAATCGACCTGCAGGCATGTTTACGAAGCTATCTTAAGACTAAGAAATGTCATAAGATATATTTACGACATTTCTTAGGACTAAGTGGAGTTTTCGAAAGTAACCCAACTAAGGAAAGTTCTTAAGAATAATCTTAAAGTTGCGACAGCTTTTGATATATCTTAAGTCTATCTGAATCAAAAATGGCCGCATTACAGTCATACAACATTTTTAAAACGTACAAATTTTAGCGATTTTTCAATTTTTAATTTTTATTTTAAAATTGGAGTACATCCAGTTATTCCCACAATTTTTTCCTGCGTAAGATTTAGTCTTTGGGTGGGATTGCATGGGAGAGCCTCCTCCAGTTTTCCATGCTTCCCTCCGATTTTGTACTGCTTTCTATTTCGTTTCAGTCGTGTAACAGGACCATTTCTTCTTCACTTCTTCTACCGTCCTACAGTGGTAGATGTTATTTGCTTGGTTAATTTTCTCATACATATATTGCCTACAATGCTTTTTTTCTTTGAAGAATTTGTAGATAAGGAGGAAAAATTGAAATTAAAATGGCTCTGTGTTTCTATACCTCATCAAGCAGTATTTCGATTTCAGTCTGAGAAAATTTAGGGCTTCTCTTACGACTCATCTATTGGGTGTTTTCTCGTCGAACCAGAAATTGTCAATGAATAAAGATTCCACGGAGCAAATTGGCGCGCTTTTCATCATTCAAGAATTCTGAATGATCAAATTGTACTCTATTTGAATTTGATATTTCAGTTTGTTATACCCTTATAAATAGCTTTCTATATATTTATTACTAATAAAAAGTCCAACAAAAGAAATGTTTATTACATCAGTATAACAATTTCACTATTGACCGGCCTGCCTGTCCAACATCAACGTCTACATGTAATAAAATGACAATTTGTAAATCACTTTTATTACGTGTATTTTTAATTAATTCAATATTAATACGATAAGTACGCCAATGCAATTGCACTATTAAAATGTTTTATTTTGATGCAATTTACATGTAAGTGAACATGTACTGGTGCCAAAGCAATGATATAGCAATTCTCGTAACATTGTTGAATACACGCAATTTCATTGCTGGCAAAGAATGTCTTACTTTCTGTCTCACACGTGACCACATGAAAATGAAGTGTCCTTTTAGCGATTAATGTATATGTGTGAGTGTGTGCTAGTGGGGGGTGGTGGTGGTGGTGGTGGTGGGGGGGGGGGTTGAGTTGTTGGCGGGAACTGTGTTTGCTTAACGAAAACCATAACGAAAAATTATCTTGAGTAGTATTAAGGTCAAACAAGTGAATAGCCTTCTTGATGCTGTTTCAATAGCGATTGGGCTGGTAAGAAGGGGGTGATTTTTACCGTGCCGTGTCCATTTAAAGCAATATAATTAACACGATGTGCTGATCTTTAAAATATATTACAAACTATAGAATTTGAGCATTGTGTGAAATCCTATTAAGGAAAATAAAAATGAAATCCCTTTTCTTTTTTTCAGTCTAAGTAAATATTAAATGCCGGCTAACGACTTGCTAAAGAGTTTATATAATATTGTTTTCAGAGAATCGAAATGAGTTGCATTTTGTAAACATATCTCACCTTGCCTGGGTCTGATTTTCTGCCTTTTAGTGGGTTTATCTTCATGGACTATACAAATAATGGTTTTTAACAACGCAAGCTTGGGGGTCTCTTTAACATGTTTAAAGACTGAGAAGATACATGTATAAAATTTTGATTATGCCAATTCAGTTTATATGTTTTAAAATGGAATGAACTGTATGGAAATAAGATACAATATTCATGATAAAACATAATTAATGGAGTTTTATGAAGGGATTTACTTTTATATTCGACAGCTGACTTTTACATTTTAGTAATTGGAGTTTTCTCTGTTTGGATTGTAGAATTCAGTCGTCAATTGTAAAAGTAAGTCTCTTCATAAAACTCCAAAAGTACACCCTTTTCCAAGAGTTACTCAGTAAAACATAATAAGCATATATAGTAATTTATTGAAATGGGATCAGCAATCAAGCTTGAAACTATAACAAACTAAAGGTTCTGAGCAATGAACTCACTAAATAAAACCCCCGCCTCCCATATGAATGTAATGGCAGTATCTATGTTTTGCTATTGGTGTCGGATCAAAAAGTAAAATAGGAGGAGCACAATGGCAATATGTAATAAAGATTCTGTGAAAGTCTCATCAAATTTTATTGGTATGAGAGGAGTTGTAGATAAGAGAGTAACAGACGGACGGACAGCTAGACGTATAGACAGACGGACGGAGGGACATCCCGATCATCATATACCCTCCCGCTTTAAAAGGGTTTATAATAAAAATGGAAGTTTAGACTAAAAATAAAAAAAATATATGTACTATATTTTTTAATCAATATCTTATTATGTAAAGCCAGTTTACGTACATACGTACTTTATTGACTGACATAATAATAATAAGTTCGATCTTGTTTAGAGTAATAAAATGCTTATTCCTGGTGACATTCACCTAGAAGTCATGAAGAACATTTTTTTTATGTTGTTATATTTAAAGGAACTCCCGATAACGCAAACTGTAAAAGGCTTTTATTGGTTTATCTTAAAGTCTAGTGTATAGGTTTTTCATTCTGATTTAAAGGGTATAATTTAATGTTAATGTTTAGTTCCCCATACAGAAAGTTCTGATGTGTGTTTTTCCAAATTATTTAACAATCTTTAATTGTCAACGAATGATAAAAAGTCTACTGCTCAGTGACATACAATATGTATAAGTGTAAATAAATAAATAAATAAATAAATAACCCAACTACATTAATTTTATGAGCCACATTTTATTACTAGTATCCATTTTCTTTATGGAATGAATACAACTTCTTTCTCTACAGAAGATCTAATTTTCCAGTGTAGATGGGTATTTATGTCCACTTTTGGTGGAAATCTTAGCCTTTCCCCTTGTGTAGGGACATTTTCATTCACTATGAGAGGAGATCTTACATGTTTGTCCCCCACCCAGTATACCGGCTTGGTTGTCGACTTCGCAGGCACTTGGGGTATGGACCCCCCCCCCCCCCCACACACACACACACACAAACATACTGATACATAATAAGAGATAAATCTGTCGAAAACGATATATTTAAAAACAGCTTGTAGAGACAAAAAGAGTTTCATTATTGATAACATATATATAGTGTATATTAGAATACAAAAATAGGGAAAAGGTGACTGGATTTAAAAAGAAAAATGGAAAGAGGGAGGGGGGGTCCATACCCCAAGTGCCTGTGGTCGACTTAAAAGAGATCTTATATTTTCTCCTGCATAGAGGTTTCGTCATCCCATATTTTTAGAGATGTTATATATAGCTTTTCCCTCTGTATACGGGCGTGGCCGTTCACTTCAATAAAGGATCTTTGCTTTTTCCCCTTTTTATGATCCACTTTCATAACAGATCTTAACTTTTCCTCTGTATAAAGACTTTGTCATCCACTTTTATAAGAGATCTTAATTTTCCCCAGTTGTATGTAAACAGGCTTTTTCATCCACTTTTATGAAGGATTTAATCTTTTCCCCCTTGCTTGTCCATTTTTATAAGAGATCTTAGTTTTGCCTTGTATACAACCTTGTTCGTCCATCATTATAAGGTGTTTTAGCCTATCCCTCTGTTTACGGACTTTTTTGTCCTCATTTTGGTTAGATCTAAGCTCTTTCTCCTATATATAGTGGCTTAATTTGTCGTCCACTTTGATGAAATCTTAGTTGTTTCTCTATATAGGGGCTTTGTCCTCTACATTTAGAAGAGATCCTAGCTATTCTCACTATTTACGGACATTTTTGTCCTCTTTTATCACTCTAAAAAAGTTTTACTTGTTGCTTTTAAAATAAGATATTACATTAAGAAAAACTAGTAATTATTAGTAATCCATTTAGTCAGAATAGCAAGTAAATGACTATCATCGTTAGTAATTGTAAACATAATTAGTAATAAGCATGAATTCATTTACTTATAAAATGATTTACTAAGTATCAATACTTAATAGGAATTATATTACTTAGTAAATGAACTACTCATTTTTAGTAAATCATTATTACTTAATTTAGAGATAATATGCTTTCTATTTACTAGGTTTTGTGAATTATTACTAAGTAAATGTAATTCTGAAATTAGTTAAAATCTAGAATATTATTACTTAGGAGAATACTAAGTAAATGAAATGCTTATCATATTTACTAAAATCGACATTATTTCTTTGTAATTGTTTTATTATATTTAGCAATAAAATATTTAATTCCAACTTCAAAAGCCTTCTAAATTGAATAATTTGTATATTTTTAAGGACCATTTTAAAAATGGTTTAAAGTTTCAAGTACTTAATATAGCATTTTAATTAGTATAATTTTTTTTTTACATGAAGGAATACTAGTATTTAGAAGAAAGATAACTCCTCCTCACAGACAATTAATATGACAATTTAAGAATTCAATCCTGATAGTAATTAGACTACCATTTTTAAGTAATTATTTGTATTGCAGCTGCTCTGAATTCTCCTTGATTCAGTAAATAAATTATTGTTTTAAGTGAATCAATTGAATACAATTTAAACAAGATGTGTTTGTGAAACACTAATGCCCCCCCATATGGCAACATAGCAAAGGTTTAACTTTTCTTATATGCAAATTCAATATACTGGTATTTCTTGATATCTCAAAGGTCAAGGTCAAGTGGTCAATGTTATTGGTATCTAATGAAAGGTCCTGCCACAAAAAATACATATCTGAAATATGAAAGCACTAGCCCCAACCCTTCAGAAGTTATGGTCAAGTTTACCAACTTTGAAATGTAGATCAAACTCCAAGGTCAAGGACAAAGGGTCAGATTTGGTGGTACCCAAAGAAAGGTATTGTCACAAAAATGAAATATGTAAAGTATGAATGCACTAACCCCAACCTTTGTAAAGTTAAAGTCAAGGTTTTAAAAGTGGGTCAAACTCTAAGGTCAATGCCAAAGGGTCAAAGTTCTTGGTATATAATGAATGGTCTTCTCACAGGAATTACATATATGTAAGTATGAATGCCCTATCCCTTATCGTTCAAAAGTAATAGCCAAGGTTAAAGTTTTTTCACAAGGATTGAAATCTCCAAGGTCAAGGTCAAATGGTCATGGTTGTTGGTATCCAAAGAAAGGTCTTTCAACAAAGAGTATATATGTGAAGTATTAATGTCCTGGTATTTACTGTTAAAAAGATTTGGCTAAAGAAACAGTTTAGAATTTGTAAAAATGGGTCAAACTCCAAGGTCAAGGTCAAATTTGGCGATACTCAAAGATAGGTCTTGTCAAAAGGAATGGACATATGAAATATGCAAGTCATAGTTCCGCTAAATCAAAAGTTATGGGCAAGGTTAAAGTTTTTGCGGACAAACAGAAGAACAGAGAAACAGACAGACAGAGAGACAGACAGATGGACACGACAAAAACTATATGGCCCCGAAACTTCGTTTACGGGGGCAAAAAATATTATTTATATATAGGAATTAAAATAAAATTCTGATATCTTTTTTTTTCTTTCATTATAGTATATATATAGTGATTAGACTACCAGATTTAAGTAATTTGTTCTGCAGCTGCTCTGAATCCTCCTTGATGCAGTAAATAATTTATTGTTTTAAGTAAAACAATTAAATATAGCAATTTTAAAATATTTTAGTAATAGCTAGTAATTAGTGGTAAACTGTAAGTAAAAACCAAGTAATATGTTATTACTTACATACACAAATTTAAGTAAATATAAATTACTAAGTAAAACTTTTTTTAGAGTGATGGATCTTAAATTTTCCCCTGCATAATGTTTTCATATCAACATTTTTCGCATATAGAGGTAAATTAAATTCCTACATTGCATCAATGATGTATGCTTGAACAGAGAGCACAATTTATAGAGAGAAAAAAAAAAACAATATAAAGAAAAATGTGTTCTTCAGGTGCCATGTTAGGCGACGATTTCTTCCATCAAAGGAATGTAAATTCTGTGTTGGTTTGTTTACAGGAAGTCTATCTAATAAGTAGTTTCTCTGCAAATAGGAATAAACCGATTATTTATTGATGTCAATCCATACAAGTTAAAGTGCACAGACAAATATCAAACCTGTAATAACTTATGGAAAATGGATATTTTGTGTATATTTAATGATATTCTGTTTGTATTAATGATGCATATGTTTATTTTATGAGAAAAATTTATTTTTGAGATTTTCCCTGGTTCGTAATTAAAAGGGACCGTCCTAGCTAGTGCATGTAAATTTACTGTTTACAATACGCATATGCCAATAATGTTAGAATCTAACCATGAGAAAAAAGTTCTGTGAGAAAAAAGCTTACAGGTATTCATACTAAGATTATATTTATATTTTTCTTGTTCAGTCCCAGAACATATACTTTTTTATTCCTTGTCTTTCAATTATGTTTTTTTGAATTCATTTAATTATACCTTTAAAGTACTAGTATAATCATAATACACGTATGTTGTTATTATACCCCCCGCTTGAAAAGCGGGAGGGTATATAGTAATCGTTAATTCCGTCCGTCTGTACGTCTGTCCGTCTGTCTGTCCGTCCGTCTGTTACGCTTTGGGGTACCCATCATTTATCCGCAACTCCTCTCATACCACTGAATGAAATTTGATGAAACTTTCACAGAATCTTTATTACATATTGCCATTGTGCACCTCCTATTTTACTTTTTGATCCGACACATATTTTGGGTTTCCCGGCCACAGGAAAACATGGACTTTTTCACCAGTTATAACCATATGGGAGGCGGGGGGTATCATTTAGTGAGCTCATCGCTCACAGTACCTCTAGTTAATTAAAAAATGTTGAAGATACAATGTAGTAAAGTGTGAACCAATCTGTAAAAAGGCATAAGACACAGACCTCAGAAAATTCCAAGACTGGGATCTTGTGCCATGGAGAAGTAAACATCCCTTGTTAACCACTCATACCCATATTGCGCGCCCTACTTATTTATTCATGTAGATATATTTATACCCCCGCTTGAAAAGCGGGAGGGTATATAGTAATCGGTATGTCCGTTCGTCCGTCCGTCCGTCCGTCCGTCCGTCTGTTACGCTTTGGGGTACCCATCTCTTATCCGCAACTCCTCTCATACCACTGAAGGAAATTTAATGAAACTTTCACAGAATCTTTATTAGATATTACCATTGTGCACCTCCTATTTTACTTTTTGATCTGACATATATTTTGGATTTTCCAGAGCAAAACATGGGCACTGCCATTATATTCATATGGGAGGCGGGAGTATCATTTAGTGAGGTCCTTGCTCACAGCACCTCTAGTTCATTCTGTTATCTTCACACGCAGGCTATGTATATATACCACTTTTAAGAAAAATATAACCTAATTAGTTAATTAACGAGGTTCGCTCCTCAGCTTTTGATAAGATTTTAGCTTTGGACTGTATCTAAAATATTCTATATAATATTTAAGGTCATACAAGAAATTTTGAATCTACAATTAATGCCAATTAAAATGTATTCAATTATAAAAACCCATGATAAAATTACATACCGAAAAAAATTATTGTGATGAACAATATTGTGTTGCGGAAGGATTTTTAGAAGGAACTAGAGGTACTGTGAGCAATGAGCTCACTAAATGATACCCTCCGCCTCCCATAATGTCCATGTGTTGCTATATATTGTTTTACGATAATGTGTAATAACAGGAATAACTCGTCCTATGAAATGTTATCTAGAAGCTTCTATATGTGACGTAATAGTCAACATATAATGGCAATGTCCATGTTTTGCTATGGGAAACCTAGAATACGTGTAGAATAAAAAAGTAAAATAAGAGGTGCACAATGGCAATATGTAATAAAGATTCTGTGAAAGTTTCATTAAATTTCACTCAGTAGTATAAGAGGAGTTGCGGATAAGAGATAAAGCGTAACAGACGGACGGACGGACGGACGTACAGACGGCGGAAATCCCGATTACTATATACCCTCCCACTTTTCAAGCGGGGGGTATAAAAATTCAATTATTATCTTTCTAAAGATTTCAATAATGTTAAGTTTGGGTTCCTTTTTCTACATGCAACTGCACACAGAGTGATTTTGTGCAGTGAAAATTTCTATGTTGGACCTAGATTGTATATTAAATTAATTGTCATAAATTATACACCAGTGTCATCGTACTTTGGCAATTATTTCACATTTATCATAAATGTCCATAGAAAATAATACCACAAACATTTAATAATTATTAAAATCGAACATTATCTCAATGAAAAATTGAAAGCCGAATTGTTCAGGGATGAATCAATGTCTCTATTCAATAACCCAGAATTATTATAGATATAAGAAAGTGCTAGATTAAAAGTGACTACAGGAAAAAATTTCGTAAGATGTTGGTTAAAAAGCGTTAATGACAGTAAGATAAAACATATGTCTGAGTAATCCAAAAATAAACCTTAAGAACGTATCCCCTCCCCCTCCCCCCCCCCCCCCCCCCCCCCCCGAACAAAAACATTTTGGAAAGGAAAACGAGTGTACATGTACTTTGAAGTTTTGACATTGATCAGTATGCATGTAGACAGATGATAAAATGTAAAACTATATCTTCGAAATATTCAATACAGTATGAGTGGAAATTTTAGCGAGACGCAAATTTAGCGATTTGTCCTTAAAAACTGGTAATTAATTTTAAGCGAAATGTAATTTTAGCGATTTTAAAATGCAAAGTAAAGAAGTGACTACAAATAGAACGCAATTAATTTTTAGCGATATTCAATTTTAGCGATTTTGGCACCCTCGCTAATAATACCAAAATTAAATCCTCGCTAAAAATTCTACTTATACGGTATTTAAAGACCTATTTTTAGAATATAGGAAAAAAAGATTAAACGAGCGCGTCTTATTAAATTCTAAATTCATTTGCTTGATCGAATGTTATGAAAAGGACCCTTGCATTAAGATTCATAGACATTTTACATCTAAATAAACTTTGCTGGCATGTATTGGAATTCTTTAATATTTGATATGGCAAACAGTCCGGAGTATTATCAGTGTTGTAGATGAACCTTTTAAAAGGACTAAAATGGGGCCCCTACCTAGAATTGTAATTACGAGGTAAACATTTAAATAATCTTTTTTTTTTTTATAATTAATCGACACTTTGTGTTATAAACTTTATCTATTTTGTTTTTCGAAATCAAAGAGAGACCCCCCCCCCCCCAAAAAAAAAGATTTTAAAAAGTCAAAAAATTACTTGTGAAAAGAGTTTTAATTAAACAAAAAATGTCAAATACCTTCTGACACCATTATGAAAGTACAATTTTATGGTGCATCTGAATGAATGGGTATTTTGGATATGTTTACTGTAAAGAAGATGATTTTCAAACGATTTACATGTAGGCTATGCATTTTTTATAACATGTATATTGCTATAAAAAACACATTTTCTTGTCGTTATGAATTTCAAGTTAAATAACTTCTATATCATGAAACATATTGAGACAACAAACAGTGTTCAAGATGAAAATTTCATAAAAGAATACAAAATAGGAGCAGAGCAAACGCGGATCGACCTCCAAAGCATCAGAGGTGGGGTCAGGTGTCATGGAGGAGTGAGCATCCCCTACCGACTTCTACATCATCTGGAGGTGTGTCTGAATGATCAGGATAAACCTTTCGTGTCTGTAGAATTTCGTTCAATAGACTTGGAAAGAAAGAAGCTTAAAATCCTGAAGGGATTGAATTCAATTACAGTTTTTATTACTATAATGTCTAATAATATTTCTAAATATCTAAAGTTATCTGTTTTACGGTATGTTTGTCAAGTTTCACAAAATTGTACCAAATATAGAATGATGCAGGTTTAAAATTTCTTATCAAAAAGACTACGACAAACATGTATGTTTGCGTAAACATTTCCCCTTCATATATATTCATATGCTATATGCTCAAGGTGAATCGTGCTTTTAATTAATTTTTCAAGGATTTTGTTTGCATAATAAAAAATTAATATTGAAAATGTCAAATGGTAAGATTTTTCTAAAGTTACGACTGATTTGAATCTAAAGCTAGCCATATCTTCGTGAGATCCGACTGAAGTAGAATATTGATCCAACCTTAAGGGTACCCTTAGAAGTTATCGATCACTGGTGATTGATTTCTTCATGTTGTCGGTGGCATTAAATGTAAAGGAGTTCACAAGGCGGAATCAATTCACTTTATATTACTTTTCAGGTTGTTAATTTTAAAATATGAATATTTGAAGACACTACTTTGAATGTAATAAATTTCATTTAGTGCACGTCAGCGCAGAAATGTACAGACATTAAAGACATAAAATCCAAATAGATAAAAATTGCAGTAAAAGAAAACGAGTACAAGTAACTTCTAAGTCAAAACTACGATTTTTTCCAGCTATTTTCAACTTTTTTTTTTATGAAATACTTATAATATTGATTATAAAATCAAGTGCAAATGACAACAATTTTTCTTTGTTCTTAGCAAATCATAATGAAAAACATTATTTAAGTTTTTTTCGTAAAATCATGATGGAAAGACAATGGGGTTGTGCATGTCTTTATTTCTCACTATTTTATGATATATGATAGTATCATCAGTTAAAAAATATCAAATTTATCATTTAGTCAAATGCTGACTGACGTTTATCATACTAATTGTTACTCTTTTATTTATACACTAAATTGGCGAGACAGATTTTTCCGTTATTTTCTGATCATGACAAGGAGCACACGGCGGGTGTGACCGGTCAGCAGGGGATGCTCACTCCATGGCATCTGATCCCACCTCTGATGTTTCAGAGGTCCGTGTTTTCTCTGCTCCAATTTTGTACTGTTTAGACTGTTAATCTTGAATACTGTTCGTTATCTCCATATGTTTCATTGTATAGTTTCAAAGGACTTATGACCTTCATATCTATCTGGTTTCTCCATATTTGATCATGATCCTGGAAAATATTGCTTGGGTAAATTATCAGTAAAAAATCCAATTATTTAGTAGAAATGTACTGACAAATGAAGGGATTTAATGAGACAATTAACTTTTTTATTTTATGAATTGCAACCATTTGAATCCCCACTCCCCTCCCCCCGGCCAAAAAGATGAACTTAAGAATCTGTACTTTAAAAGATTTCATATTGATTGAAGCAAATGTGCATGGGAAAGGATGTACTGAGTAAACGTTGTAAATAAATTACAATTCTCAAAATTCTGTTAAACTATTTCCAGTTGCGAATAAAGTTTCGCCCTTTTTGTAAATCTTGGCATAAAAAATGTGCATTTTAACCACTTTAGATGTGTATATATGTGTTTACATGTATGAGGGGAGCTTTAACTGTTCATCGAATGCTGAAATTAAAAAAAATTATATTGAATGGTATTAAGGCTGAAAGAGTGAAAAGCATTTTTGATGCCGTTTAAATACTGATTGTGATGACATTAATTCTACTTTGTCGTGTCTTTTTAAAGTAATATAATTAACATGATTTGCTGCTTTTTAAATAAATGACAGCCCATAGACACATATAATCTAACAGGACACCTATTAAGAAACACAGAATATTTAAATGATCTTTTTTTCTGTCTGAGTAAATATTGAATACCGACAACAACTTACTAAACGAGCTTCCTTACAATTGAAATGAGTTTGCAGTTTTGAGGAAAATCCCCTTGTGGGGCTAATATGTTGCCTTATGTTGAAATTTTCTTAATAAATTATATAAATTATGTATGGCTTGGTAATGTTTTTTTATTACAAGATCGAGGATGCTTTAAGAGATTAGATGCAAAGTAGTTTTACAAAATGGTTTCATATTACCGCCTTGATTTTCTTTCATTTTATTATATCCCTGCTTGAAAAGTGGTAGGGTACATGTATATAGTTATCTGGGTGTCCGTTCTTTTGTCTGTCTGTACGTCTGCACATAGGTCTGTTACACTTTGCATGGGTAACCCATTTCTTCTTCGTAACTCCTATTATACCACTGAATGAAATTTAATTAGACTTTCACATATTGTGCCTTTGTGCACTTCCTATTTTACTATTTGATCGATATCGGTATCATAGTTTGATTTTCCCCTTAGCAATACAGTGACACTGACTGCCATTTTTTCTGTAGTATTGACGAGTATACATCTCTTATCCGCAACTCCTCCATTTTTGTTCTGACACTTATTTTTGGTTTCCCATAGGAATGCATGGACTTTGTCATTATAGTAATTTCGGAGGCAGGGTTATCATTTAGATAGTTCATTCGTCACATTACTTTGCTTTTAAATTTTAAAACTTTATTTTAACAAGAAATACAAGCATTGAAAAACGGTTGATTTTACGCGGTTAATATAATCGTTGCACACCATTCCTTACAAGCCAAAAGCTGCAGCTCTACAATTTTACTGAATGGAGCGCTAATCGTACATTAAACCCAAATCATACCAATCAACACCCATATTTCATGTTTCTTCCCCTATATATTCTACATTAATCACTTGTGTTTTCAAAATGTTGCAAAAATTGATGAGCATATACATGTTTGTTAAAAAATATAGAGAGCATGATTTTAATGAAATTTGCCAAAGATAAATTGAGGTTTCAAAGAGCCTTGATGACGTCCTCTTGTATAAATTGATCAATTGATGAAAAGGCCATTCATACTCTATGTTAGTGTGTTAACATAACCCATCTAATCAGTAGTTTTACTGGATAGCACAAACCTGGTATTGATAAAGGGATGTGTTTTCTTTGACGGTAAAGTGCATAGACAAATAATCAGCATGTCATAACAAGCGATTTTGACGGTTTTTGTTGATATAAATGAGCACCTTTGAGATTTTCCCTGCTTTACGATTAAAAAAATTCAATTTTTACTATTTACATGACATGTATGCCAATAATTTTACAATGGTTTTACATTATTATGCCTCCGCTTGAAAACTTGGAGGGTATATAGTAATCAGGATGTCTGTCTGTCTGTACGTTTGTCTGTTACGCTTTTGGTAACCCATCTCTATTCCGCACCCCCTTCTGAATGGAATTTGATAAAACGTTCACAGATTCCTTTTTACATAGTGCCATTGTGCACCTCCTATTTCACTTTTTGTTCTGACACCTATTTGAGTTCTCCTAGAGCAAAATATAGACTTTGTCATTATAATCATATGGGAGGCGGGTAACATTTAGTGGATTCACTGCCCACAGTACCTCAAGGCTTAATCATCAGAAAATGAAAAAGAAAATGCATGTAAAATATACAGGAAAGTAAATATTTTATTTCTCGAACTCGGAACACAATTTAAAGCTTTACATCTTAAAGTTTTTTCAGACCGTAAAGTTCTTTCTGGTAAATATGATTTTAATGTAATTTCATTTTCTTTAATCCGAGAAATGTAGAACATTTTGGGTCGAGAAATGTTGAACATTTTGGGTTATTATATTACTTCTGAACAGTTGAGAAGGATCGTGATCTTGATTTCACAGGCGATTCTATTGCTTCTTTCTATACAGTTGTTCAAATATTTACATTATAAAAGAAAAGATAGATTTATAAGAATATTTTTTTCCTGAGTAAATACATTCAATTAATTTTCTTTCTCGCTTTTCCAACTCTCAATAAGCATTCAGTATGAAGCAAAAGGCTGCGATTTCCCATACTTGGGTAAATCACGTGTAACAGCAATGCAACGACCATGGAAACGTTAAATAAAAATTAGGTCAAAAAAGGGTAATGGGAAATGATGTCGATGTTCAGAGGATGTGCAAAATCTTTTGGCTTTTTCAATTAAGTATTAGAACGTTAGAATTTTCCTCAAAATATCTTTTAGAATGAATCCCTAAATTTTAACTATGACTTTTTGAGAAGGATATAGAGATAACGAACAGTATTCAATATCAAAGTTCACAAAACAATACAAAATAGGAGCAGAGCAAACACGGACCTCCGAAAAATCAGAGGTGGGATCAAGTGCCATGGAGGAGTCAGCATCCCCTGCTGACCGGTCACACCCGCCGTGTGCTCCTTGTCATGATCGGGAAAGAACAGAAAAATCCGTCGTCAATTCAGTGTATAAATAATGGACTAACTTTTAGTATGAAAAACATCAGTCAGCATTTGACTCAATGATAAATTGTATTTGCTGACAAGGTCACTATTTTGACAATTGACAATTGGTGACGCGTAATAAGGTCTTGTCGATGGAAGGTTGCCATTTTCACCTTTGAACATAATATATCTTAACTCACATTCCAAAGTAAATGAAGGTTTTAAAAAAAAATATCCGGGTAAGGTAAAAATGACATCTTTAAAAAGTCATAACACTGAAGAATCATTAAGTAACACCAGCCAATGACACCACTGTATTGTGGAAAGCAAGGATTTTGAAAATTGTTTTCCAGCGATATTCGTTGCTTGTTATAGTCCTAGTAAATTAACAATAAATTAATTGTAAGAGTTTGAAAAATAAACATGCAGACCACGAAACGTATATAAGGACAGATGATAAAACATTTTTGGGAGGAGACTTCATATCATCTCACAGGCTTAGAAAATTCCTAAAATAAAAAGAAAAGGTTAATGTAGAAAAATATTAGTTAATACTTCAATTAAATAACAAATATGGTCAAATCATACTCAGTAAAATTTGACAGATGAAAACATTTCAGAATACATGTAGTATTTTTACAAAAATATAGCCATGTGAATTCTATGAGGAAATGCAGAAATACTAAAAATCAGCTTATGTGATTTCACTAATTTATTTTACTATTTTGCGTTTCCTAAAAAAATTTACCTGACTTGATATACTTTTGTAAAGTTTATTACACTTTTACTACATTCTGAAATTTGTTTTCGTCTGTAAACCTTTACTGAGTATGATTTGACCATATTTGTTATTTTATTGAAGTATTAAGTATTACATTGTAAGAACAAGCTAATGATTTCGCTATCCTTCCATTAAGTAGTTAATGGAAATCTGAAATATTTTTGCGAGTTTTAATTTTTGAAACTACATGTAAATGTTCCTTTATATGGCGAAACTAAAAACTTAAATATACTTACATGTATATCATTGATGTGCGAACAAAAAAAAAAAAAAAAAAAAACAAATATCAATGCATATGTAGTTTTAAAAATTTTAATGCATTTTATAGCATTTAAATTAAAAGGTGTAATATTGTATTTTGTATCTTTAATAAAAACTTAAGCAAACAATTACATAACATTTCATCCATTTTTTTTTGATTTGGAGATTGACAAGTTTAAAGTTTCTCAACATACAAAATTCTTTTTTCCCTCAGAGAATTTACATTTATAACGGCTGACGACCGAAGTTACATATATTTAAAATAGGAATTTTTGTTTATAAAAATGATAACAGAAAATCTTACGTCAAGTGATAGAAAGATTTATGTTTTACACAGATGCATTTGGAGACATTTAAAACTTATATAAGTACCACAATTGTATAGTGCATTAAATACATGTACGTTTGATATAATTGAAACGAGGTACGTTAAAGATTTCATCTTTTATGGGCAAATTTATGATTTAAAATTGAAAGTTTAAAAGAGTGACATCGAATCTTACGTAAATAAAATTTATGTTTTACATTAAGCCTACAAAAAGTATTGAGTGGCAATATATGTAGAATAAAAGAAGTTACAGGAAGGCGCTTTTTTGGGTTATCAAATAAATGTACTTCTTCTTTACTAAAAGGGAATTTTATTATTTCATATTCATTGGTGTCTTAAAAAGCTTAAAGAAATTAAAATCATCGGAGAGGAAAACGTGTTTACTTTGTGAAATTGATCAGTATTCAATAGCTAGATAATGAAATGTATAGATCTATCTCCACTAATTCAGACGTTTTTGTGATCGGCATTAAAAGAAGTATTTCTCAAATATTTAAATATTATGAAAGTTTAGATGAACGTCTTTTAATTTGTAAATATATTGACGAGAAATTACTCGGTTGAACTAGACTGGATGAGAAAAAGGTCCTAGGTATATAAAACCACATGTCTGAATTTTGAGTTTTTAAATTGATAGGCATTTTATGTTTAAATACACATCACTGTTCAGTCTGCTGTGGGAATGTCTTTAAGTTAAGGTTTGCTGTTGGTAATCTCTGTAACGAGTAAGCTGTCATGAATATTTTGGAAGATTTACCTAATTCTAACAGGAAAAGGGGGTCCTTACCCCAAATTGTAATAACTAGGTAATTTTTTTTAAAAGTTATAATTCCTAATTTAAAGAAGTGGAATTAATTTCTGAAAAGAAAAAAAAAGTGGTGAAAGCGGTATTTTGTGCATTTTGTGAAAATGATTTACAGAGCTGCATAAAATGTTAATTTGACAATGAACTTTTATTTAACTACAACAATCATCTGGAATTAAAGCGATATTAAAGGGAAGACTGCGTAAGAGGATCGAACGATTTTATGTCGCTTAAATTCTTAAAATGCATATATACCAGGTTTTGCTCGATCGTTGATAATTATACATATGATCTGATGTTTTGGAATGAGCGTGTTTAATTTATTTGATAAAAATAATTAGTAAGGAGAAGCTGGTAATTGGTCAGAGTCCATGTTTATCTTACAGTGTTTTTCTTTGGTTCTTTCCTCATCACCTCGTACGTGATACGTTATGTGCGTACATTATCGAATGCTAGCTGCCTTGATTGATGAATATACTTTTTTTGAGAGGGAACGCTCCGCTTTGCGATTTTTTTTGTTTTACGCATAAACTTAAAATATTTTTTTGAATATTTCAATTTGACAACTGACAATAATTGTTTACTGTAGTAACATGATTACAAATATCATATTGACTTTTGATTTTGATTAAAATATTGTCTCCCAGTTATTGGCTAACTTGAAGACAAATATCAATTTTATTTTTTTTATATATAATCAATAAGACCTTCCTTTAGAGTTCAAACATGTAAATGCTTTAAACATCCATTTGCTTTTGCTTTGGACTTTAAGTGAAAGCTTTAATTTGAAATAACGGTATATCGTTATGTTTTGTTAAAATATCAAATTACAATTTGACTGCATTCTACACAGACTTTTAAAGTTTTAACCGCGGGAATATGAATTAATCATCTGCCGCGGTTTTAGTCTTTATTGAATTTGTCATAAGTTATCATTGAAGTGATGATACATTGACCACTCACACGTGAATCTTGTAAATAATTGATTAATTAATTATCAATTGTTCCTTTTTAAGGGCCTCTGGAACCAACCCGTTTGACCCTCATGCCCACAGTCAATATGCAGGAGAAAAATTACAGGTATTTCTATTCAAAGAACGGAAATAAAACTTTCATAGACGCATTTTAATCTCCCCACTTTAAAGCAAATTGTGTTCAGTTTAGAAATTGTTAAATTAAGTTTATGCCATTACTTTCTAAATTAATTTTAATACATATCTGCCTAAGATAGTCTCCCATATACCATTCTAGGTTTTTGTTTTGAATGACGTCATTATTGTTCCTTTTTTAAATCTATTTATAGGTGCGCTTGGTCACACTGGATGAAAAATACAGAAGTCACTTGTTACATCAACAGATTAAGGCGTTCGAGGAGAAAGTGTACACCTCCTACGACAACTTTAACGTGGACATGATGCTGAAAATGTTCCGTGAACTTGCCAGAAGATGCAAAGGATCCCAGGACATTTACACCATAGGAGGAATTCGACAAGCCATCAATCAAGAAATTCGTAAACTACGCATGCGCAAGAGGAACAAACGACTTCCTCTTTCAGAGGACATGGGCACAGAAAATGATGACGTTATGGAATATTTCAACTGGTTTTTCAAAAATCTGTCGTATTTACGAGAACTAAGGAACAATTTTGCCAGTCGTATTTTTAATCCTTTGTTTAAGTACTTTTATAATATTTCTCACGGAGGGCCGGATCGAGAACGGTCGACTGACTCCGCCATGTCGATGTCCAATCTCAGTGTCGCCTCCCATCGCTCTTTTGACAGTGGCATCACGGGTATATCCGGTTGGAGCTCTCTCCGATTTTCGGATTCTGAAAGCCAAGCTTCGGGAGATGGCGATATTCAGAGTGCTCGAAAACACATGATCTCGAAAGCTGCTCTCCAACTGTTAGGACGAGAGCTACGAGATGTGAAGAATTTATACGACACGACGGAGCTGGAGAAAACGGCTCAAAGGCTAGCATTAATTAAAGAGCAGCTTGACTATCTCATTGATAACGAAGACGCCATTAATCAGGCTCTCTTCAGTCAGGATAGCGAAAGGGTAGTGAACCACCTTAAAGTTAAGAACTCTCGTACTTATTATCTTATGCGATTGATTCCTGATATTCTTGTTAAATTCCAAATCTGTGCATGGCTAGCCAGAAAGTGGTTGGAAATTGACGACAAGAAAACAAAAGATCTAAAAGAAAGGCTTGCCAAACTTGTGTCCCTGGAAGATCAATTATCCAGGAGGTTGAAGATGCTTTCTACAGACATCCAGAAACATGAGAGAAAACTAGAAAAAGAAACAAACGAACTACAAAAGCTCTTAAAACGGGAGGAGAGAACTAACGAATTAGAAATGACACTACATGGCTATGAGAATCGGGAAAGAGACTTGAAAGATTACATTCAGAAGCTGGAAAACGAGAAAGAAGAGTTAACGACAAAGTTAAACAACATGATCAAAGAAAAGAAGACAGGGGAGGCCAAAGCCCTGCAGACGATGTTGGAGAGGAACAAGCTGCAGCTTTTTGCAATGGAGAGACAGCTGGGGACTCTGAACTACCATAAAACCATCGTACACAATGACATGCAGGTGGAACTGGAGGTCAAGACAAACATCATCCACTTCACGAATGACGTACAGGATCAGTGTGAAGAGCTTGAAAAGATGTTAGAGACGGAGAAAAAAGAGAAGAGGACGATACAGGCCGCTTTAATTCCCATAGCCCAAGACTCGGAGGAAATCAGAGAGCGCCTGCGCGAAAAAGCATATCCGGTAGAAGAAAATGAAGGCATTGTTGCCCAGTATATTGGGAGCAGCAGGATTCCGCTGTCCACAATGAGTGTGGTGGAAATGAAGAAAAGGTTTGCAGCTAAGAACCCGAATCCCAGACATGTTCCTGTTTTTGAGAGTCCGCGAAAAATGAACATATTTAAGACCGAGATTGAACCTTATCCCAAAACTCCCGAGTTCGATTTTTGATATTGATTGGGATTTTGTGCTTTGTTTACTCTGATAGCTCTGCTAGATATGCTAGAAGCCATTAGATTTCTATGTAATTTGATGTTTTTAGTTTGAAAAAAATACATTAATTTTGTGATATTTATTCAATACTTTTTCATGGTTACCAATAAAGAATATATTAATGATAATAAAGTTCTAATCATTTTGTTTTGTTCCTCTTGATTTCATATATTTTAATATTCAGAACTAATATTTATTATTAATGATACTAATATATTTCAATAATTAAATCTTCAAAATACTTAAATTCGCAAATTAAACTTTATTTTTATAAGTCTGAAAGTACGGCCACTTGCCATCTTGACAGCAGTATTGACCAAATATTTTCCATTTCGTTAAATTTGCTTGTGTATGGCACTGATACTTTTATTTAATATGTGCTGTTTTGAAAAATAAATCGGTTAGGTTGAACATTCCTTTATTGTGTCATACTTTCCTTTACAATCCTTTTCAAAACACTATTGATAAAATTAATGATGTTGATTAAACATGTATGTTACGGAAATATTTTGCTTTTATTCATCTTATGGCATTTAATATCTGTCTTCAACTATCAAAAGAAAGTAAAAATCACGTAGAAAGGATAGTTATTATATACCCAGGTAACAGACGTCATAGATTTAGACATGCCTCTCTTATACATTGAACAAGCATTATATGTGTTTATTTATTTCCTTAATATTAACATTAAAGATATCATTATGATTATTAAATGGATGTCAGTGCCGATCATATCAGAAGAAACCTCAATGGTTCCCCCGTAGGATACTATTTATCGACATTACATTTAAAAGTTGTAATTATTCGTAATCACCTGAACACTGTATCTGCTTTAATCTGTAATTATTGCATGTGTAGGTTCTACAGAGACATAAAATCTGAGGTTCATGCCTCTCTGCAATCCACGGTTTCAATTGTTTTGTGTTGGGGAAAAAATTTGATAAAGTTACCGATTGTGCCTCAGATGTGAGCTCACATTTAAAGGCCAACGCACTGGCTCCTCATCTGGACATATTTTTTTTTTCTGAATTCATGACAATTCTAGCAGAAAATGGAGATAAAAATAAGAGCGATCGGATTGTGTCTCCACACAGCAAATAAATTAAAACAAAGCATGCATTACTGGAGATAAATTCAGTTATCTTTCTTGTCATATCTCCCTAAGAAATATTATTCCATGGAATATCAAGTAAAAGTAATTAACTTCCTTTTTTATTCTTTGATACATAATAAGGTAAATATCAATCATGCCTAATTGTGTGGCTCTATAAGACATTGATATTAATATTCATGTTTTCGCTAACTTTCCTAGTTAAAGCCAAGAGCTTGAAGAAGGATGTTTTGAAATCACGTTCATTAATGACTTCTAGAGAACCTAAAACTATTTATTGTTAACCTTTTCAGTTAAATTACTAATAAACACTCGTTTTCTCCCAAATTTACAACCAGGTTAATCATTGTTTCAATCAGTTAAGTTAACTATTAATCTAGAAATAACTACGGATATGCCAGACGGAAAGAGAGATTTTTTTCTATCAAGTTATAATACGTTAGACACAAATTGATTGGGTACGCGGTTTACCGCCACACTACTCAGGCTGTGGACTGGGTAAAAGTATATCTGCTACAAGTAACAGCTTTTCAAAAAGCTTGCCTGACTAATGCCATCATGATCAATATCTATAGAATCTATCGGTCTCATCCGAAGGATCGATCTCCACGTTTCGCTGTGGATTCGAACCCGCGACGTAAAGATGAACACCTCACTCCGCGAGTCTAAAAATGGTTGCAGAGGATGAAATCAATAAGGGAAATAAAGTAATGTAATTGATTTATGCTGGAAAGTCTTGGCTATGTATGTAAAGGTTACACAAATTAGATTCAACTGCATACAGCATAGGCTATGAGGAAGACAGCTAAAAATATGATATCTATAAGAAACTGGGAATATGTTTACTAGTTTTTTGGGTATGCCAGAGCATCAACGATTGGTGGAAACATGGGATAAATAAAGGCCTTTATGCATAATTACCAAACAAACTTAACGGTGATATATGAATGGCGACAGGCGCGGATTCAGGAAGACTAGTTTTTTCCAGAGATGGGAGAGGGGGGTTTCCACATTATAAGTATCTGTAAGAGAAAAAAATTAATAAACTCCCTCAATCCTGAAATAAGAGGAGGCATTTTCCTAAGTCTATATTCTGTTTTTGTAGAAGGAAACCTCTGTAGGGGGGGGGGGGGTTGATAAGATGTATATTTGGCCAGTTCATCCTCTTAAGAAGATTTTGTTCGTTTCGTTTTTATTACTTTAAATGATGCAACTTCTCACTTCACAAAATCACCCAAATGTTTTCCAAAGCTCGATTAAGATTTCGCCAAAAAAAAAAAAAAAAAAAAAAAAAGAAAGAAAGAAAAGAAAAAGCGCACTTTATATAATTCATGCACTTTTCATTTCCATTCAATAGAATAGTCCAGGAAAAGGGCGCAAAAACTTACATGTGACCTTTTGGCGCGAAATGATTGTGTCACCCCTTACCTAGAAGACAAATGGACTAATGCAGTAGTATAGAAACGCAGCAAAAAGGTCAAGCGGACATGTCCCTTTAGGAACTCGCATGAAATAAATAGCTGCATGCAAAAAATTAACGGAAATAAATGCATCAAATGATATTGTATCAGTAATATGGTTATTTTTCTTCTACTATTGTTGTTGAAACGCAGGTAACAAAATCCGATGATAATCAGCATGCACAAAATTTTGCTGGCTAACTGTGACCTCTTAGCTTCGCACCTAGGAAATATTGATCCTTAGTTGTGCCTGACGCCATGACGTCAAGCAAGAATCTAAAAGAGAAAGGTTGCAGGCAGCAAAGGTCTTCTTTTGACACACACTTTGGTGCATTTTTCTCGGAAATTTAGACTTCTACACCATTTCAAGACAATGCACGAAATGTTAACGTAAGTCTTTTATTGTTTGAGTCGCCTGATGGCATTATCTTGCTTAGTACTATCAAAAAGATCTTCAGAATCAGTAAAATTCGAAAACAAAATAAAACTTAAAATTAAGAATTGGAGATATCAATACTTACAAAAGGTTAAGCCCTGCAATGAATTTTAAAGGGAAAAAGAAATTAATAAATGACTGCCGTCACGAGAAAAGGGCCCTTAAGGTCAAATTTTCACATATTGACTTTCTGGTAAATTTTGATAGCCGGACTCTTTCTGAATGCAAATATACATAAATTTTGAAAATATCTCACTTTTTCGATATTTTATGAGCATTTTAGTGAGGCGCTTCAAAAATAACTTTGACATTACTCACTGAAAACGTAATGACGTCGCCTGCGTCTTATTCAATTTTCAAAAAATCTTAAAATCACGTGTTATTTAAATAACCTCAATCGTTTTGAGCATTTAAAATATGAGGAAGTATTTATTTTTTTCCTCCAATCGACTAGTATTTAACTATTCCTGAGGGATTTCGTATGTTATTACTATTTCCATGCTAATTTTAGAGCAGATCTAGTAATTCGTAAAAGGGAGGGGGAGGGGGGTCCAGACAGAATGTAGGAACGGTTTATAACATAATCAGTAGGGAAATAATATTTGTTTAAATCCATAAAAATCATTCTTTTTATATCAAATAATCTAATTCAATTTATAAAATATATAAAGAATTTGTAACACTTAAAGATTAAAAGAAATATATACATAGATATATAATCCCATGCAGAAGGACACCACGAGCAAATAGGGGCACCCCTCGCAAAAAGAACATCGATCCCGATAATAAAAAAAACTTGTGAGACAGCATTCACTCACAATCACACACGCAAGTAACTTTCTTCTGTTACTATAATAAAAAAAAAAAACACCATGAATTTTCTGTATCACTAAAAATTCAATTGAGAAATAAATGCAGATACGCTTGGATATGTAAACTTGTTTTTAAAAACGTTTATTGCTTTATAAACATTCATGAAAAAATATATATAAGTTCCCTTCTTCCATGCAAGCGGATTTTAATTTTTTTTTTACGTTTTTGAACATTTTATTTAAAAATTAAAATGTTTAAAGCTCTAGGTTTCCACTGTGTATACAATTCATTTTCGTCGCCTGTCTTAGTTATGGAGTAGAGAAACGTGGTAGTAAATTGGCAAATAAAGGACAAATGAATTATTTATATACCGTATACCTAAAATTGAAACTTTCTTTGAATTTATGCCTCAAATTTAAACCGTCTTTTAACTTATTTTTTTTTAAAATTAAATCACAATAAAAATCGGTTACAAATATTTCTGCTCATTTACCTTTTTTTAAAATATATTTTGTGGCACCTGTACCCTGTTTCACATAAACACAACATTTGTATATTTCTTACAAGGGCCGCTTCTATGATCTCAAAAAAATATCTATGTATAATATTGTATAATTTAATAAAAAAGATGGCAATTGTGCTGTTCTTGTCTCTTTTTATTATATTTACACTAAACGGTCTTGACTTTTCTGTGCGAAATTACATTTCCATATTAAAATTTTGACGAAATCTATTTGAAACTGAAACTGAATGTATACTTAGTGGAGCCTCATTTATCCGGATGCTTTGATTCCAAGTCAATTTGCCCGGGTATGTGAAGCGTCCGGATACCGGAATTACCAGTTAATAAAACTTTCGTCCCGATGAAAAATCGTTCGGATACATCCGGATATCTGGCTTCCGGATATCTGAAGGTCCACTGTATTTTTACGCAAGAACGGCTGGCCCTTAGGAAGCCATTTCAGTTGGGGGAGCTATATTTTTTTTTCAGTTGTACATGTAGGCACTTTCAATCACCAAATTTTCCTTGACAAGCGAAACAATTTTTCACGGCCACGAACGGTCATCTACTTAGTATTCATTTTCCTCCGTGAATGGCTAATTAACTTGATATAAGCTTTTCAAAATTTCGATGCGATTGTCTTATCCAATGATGAACTATTATGTACAACATACCTTAATGCTTTTTGTCTGAGGCGATGCTGTTAATTAGGTAAATATTATACCGCTCTAATCTGACTCTCTTTCGCTGAAATATTGACTTAGGCAGACCATTTTTTCCTAGTTGTTACATTCAGAACATAACAAACATATCCCAAAATAAAAACATTTGACTCGTACCTTCGCCTGTCCCCACACTAACTCCTTTGAAAAATTTGGGGGATGGTTCAGCCAGAAAAAATAAATAAATTTACCTTAAAAAAAGGGGGGGGTGTCGAAACTCGAATCCAATTTCGCCGTTGGGCAGAAAGGGGGGTGGGTAGGTTCAAACTTCTTTTAGTATCAAATTTTCTTAATCAAACATAAAACACTGCCTTATTCTTTAGCCCTATAGTGCACGAATTTGACTATACTACAACAAAGAGTGTGTATGTGTGTGTATGGTGGTGGTGGTGTGGGGGGGAGGGACTTTCAATGTAAACTCCACCCCCTACCCCCGTTGCTACTTGCTGCGATTGTAATGATCAATATTTTCTTTAAAAGAAGAAAAAATTGTGTTTCTTTATTAATTACTTTCCGTAGGGTCATGTGAGGATTACGATATAAAGTCTTATCTCGATTTCAACGGAACTTTAAGAAATTAATGTCAAGATTTGCGGGGTATTTTGATACATGTATCAGAGTTGAAGATTTCAACGCAAAATGTGGTTTATTTATTTCATATCAAGAATTTAACAGTCAGTTATATAATAATATTTCACGCTCATTAAAGTTTTTAAAGATTTTAAAAATGTTCATAACTTTTGGAAATTATAATTTGTTACATACTTTTTGCTCTTTCGGTGAATGTATTCTCAAGAGATGTAGCCATATATATGATATCCGGAAATTCGTACGTCTTTTTGCTTAATCTATAGTTTTATTTTTCCTTTTGGTTCCTCATTCATATTATCATTGTCGATGTAATATTGTTCATTTCTTCAACATTGGGTATAATGCTTTTGGGAAAAGTCTACAGTAGCTGTATTTAATTTCTTAACATATTGCAAAATAGGCTCAAGTTGATTTTCATTCAATCATTTCATCGGAACAATTTCAGAAATTTGAAACAAAAATAATTTCTACCATACAATTCCTTTGAATGTATTTATTTGATCATTTTAGATAAGTATTTGAAACAAAATTTAATTTAACAAAATTGTGACATCCCTATCATACGTATTTTTTTCCCTTTATCATTCTCTATTACTGTTAATTTAGTAAAAGGTAAGTTATTAAAACTAAAAGTAAGTTATTTACTGTTGATGTAGGTTTGGATCTCCCATGTTACCAGTATCTTTATCTAATAAAAGAGGGATTATGTTTCTTAGCTTAACATTTACCGGTCTTTTTATCCGGAGATTTTTGTTTGGCTTGTATTCTTACCCCCCCCCCCCTTTAAAAAAATTTAAAATCGACAGTTCATCGAAGGCTGGCTATCGGGGTACATCAGTGTAATTAACTATGGATTAAAATTAAAATGAATAAATACATTCTGTATGTTTTACATTATTACATTATGGTAAAACATATATTTTCAGGGAAAAAGTAGCTCTTATAAAAACGGTAATTACTATATGTGCATAGACCTCTCGCTCGCTCTTCTCTCTCTCTCTCTCTCTCTCTCTCTCTCTCTCTGACAAAAATATACTAGTCTAGTACATGGAATATACCTTTGATATTGAGACTTCTTAACATGAATTCAAATTAAAGTATTTGTAAATTGCCCAGAAAACAAAAAAAAAAAACAGCATCTTCAATTTCGTAATGCATAGATATCGTTTTAATCGCTGTTCCAGAGCTAGCAATTTGTGCATGTCCAATGTCCCGTATATCAGCATCAAGTTAAATATTTAAACAAAATTATGAATAAATTTACGTACTAAATTGTAATCATATCATATACCTATTAAAAAAATGTCCGCATCAAGCTTCAAATTTTTGTTACACTTTGAAATTCAATTTTATTTCTTGTTTACAAAATGCAGTCAACAAAAATTACTTCCGTGTTTTCAATACCGCGACTTTGACGTTGTTTTCTGAGCATTGTGTAGCATATAAAGTAAAATATACCTTGTCTTACCTTACAGCATAACAGATCCCACAATATCTAATCTTCAATTCATAGTTGTGATTTTTCTCTCTTCAAACTTAAATTTTCCTACTAATTAATGAATTATCAATAAGATGATGATGATGATGATGATGATGATGATGATGATAGTTTCATACAGTCAAATACATCTCTATAAATACTTTTAAACTAATAAGCCTAGATACAAATCAGATTACATTGTAAACTACAGACAGACCTAAGTCAATTCCTAATTAAGCCAAATTTTTAAAAATTATTAAAAAAAAATAAAAAATAATCTACATGACTTTAATCTGTAAGATGTGCTTTTTTTTTTTTTATGCAATCTTCAATGAATACATGTGAAGTCATAAAGAAATAAATTATTTAACTTAAAGCCTTACTTCCCTCTTTGCTCTTATTGCCTGATGTTTTTTAACTGTTGGTGATGGTCCTCTAGAATTGATCCGAAATTACAAAGTTGCCACTTTGAAATTAATCACAGAAATATTCATGTAACTTCACTTGAATCCAAAGAAAAGGTAGATAACCACTAAATAAAATCTTATACTTCTGAAACATATTGAAAAAATATTTAGACAACTATTACAAAACTGCAATGTTTGTTAAATTTTGATACAAAATAATGAAATGTTATTGCACAAGGAAATGATTAAATGATGAAGTGTTTTAAAGTATTTATGATGTAATAGTCATTACGTTCATGTAATTCACGTTAGAATAGACTATAATAGAATATATTAATAATGATATCGTAAATAATATTTGATAATTGTATGTTTATCTTAAATGTAATTACCATTATAAGTGTACGTAATTCACTTTAGAATAGAATGTTATGAATAGATATAATGACATAATTCATAATAATTATAACAGATTATTGCAGGCACTATAATGTCTTTATATGTATCATAATTTCATAGTTAATAAAGCAAATGACCTTTAGCAAAACTATGACAAGTTTTAACTGAAGTTTCCCATTCATTTTGCCATATATATTGTAATTTGAATTTCATTAAGAAAAATCAGCTGGTCTCCTTAATTTTTAAAATCTATTTATAATTCAACTTTGAAAAACAGAATGCGTAAAACATGTGTTATACCTCTTCAGCATTTAATCTGGTAGTATAAACAGCTTAAATTAGATAGGCGACAAAACGCCAAAATTTGTTTTCAAACCGGGAAATAAAATGACGTTGTAATATAAAATAGAAATCGACAGACAGTAGACACTATTTTTATGCACACTTTCTACAACCGAAGTTTTAGTTTTGGCCTGTGACTTTAAATATATATATACTTTACTATCAATTTCTGCTAAACCTGATGGAAGTGTTTTTAACACATTCTAGAGTACAGTTGAGTATTATATTTCCTTTCAGGAAACCATGACGCAAAATGAAGGACCTAAAACTGTAAAAATGTTTATAAACATTAAATCTCATCTCAAGATCTATCTCTAAATTTTAACGTCATTTTACTTCCGGATTTGAAAACAGATAATGACATTTTCTTGTCTCTTACCTATTTAAAACTGTTTATACATTGTTTATAGAATAAATACTAAAAAAGTACTGTATAGAGTGTTATTTTTGCCCGGCTTTATTTTCGCTCTTTCACACTTGCAAACAATTTTGACCCGTCTTATATTTGCCCGATCACAGTTTTGTTTAAGATATTATACTATATTATTTGAATTCGTCCCGTTAAAAACTTGCCCAACCAAGGCTAGGGCGAAAGGGGCGGAAATAATACGGGTTAAAAAATTTCCCTGTATACAGTATAAATTTGAAGGAAAAAGAAATATGACATACTCGTACATATCTAATAATATTTTAGAATGAAATGTATCGTTGTTTTGGATTCATATTGTATTTTTTTCACATCATTTTAAACTACTAGTATCACATGATAAAGTTAAAAATAACAGTGATCTATATAAAAAAGAAACCTACTGACAAAGCAGGACATAAAACACAAACCCTGGGAATTAAACAGGTTGGCTCTTTGCTTTTGGTGAAGTACACATCTCATGAAAAAACTGTCTTACCAGCTGTAAGCCAAATGTATTGATCAAGTTAACGGAATAATTTATTGTTATATTTCATATATGGCGCGTGTGACCAGTCGGCAGAGGATGCTCACTCCTCCATAGCACCTGATCCCACCTCTGATGTTTTGAAAGCGTGTGTTTGCTCTGCTCCTGTTTTGTATTGTTTCATGGTCTTTTGATCTTGAATACTTGTTGTTATCTCCATATGTTTCATATAACATCGATGGTCTAACAGTGGAAGTAAACTAATGCAAGAAAATACACTGTATGACAAACACAAGTCAGAAAAAAGATAACACCAATAAAAGGTTTGATTACCAAAACAAGGTTTTATTAACGATTGGAGAATTTTCCAAATGCTGGCTTTATTGAAAGTTGTTGAAATCCCTGTGACATCAATTATTTGTCAACAGCCTGTCTTAAAACGTGCTCAGAGAGAATTTTCCTGTGGTTGTAATTATTTGGAATACACAAGTTCCATTTGTAGATGTAATGGAATGTCTCTACAATAAAGAAGAAAAAAAGTTGACAAGTGTCTTTTCGTTCTTCATTCAGTATGTTTCATGCTGGCCATTTTGTCTGTAGTCAGGTAAACATCTAAGTATGAAACACAAGTTCAAGATACTATTTAACCCTTCTTTCCTGTTAACAGACGTATATCAAAAGAAAAATGAATCGTAGTAAGGAGAAGGATATGGAGTTAACGAACAGTATTCAATCTCAAAGTCCATAAAACAATACAAAATAAGAGCAGAGCAAACACGAAACATCAGAGGTGGGATCAGGTGCCATGGAGGAGTGAGCATCCCCTGCCGACCAGTCACACCTGCCGTGTGCTCCTTGTCATGATCAGGAAATAACGGAAAAATCCGTCGTCAATTTAGTGTATAAATAATGTTAATAATAAAAAATAGTAATTATTGCTTATTGATAAAATGTCACCGATATGTTAAATGAAACCATAGCAAAATTTTCTTCATTGGAAAGCATGGTTGTATAGATAGTAAAAAAATATTATATTAAATGTTACTGAATTTTGGAAAAAAAATATGACATTGAACTTTTCATAAAGTATTTTTTTAGTTTTCGGAATCCATGTTTAATGTTTACCACTTCTTGAATATTCATTAGTACAGTACTTCAGAGGTTAGAATTCACATATCGCCTTATATTATCCTCGATCAACAGAATTCAATGATAAAGAAATGAATTTCCGTTTAAAAATTATTCTTCCTAAAAGTCATTGATTTTACCTCTAGAATATTCATGAGTCATCGTTTAATTTGTGTTTTATTTCAATCATATTCTAATCAATATCCGTTTTGGAATTTTCCTCTTTTATTTATATTAATAGTATAATCACATGCATGTATATGTACTTCTCAGAGATACCGGTATGTTGTAGATTTGAAAACATACATAAAACATATGGAGAAAACGAACAATGTTCAAGATCAATTGTCCCCCCCAGAAATTAAACAAAAACAAAATAGGAGCAGATCAAAACATTAACCCCCCAAAGGAGGGGTCAGGTACAATGGAGGATTAAGCAACCCCTGCTGACCGGTCAAATCCGATGTGTGCTTCAAGTCATGATCGGGAAATTCCATCGTCAATTCATATATCTCTCTTCATGCCGTAGTACGATACGTCAATAAGGAGAAACACTCCAGTATTTAATGACCATTACAATCCAGGCCCACTTATCTTCTCACTTCATCACATCAAGTGTTTTATAATCAGTTCTCAGGCGGCTTAATGTTAACAACAATAAAATACAAGAACAATTATCAATTGCAGTTTGTTTGTTGCAGAGTTTTTGATGGTTTTGTTTTTACAATTTCTGAGTTTTAATTTTAGTATTATATTGACGAATGTCGTTTGTGCCAAATGCCTATTTTTCTATTCTTATTTGTAGCCTGTAGGTTAACTTTCTAAACATGTTTGAAGACATATTTAGAATTTAGAGATCAGGTGAGTACCCCTCGCCCATATACAACCTCCTGAAATCTAGGATATTCCCCCAATCTCTTTAGATTACGTAAAACGAATGTTTTAAAAATAAGTGTTTGACCATTTCTCGTGACATCACTGACAACACGCCGGGAATGTATCATTGGATAGGAAATTTTAACTTTATAGAAAACAAACAACTTCCTCCTATCGTTTTCCAAACATAGTCAATTTTTGACGAGATGGAGGTATCCAGACTGTTAGTTGCCACGGCGTTTTTTGCGGCATGTATCGTTGGAATAGCAGCACAAACTGGTCCAAAGTAAGTTTTTGTTTCAAAATCTTTTCTTCTTATTTTTATATCATATGTCTGTGAAACGTTCAAAACTAGGACAGTAACATATGTTTAAGTCTTTCCGTTTAAGAAAGGCATGGGATAAAGTCTCCTTTTGAAATTTCTTTCTGTTCTTTACCTTTTCTGTGATGTGAGAAAATTAGTTTGGATCATGCAGTAAAACCTGAAACTTAGGACTTGTCATGCTCCGCTTGTTTTTGCATGTCCCCATTTGTTAGATAGAGGAATAAATGACAGTATCGTACGTTAGATGTATCTAAGAGAGGGTATATATTTTTGTCAATTGTCTTCAAAGATTCTTTTATAAATGAATCTAAAAAAATGATGACTAAAAATTTATTGCCTTTTATGTCTAAGTGTTGACACAAGCATAAATTTCCATTGAGGAAAATTTACATGAATTTGCGTTGATAGGAAAATATACATGTTTATATCATATTATGTCATTCAAGGCATACACGATTTTGGATGGGAATTCACATTTGAATTGCCTCATGAATTATCATAAACATGTAACACGTGAAAATCTAATAAAATCTCCATTATCATTATGATTGTCGGAGATAAAGAGAAGTAAAATACTTGATCTTAGGACTTGACATGCCCCGCTTGTTGTTGCATATCCCCATTTGTTAGATAGAGGAATAAATGACAGTATCTTACGTTAGATGTGTCCGAGAGAGGAGATTTTTTTCAATTGTCTTCAAAGATTCTTTCATATATGATTTTGAAAAAAATATAGCTAAAAAATTAATGCCGTTTATGTTTAAGTATCGTCTCAAGCATAAATTTCCTTTTAGGAAAATTAACATGAATTTCCGTGGTCAGGAAAATATACATGTTTTTATCATAATATGTCATTCAAGGCATAAACAATTTTTTGGATAGGAATATTTCTTTTTGAACTGCCTCATGAATAATCATAAACATGTAACATGTTAACATGTTTCCTTTAAAGGAAAGGAAAAGTCGTAGCAATTTTTTTAGTTTTTTGCTAATATAATCGTAATGACAAAATGAATTAGAGGGACATACATGTAACTGAACTTGAAATTTCACAAGAAATCACTGCAAGTATGACTTTTGTACGATTATGATATAGAAAATCTGTAATTATGGTTTAAAGACTAGAAGACATCCACTATCTTCGTTTTCCCCCTGAAAAATCACACGTGTTTATAGTCTGATCATCTCTGTAGTGTTAAAACGACGGTCTCCTCAAAGTCATTCTAATGATTTCAGTTAAATACCTAACTCTTCAGTGCTCTACTGGTGAGAATGAGTTGCTCATTTCCTGTTCTAATAAGGAAGTGTGAAGGCCAAAGAGGAAAACGAGAGCTAGGTGTATCGCCACATGACATTTATTAACGAACTTCATCTGAAGTGCCATCCACTTATGGAATAATAACGATGTGTGTTTATTGTCTCAATGATCGAAGAAGAAATTACTTAATTATTAATTGATTAATCACTCTGTTTTCAGAATTTTTTTTCTCATCAATTTAGGGTCTTTCTCAATTTTTTCGCCGTCGTGATAAAAAATGATCGTGACAGAAACTAGTTTACTTCGAAGAGAAAACGTATACTAAGTAAAACATGATAAATGATTTGTCATTTCAAGAAAGACTTCTGTTTTCGTAAACATTTACTATTTTTTAATTACAATTAAAAAACAATTTGTTGTCATAAATTTAATTTCTATTCGATGTTAAATGGTGCTCAGTATTACGGAATACAACCCTTTTGGTCTCAAAAAAGACACTTTCATAACCGGTCACGAAACGTTTTTAACTCCAAAATATGTCGACTAGGTTATTAACAATAACAATTAATTACTGTTTGTTACTCCTCTAATACTAGTATACAAAATTAATTCAGGTCTATTTGTTATGAACCTTCGGTATAAATTGTTACTGTTGTCATTTTAAATACTAGAATTTAAAATGAAAACAAACATATTTTCATTCAATGCAAGTATGTTTTAAATAGCTTTCTTTAATTTTTTGTTTCCTGTATTCTACAGTATTTGTTTTCATTTATGTTGGCTGCATTTGTTTCGTGTTTTATTTTCTTCAATGTTTGTTTATATTTTCGTTGTCTTTATTTGTTTTGTGTTTTTTCCTTTGTTTGTCTTTATTTATGCTGGCTTCATTTATTTCGCGTCTTGTTTTTATTTTTCTTGGTTTCATTTGTTTTTTTGCTTTCTGCAGTGCTTGTTTTTACATGAATTTTTTGGGCTCCATTTGTATTGTGATTTATTTTTTACAGTGTTTGTATTTACTGATGTTGGCTTTATTTGTTTACTTATTTTTCTGCATTGCATTTTTTTAATCTTGTTTTTATATTGGCTTAATTTGTTTTGTGTTTTTTTTCTCATTTTTCATAGTGTTTCCTTTTGTTACCGTTGGCTTTATTAGTTTTTTGTTTTTATTTTCTATATTGTTTGTTTTTATTCGTGCTGGCTTCATCTGTTTTGTGTTTTTTTTTTGCTTTCTACAGTGATAGTCTTTACTTACGTTGGCTTCATTTTTGTATTTTCTACAGTGATTTACTGCTTGTTTTTATTGATGCTGGCTTCATTTGTTTTGTGTTTTTATTTTCTAAAGTTTGTTTTTATTTATGTTGACTTCATCAATTTTGGGTTTTATTCGTATTTTCTACAGTGCCTGTTTTTAGTTATGCTGGTTTCATTTGTTTTTTGTTTTATTTTCTACACTGTTTGTTTTTTCCCTGTTACATGTAGCTGCACATGTTTAATGTTTTATCTTCAACAGTGTTTGTTTATTTTCCTGTTAGCTTAATTGGTTTTGTGTTTTTTTTTTCTACAGATCTTGTTTTTATTCACAATTGCATAATTTGTTTTATGTTTTATTTTCTACAACTTTTTCTATCATTTATGTTCGTTTCATTTGTTTTGTGTTTTATATATTCTACAGTGTTTTATTATTTTTCTTAGCTTCATTTGTATTGTGTTTTATTTTCTACAGTTTTTGTTTATATACTGTTGGCTTCATTTGTTTTGTGTTTTATATTTTCTACAGTTTTTGTTTATATACTGTTGGCTTCATTTGTTTTGTGTTTTATATTTTCTACAGCGTTTGTTTTTATTTATCTTGGCTTCATTTAATGTGTTTTATTTTCTACAGCGTTTGTTTTCATTTGTCTTGGCTTCATTTGTTTTGTGTTTTATATTTTCTACAGTGTTAGCTTTTATTTGTCTTGGCTTCATTTGATATGTGTTTTATATTTTCTACAATGTTTGCTTTTATTTATCTTGGCTTCATTTGATGTGTTATATTTTCTACAGCATTTGTTTTTATCTGTCTTGGCTTCATTTGTTTTGTGTTTTATATTTTCTACAGCGTTAGCTTTTATTTATCTTGGCTTCATTTAATGTGTTTTATTTTCTACAGTGTTTGTTTATATTAATCTTGGCTTCTTTTGATGTGTTTTATATTTTCTACAGTGTTTGCCAACGGACAGAAACTGTTTATCAGAGACGAAGAGTGTGTGCATACAGAACATGGCTCAGGTGAGTTTTTTTTGTCTCATTTTTTGAAAACGAAGACTGATATTTGTGTAAAATGATTTGAAAAATGATAAACTATTTTTTTGCAACAATTGATTGAAGACAAAAATACTTATACTTTCTGCATCTCTTGTCTCAATAAATGTTTTTTTTTCTTCACAATTTTTTCAAAATATTCTCTGACGCTTTTCTGTATGAACATCCTAAATAAGCATTTTCCGTAAGATGTGACAAGTTATACGTCGTTTTGCTTTTTTTTTAATACTGTAAACAGGAAATTTTAGCCAAATAGGAAAGAATGACATAATCTGCCGACATCATTTAACGACTTCAAAAAATCATGTCTTAATAAGATAAAATAAAACTACAATATCTGATGTCCTTAATATATTTTTGGAAACTTGAAAATTTCTCTTATTTCTCCATCTGTAATATACAGAGACCAGGTCTCATCATTTAACGACTTCAAAAAATCATGTCTTAATATGATAAAAAAAACTACATTATCTGATGTCCCTAATATATTTTTGGAAACTTGAAAATTTTTCTTATTTCTCCGTCTGTAATATACAGAGACCAGGTCTCAGGATCACGAAGCATTTTAAGCTTAAGTAAAAAGATGTTACTGGTTCAGAAATTATTTTAAAGTTACACAGTCTAAGAAGAAAATGATTTCCAATTCTGTATCAGCAGTCTGCTGCCATATGCGAATTAAGAGTGCCATTTAACAATATTTAGATATTTTATAGATGTTTGAAATGTTGACGTAAGTCTAAGTCTGTTTCATGATCCTGGGGCCAGTATCTTCATTTTCCTAAGTTCAGACTTTTGAAAATTGACCTTTATTTCATACTAATAATGTTTTATAAAATAGTTTTACACAATACATTTGTCAAAAAACAAAATAATTTGATAGAATTTGTTCATTTTTTGTTCATTTGGTTTTAATGATATTCATGTGATTGTCCAATAGTAATATATTCCTCATTGAGTTGATGGTTTGTTTTATGATTAAACTAAGACTGAATTTTTTTGTACTTATGTATTACTTTCAAGTTAAGTATGTTCAGACACATAAAATTCTATTTGATTTTTTAGCTGTTGTTATTACCGATACGTGCTCAAGTGTGCCTATAGAAGAGTAAGCTATTGCTGTTCTGGATATAAAAATGTCGCCAACAGGTGTATTCGTAAGTACATCAGCAGAGATTCAACAACCAAAAGTTGTAATAATTACAATATATATTATATTATAAGGAGATAACGTACAGTCACCAAGCTCAAAAGTCCATTAACCAATACAAATCAGGAGCAGAGCAAACAAGGACAACCAAAACATCAGAGGTGGGATCAGGTGCCATGGAGGAGTTAGCATCCCCTGCCGACCAGTCACATCCCCCGTGTGCTCTTTGTCGGGAATTTATCAATTTCTCTATTTTTTTTTTTGAGTATCTAACAAAAAAAATTAGTTCATAAATCATAGATCTTGATTATGGCGAGGAATAGAAAACATTGATTTTAATAATGTTTGAATCTATATTTGTTACAGCTGTGTGCTTCGGACAGACAGACAGATCGGGCTGTAACAACGTAGGGACATGTGTAGCTCCAAACACGTGTAGGTGTGACTCGGGGTACTCTGGGCCACAGTGTGATAACAGTAAGATTTTATAAAATTAGATTTTAAGGTCTATTGATTCTCTCATAAGAGAGATAACTCTTAAAGACATAAATGTCTATTATTCCAATATAGATTTGCCAAGTTGAAGTGTATTTTTGTCCAATTTTGCCTCGCAGCCTATGTATAATTGTTTGAATTTTACTTATGGAATACATTTTTTTTTGGAAAATCATTAAGGTTCAAGCAACATTTTATATAAGCGAGCAGAGGGTTTATGAACCTTAAATAAAAATTATGCTCGCCTCTTTTCATTTCCATACAAAAAATGGAGCATGCGATTGATACTTTATCAGTCCTGAGATCTGGTCTATGGAATTGTATCGAAAAATCTTGAGGAAAATGATTTTGCCAAAAATAACCTATATTTTTATATATCTTGAGTGGCATCTCCGTATGAGTGAAACATTCTCGAGAGGGACGTTAAAAACATACAATGGATCATATCTTTAACGATTCGTGAACAATTTTACAAGAATATAATATTAACTAGATACGATCTCGTTGCGAGCAACGAGTGGGTCTTCCGTCCGATTCTTGATAAGATAAGATTTTGATTGATAATTTCATTCTAAAATAATGGTAAAGATTGTGAAGAAGACCGATTTTGCCTCCATAATCTGTAAACAGACATTGAACATTAAGACTTAAAAATTCGACTTTTGGCCCCTCATGGCCGCTAATATTAATCAGCAGTTAAAGCTCTCATTTTGAACACTTTTTGTTCAACAACTATTCAGAGATTCTCTTTCGTTTTCGAATTTGAAAAAGAAATATCTGTTTCAACTCCTTAATGGGGACATTTAAAAAATAAAGGTTGCATATTGAAAACATATTTTGAATATATAAATAAAAAATATTTCCCACTTTTGAATAAATGATAAAAGTTCAAAACATAATAAATAGTTTTAGATTGTTGAGATAAACATCATTGCTTCAGTAATGTATAACAAAATATTGACTGCTAAAGAGTTATCGAAAATGTACAATATGCCCACTTTTAATTGAAATTAAAAAAAAAACAACTATTCAGAATTCTCTTTAAGTTATTTGAATATTCATATATCCTTAATGGTGACATTTATAAAAATGAAAGGTTGCATATTGTTCAGAACTATATTTTCATCTTTTGTTCAACGTATAAAATATTTCCCACTTTTGAGATATAAAGCGTCACAGATTTAGCATTTTGGCCCCTTATGGCCCTTTATTATACACCATAGGACATTCAAATCATAATATATATTTGTAGTTTGTTGAGATAAACATTTTTGCTTCAGTAATGTATAACAAAATATTGACTGATTAAAAAATGGATTAAAGTTTATCTCTCGATGCCCAGTCCCTTTTTCTTGATCTCATCTTAAAGCCCTCAAGATTTTGAACACTTTTTGTTCAACAACTATTCAGGGATTCTTTTTTGTTTTCGAGTTATTTGCAAAAGAAATATTTAGGGGCCAACCCTTCAACTCCTTAATGGGGACGTTTAGCGAAAATTAAAGGTTGCATTTTTTCCATGATTTTTTGAACATTTTTGTTCCTAGAGATTTCTTTTTAAAATAATTATTTTGAAATTATTGTAAAAGATTTAGCATTTTAGCCCCTTGTGGCCCCTAATTATGTAACATATGACATAAAAATCATAATTATCAGTTGTAGATTTTCGAGATAAATATTTTTGCTTCACTAATTTATAACAAAATATTGACTGTTAAAGAGTTATCGATAAAAGACTTTTAGACCCTTTTGGCCCCTAATGTGATATACATTTTTTTCTTATACCATATTAAGAATTCTGCACAAATTTTGTTCAAATTATACTTTAAAAGATATGATGCAAAATGTCTTAAAAAAATCAGTCATGATTCGTGTCCTATATGTGTGTTTTTTTTTTCTTAGGCACTTCCGGAAAATATCATGACCCAGGTGCAACATGGCAACATGTCCTCTATCATCCCTGAAAAATTCAGCTTTCTAGCTTGAGCCGTTTTTGAGTAACGTGACAGACAAGAAGGTCCTCTAAATTTCTCAAAGGGCGATAACTCTCGACAAAAGGAATTTCCTCAAAAGGACTTGCCGGAATTAACTTCAATCAATGCATCAACCATGAAAATTTGGATAAAATCGGTAACACTGCTACAAATCCTCTGCACAAATTTTGTAAGAAGAAAAAAGAATAAAAATAATAATAAAGGGGAAAAAGAAACCGAAGAATAATAGAAGGGTCTTCCGCTGAAGACGGAAGACCCTAATAACTAGATACCATCAAGGAAGGAAGAACCCAACTTTTTCTATGTATTTGAAGTGGTTTAAAGTATTTTATTTGTAGGAATAGTACTTCTTAACCGGTTTGAACAGCAGTTAGCATGATTGTAATCGGTAGAAAAATAGGTTATCTGTTAGTCCAAAATAAATAAATAAATGAATGAAAACATAAATATATAAATAAAAAAATGAATAAATGATAAAAGTAAATTAGAGATGAGATGTGCAAATGTATAAAGAAATCAATTTAAAATGTACAAATATGAATAAATTGAAATTAAAAAAAAAACCATCAGAATTGTGTTAAGTTATAATATTCATATATCTAACCAGTTGATTTATAATGACAATGACTTAATTTTCATAAAACGTATAAAATTGTAAAGAATATTTAACGAGGCCGAGTCTAATTATTTCTACCCTAGGGATTTTGATAATTTTTCGTTAGTAAATTTTTACTGTTATATTTATGATTTTAAGATTAAAAAATCTAATGTTTATCACCCCGATTTCTTAGGGGGCCATATCAAAAATTGTCAAATTTTACTATTAGACCCCATGGGAATTTGCTGAAATAGCGCAAAATTATCACTTTTTTCCATATTTTTTGTATTTTGGCCCTAGAGATTTCTTTTTCAGTCAATTATATGAAAGTTATTGTAAAAAAAAGTCACCAAATTGCGAAATTTCAAAAAAAGTTTACCATCTAGATTGATCTAGGCCTTAATTACAAAGTTTATTTTTTCGACGAAAAATACCTCTGAATTGATATACTTCCTTAACATTAAGAATAAACCAAACTAACTTACATGCAATGTACAAAATATCTAGTATACGTTTATATGTGTGTGTTTTTTTCATAACACTGTTCTATCACTGTCATCACCCCGGTAAGTATCAATAACTGTACTGTTCTACTTCACGTGTCACCACAAGTAAGTCTCAATAGCTCCACAAATAAGCCTCAATAGCACTGCTACAATGTCATCAAGTAAGTATCAGTAACACTGCTACAATGTCATCAAGTAAGTATCAGTAACACTGCTACAATGTCATCAAGTAAGTATCAGTAACACTGCTACAATGTCATCAAGTAAGTATCAATAACACTGCTACAATGTCATCAAGTAAGTATCAATAACACTGCTACAATGTCATCAAGTAAGTATCAATAACACTGCTACAATGTCATCAAGTAAGTATCAATAACACTGCTACAATGTCGTCAAATAAGTCTCAATAGCACTGCTACAATGTCATCAAGTAAGTATCAATAACACTGCTACAATGTCATCAAGTAAGTATCAATAACACTGCTACAATGTCATCAAGTAAGTATCAATAACACTGCTACAATGTCATCAAGTAAGTATCAATAACACTGCTACAATGTCATCAAGTAAGTATCAATAACACTGCTACAATGTCATCAAGTAAGTATCAATAACACTGCTACAATGTCATCAAGTAAGTATCAATAACACTGCTACAATGTCATCAAGTAAGTATCAATAACACTGCTACAATGTCATCAAGTAAGTATCAATAACACTGCTACAATGTCATCAAGTAAGTCTCAATAACACTGCTACAATGTCATCAAGTAAGTATCAATAACACTGCTACAATGTCATCAAGTAAGTATCAATAACACTGCTACAATGTCATCAAGTAAGTATCAATAACACTGCTACAATGTCGTAAAGGAAGCCTCAATAACACTACTACAATTTACAATGCCGTTTACCAGCGTACTTGTTTATTTCATGTTTTGAACTGCTTGCAATAGCTATAAGAGCAAATAAAAATATACTCGGCATAAAAATAGGGGAGAATGAATTTAAGATAAGCCAGTTAGCAGATGACACTACATGTTTTTTAAGTGATGAAAAATCTGGAGTTGAAATATTAAATGTTATTCAAAATTTTAAGCATTGTTCTGGACTGAAAATTAATTTGAATAAAACTGAAGCAATTTGAATAGGAAGGAATAAAAATTTCAAACCAGGAATCTTGCCTGTAAAATGGTCAAAAGGTGAATTTTTTACCCTTGGTATTTGATTTAGTTCAAGTGGGGAACAAAAAGTCCTTGCAAAAAACTTAAATAGAAAATTAGATGAACTAAAAGCAACTTTGAATTTATGGAAAATGAGGAACTTAACACTTATTGGCAAAATTCTCATAGTAAAAACTTTAGCAATATCTAAAATAGTATATCATGCACAAGTACTTCCACTTCCCCCACAAATGATAAAGGAAGTGTCTAAAGAACTGAATAAATTCATATGGAATAATGAAAAGCCAAAAGTTAAAAGTTCAGTATCGTGTCAAAAAATTAATAAGGGTGGATTAGAAGTTCCTAATTTTGAAGCACAAATAAAATCATTAAAACTTGGTTGGGTTAGAAGGATGTTTAGTAATACAAAAGCAAGATGGAGGAGTACAATTCAATGTTACCTGAGGATATAGTATTAAATGATTTTATAATTAGCAAAGGTTGTTTAAATAGGTCATATGCACATTTAACATTACCACAATTTTACAGAGAAATTTTCAAACACGGACACAACTAAGATGTAATGATATTGATATTGAACCAAAATTTTTTGATAACACTGCTACAATGTCAACAAGTTAGTCTCAATAACACTGCTACAATGTCGTTATTGAATTGTATGGATCAATTTTGTTTGGTTTATAAGTAATAGTTACTTCATTGCTTGAAAACATTTATTGGAGCCTGAATTATCCTAAATATTTGATAATGAGTTTAATTCGTGGGGCCTCAATGTTTATAAGCAAGTTAAAATTTATCTGATTCGTGGAGAAGTTATTTCGAGGGTTACTTTTATAGTGCAGAATATTCAATGAATAGATATGTTGACCAAATAATGGTTCATGGGGATTTAAATTCGTAGATAAGGATGACCCACGAAATCAGTTAACAATTGGTCCCCGCGAACATTGATGATTCCACAATTGTGGACGCATACAGCTCAAGGCACCTTTAAAACTCACTTGGTTTTTTGCACAAATTAAAGTCAAATTTTTCTTGCAATTAAACTTAAAATTATTGAGTTTCAGCACGAGACATAACCCTTATATTATTACATATTCATGTTAAAGGTGCATATTCTCTAAAATCATTATATCAAGTTTTAAACGTCTATGTTCTAAAAGGGAATTATTTATAAATTGTATGATGTTAAATGTGTATGATTCTATCATAGGTATTTACAAATTGATTAATCGAACTTTTTTTTTGATACTATTTAGTTGAAATGTTCAAACTAAATTCTTTCAGATGAGAACGTTTCTAAGTAGGTTGCACATTTTCCGTACTTATCTTGATTTTGTCGAAATGCAGCGCCGAAAAATGACAAAACTGCATAACGAAATCATGTGAAAGTATAGGATAATAAAGTATTGTTTATCTTTCAACAAAGTAAATTGTAAATATTGAAAAGAAAATACTTTTACATTTATGGTCTGAAACTGTGAAATCTTGTGCTCGAAGGCATCTTTCGTGATGCTAGATTTCAGGAAGCTAACCTGAGAAAATAAATGCCATCTTTTAAACATGGAAAGCAGTCTAACAAATGGGAAATACTTCTATCATCTTGCGCATAAGTGTCATATTAATGTACAGAAAATACAGAAGCTACATTAACTAACTGTTCTTGTATTAAGGCAAGGCAAAAGCATGCTTTAAAATGAACGGATACAAAGACGGTTGCATTTGAAGAAAAACCATGAAAGATCCATTTGGAAACTCTCACAATATATCATCCAAGAGCATATGGAAATCCTACCAATTATTATGTGTGGATTATGTTTCAAGTAATGGAATATGATCAGAATTAAGTTGTATAAATTATTTTTAAAATACAAATGTATATTTTGTTTTCACGTCTTATAATTTTGTATTATAACAATGTGACCTTAATTTGTGTAAAAAAAAAACATGTGAGGTTAAAAGAAAATCGTGAGCTGTATATTATTTACAGACACTCGATATTCTTCAATCTAATTTTCATGTAAGACTTTTGCGAGGACGTTGACTTTTACTGTTGATGGCATACTTTTACATTAGAACAATGTGCAGAAGCTAGTTAACGATATAAATATTTAGCTTAACATTTAATTTAGTGAAAATTATGGGTTATTCATAGCACATATAAGTTGTCCTTGAGGAATAAGACAACTAACCTACCCTCAGCTCCACTGGTTAGTGCCCCTAACATCATTTCTATGACCATTAGAAATGGTTTCGTATCTATTCGGTCAGCAGGGGATGCTCACTCCTCCATGGCACCTGATCCCACCTCTGAATCTTCGGAGGTCCGTGTATGCTCTGCTCCTATTTTGTATTGTTTTATGCACTTTGATATTGAATACTCTTCGTCAGCTCCATATCCTTCTTCTGTAATTCTGTCCAAGGTTTAATTTGTCAACTATAAAAGTCAGTGCTTCTTCCAAAATTCCATATTTGGTAGATTTTCTCCGTCAACTGAATAAACGTTCATATATGATTGCGCCCATGAGAAAAGGGTCCTTATGACATTTTCACTAAAACAGAGAAATAACGTCATAAAGACGTGACGTTGCAGATCGACGGCGAGTGTCAACGCAGATTTTTTTTTTACCACGTGTTTACGTTTTTGACACTAACTTTTGTTGTAGGTCTGAATATTGATAATAATAAAAGAATTTCATTCACATATTTAATCTGTGTCCAAATCCTTTTGTCCAATAGTTTTAATGAAAAAAAAATGACAGAATTTTATTCCACAGTTAATATATTCATTAATTTTTTGTCAAAAACTTCAGACAATGGATTAACTGGCTTGTTGAATACATGGACGAATGAATTCGTATTTTGATATATGTGGACCAGTTTGAGATTACGTACATGTATTGTACTAGACACGGAAATAAATATAATATCGCAAAAGGATTTTGATCCGCTCCACTATCACAACATGTAAACATTGAATCACCGGTGCAGGCTAACTTTTGTACATTTTGTTTTTATGCGATGTACATATATTTGGTATAAAAATGAAGCTCTGTTAACTTCTTCTCAAAAAAGAAATTAATTTTTAAAGTATAATTTTTCTGAAGGCTTCACAATTTGAGAAGAATACACAAGAAGAATGTGATAGATTTTCTATGACTAAAAATAAGAGAGATAACTCGAGGTACATGAGAGGTACCAGAGAGGGAATTTCGATTCAAGTGTACGTTTTTTTCCTCATTCGATCAGGTTTAATTTCTTAACAATCGTCTCGCATGGCTTTGCTAAGGATTTAATATGAAAAAAAATATATTAATTAACAGCAGCTTAAGCACGTTTTAATCCTCATCATTATTAAATAAAAATTCCTTTTCAATCCTCTATAAATTTGAACTAATCTTCATGTTTTGTTTTTTTTTTAATTTAACTTTAATAATACATACGATATGACAACAACAACAACAACAACAACAAATAATAAAACTATCTAATTAAATAAATCAAAAAAAAAAAAAAAAAAAAAATAAAATAGCAAGATTTTAATAGTTCACATTGCACTGATCATTCAGTAATTTCAGCATATTTAAAATATTTTTCTCTTTATTTGATAGATAGCCAGGTTTTAAAACTTATAAGAGAGGGAGAGAGAGTGCATTGAAATCAATTTATATCCATTTTTGTTTTGTTTTTGTTTTTGTTTTGTTTTGTTTTTTGTTTTTTGGTAAAAATAATTCTTTATGAATTAATTATTTCGGGTTTTATTTTTACATGCTATAAAATAAAACAAATACACTGCACAAAACATGAATATTATGCTTGCAAGATTCTTATTTTGGCTACAGATATATGGGGGGGGGGGGGGGGGGGGGGTTGAGGCTTTTGATTTACCAAAACCTAACTCTTACCGGTGTAAAACTTTCTTCGAAATTTCGGGTGATCATTACCGCCGCTACATTTTATTAATAAATCTATGGGCAATTACAGATCAATACAGTTACATATTAAAATCTGCCAGTAATGACACATTATATGAGTTCTTTTCAGACCGGAAGGAGAATTACAACAAAAGTCAGAAAAAAATGAAAGTGGAATATAAAATTGGCAAGATTTCCATACAGCATTGCTTCAAGCGAAAGGCCTTCAAAGCAGTTTTGCCATACATGTACCAATTCTGCGAAGACTTTTTTTTATCCATAAAGTAATGATTTAAAACTTTTTTGAAATGTTTTATTCAGTAAAATAAGTTAAATAATAATAAAAAAAAAAAAAAAAAAAAAAAGCTTGCATATTAGAATTTCGTACACAAAAGAAAGTATAAAGGGTGGGGGTGGGTAGGGGGTAAGTGTTGAAATAAAAAAAAAATGACATCATAACTAAACAACAGACCTAGCTATATGTACCACTTTGCAAAAATTTGTCATTTCAGAATTCGGCCAATCAGAGGATATTACGTATATGTAGCAGACGCATAACTGGAGACGAACCACAGGCACTAATCTTGTTCTGGAAATTAATTTTTAACCCATATAGTATATATATTATACTATGGTTTAAAAATTAATTTCCGAAACAAGTGTCTGTGACATTAACATATAAGTCTGATTTCCAATTGAATAAATCTTTTCTATAAATTAAACAGCGCGATTTATTAAAACAACACATAAAACTATTTCTTATCACGCGCGATTTATTTACTACAATATTTGATTAAAATAAATGGATAGATCGAGAAATCAATTTCACAATTTAACGAAATTCGGTTTGAAATTGTTTTTATCATAACCAAAATGCCCGGAATTATATTATTACATTATAGAGGTTACGCTTCGGTGCCATTTCACTCGTTGATAGTGGTCAGTCAAGTTTCTATAGTTCCGGGCATGTGTTTCCCAATAATTGATCGCTGATTGCTTAGGAAAACAACATTGTGGGTTTAAAATTAATATTTAAAAAATAAAATTAAAGAATAATTTCCCAATATTATAGTCTAACTGGGTTGTGTATTTAGTTGTGTGTGTGAGGTGGGGGGTGGGGGGGGGGGAGGGTTAAGCTCATATTAGCTATACTCGTACATGTATAAGTATGTCATTTACCTATTAAACGCCTACCCCCATCCAACTGAAATCATCCCGAAATAATTACCACCGGAATTCCTGGAACTGACCCTGCCTTATTTATTTCATGCATTTGAGTTTTAAATTATTTAAGCAGCATATTTTATGAGTATATGATAAAAAAAAGTTCAATATTGGAATTGAAAAAGGATGTATTGTTTCAATTAAGATAAAGATTTTATTACCAATGCAAGACAGAGTTCCTTCCAAATGTTTTCACAAACATTCTATGGAATATTGCTAAATGTGTAATCTATCTATAGTGTATCAATTTTTTGTATTTTCGTAAATAATTGCATTTCAAATGTTAATTGTCTTCATCATATTTATATATATAGAAAAAGAAAAAAAACTATTCTACATTACTGGGTAGATTCTGGTATATTCTCGTTCCCAGAGACATTTTTTTTATTTTCGGATTTGGAAAGATGTATCAGATTTATACAATCAAGCAACAAAATTGTTGCTTTATTTAAAATGAAATTGAAATATAAAATTTAAAATAAAATAACTTTTGAACTCATCCTGTATACTTACAAAACAATTCTTGCCCGGAAGTTGCACCTTCTGAGTTGTAAATTTTCTGTCGTCCAGCATGAGAGAAGTGTATTACAATCAACGCACATACCATGCATTGATAGATAATGTTTATAACAATTAATTATAAAAAAAAATTGAGAGAAAAAAGATTCTCTACCTTTGATGGATACTACTTATAACAACTATTTAAAAAAAAATGATTCTTTACAATCATATTAGGAACGTTACAAAAAATTATAGTCAATGTTTGACGTAACGTCAACCTGACGTCATGATTCCACTGTTAAAAAAATAAAAGTATCACTGATATAAACGAAGAAAAAACATACTTAGAGATGGATTAGAGCCATAAAAATTCATATTTGACAACTCCTAACCTTGTTCTATCAAAATTCATGAAGAACTCAAAATGTGTAAAATTGCCATAAGGACCCTTTTCTCATGGGCGCAATCATATATAATTCACATTTTAGTTACACAGTCTCCTACAATCACTCTGGCCTCAGCTGTTTTGGCGTACCACCATCCGACTAAACTCATGGACATCTATAACTTCACCACTGATGCCACCACACTCGGAACCGGAAGTGTCCCTAGTGCGTCAATCTGGGCAAACTTTAAGAGATTTAATGAAATCCGGGCGAGTTTCTCTGCAGTATTTGGTCTAGATGATCAGCTTTCAGCCCGACCAAGCTACGTTTCTGAGTCCAGAATAGGCGTGACTAAAGCAGTAATGGAATGGGAACTACAAAAACTTAAAAGTAAGAAGGGTTAAATGGCAATGGCAGTTTGGTAAATTATATGACATATCACACCACGAACCACTAGAAATCGTTTACATATAGAGTTTTTTTTATAAAAAATAGGAACAATGTGATTAATTTCCTTTGGTTATAACTTTGTAACAAATAAGGCTACACGTTATCAAGATTTTCTGACTAACAGATGATTCAGTGAGAATTGTGACAAAAGTTGATATCCGTACACACATAAATTTTTGCTTGTGATGCAGAATTCTTGCAAAACGTTTTTACTGTTGCAAGGGTGATTTTTTTTTCTTACAATATTAACATCTTACTGTGAGTATGTATTCAAGGTTGTACAGACCTGGTATCTAGATTATAGTTAACATTTTCTAATACAATTGACCTCCTGTAAGAAAAAAAAGTTCTTGAATTTGAGTGAAATATATGCATAGATTTTTCTAATTTGATGAACATAATTGTACCTCTTTCGTCGAAATAATTTGACAGTATACATGTGTACTTGTTAATTATACTTTACTGTATTTCATGAAAAGCATGCATGATAACATCTGTTTTCTCTCTAGATTCGATAGTATAAATGATTTGGATTATACTTACTGTTTAGACGGGGTCCCAGAAAGAGTGGGGGGTAATTCCAGCACCTGTCTTGAAGTTTCCGAGAACAGCCCAGACAGTACCTTACAGGAATGTCGGGTGGAGTTTTTCAACCCACTGGCTAGCGACAGCGGTGATGTGTAAGTGAACACTTTGATTTATAGAATGCTAGGCACATTGCGCCAACACAGAGGTCTGTTCAAAAGTGCAAACGCTCGCAACATTTCTTTAGGAGGTATACGGAATTTTGGCGAGAGATCGCGAACGTTCACTTTTTTGAACAGGCCTCAGGTGTTGACTGTGTGACTGATTTGTTATCGGGCTGGAAATACGGATATTTTCTCTTCCCTTTGACGCCATATTGTTTGTTTTGTGATTTTTAGCAGTGTTAATAAAGTTTACTTTATTCTATAAATCATTAGTTGTTGATTCTTCCCTAATCATGTCGTTCACTAAATTTTCAGTGCTCTGTAGTATCAAACCTGAAAGGCAAAAAATCAATATCGGCAGCTTAAACTGCATTTTTTAACAATAGATAGTTGTATGTGTATAAACCAAATGAGCAAATATGTGCAAAAAGCTATTAATCTATTAAAGTTCTAGTAAATGCAGTTTTAAGAAAACATATTACAATAAATAATCAATCTTATTTTGTTACTGCTGCTAGAATACACTAATTTTTGGTAAAAATACTTAAAATAGTAATAACTTTAAACATTATTTTTTTTAAACGTAAAAAAACTCCTCTGTTTTAAGAAGTTTAAATTTCATATACCAAACAAAATGACTTCCTCTAAATAGTTGATTAATTGAATTTCAAATTGCAAAATCAATATCTTTGAACATTCCTATTAAACGAAGAGCCTTTATATACATCTGTGTTAAGTTTTAAGATTTTATATTTCCCAGATTCACATTGAGGTTTACAGTTGAGAACGGGGGATACGAGGTTCTGTCTGATGGAGTTCGACTTCCTTTTAGACAGCAAACAAACTCTACAGCATCTGTTACTTATAGAATAGACCTAGATAAACCCGTTCCCAATACCAGCACAGCATTTAGAGTGCTGGAATCTTTTACAAAAGTAAGAAAAAGTCTTTCGAACTTCTCTTTACCACGGGTACTAATTGAAAAAAGTAATTGTAATTGACTGTAATTAATAACTTTTTCTGAAGTAATAGGAAGTAATTTGTAATTGAACATTTTTTCAATTATTGGTAAATATAATTTAATCAATTATATTGAAAAAAAAACCTATGTAATTTCAATTACTTTTTCAATTACATTCAATTACATTGTACTTCATAAATACCACTAACTCCCAATTTGATTGTCATTTATTTTACTGCAAAACAACACATCCCCAATCCTATAATTACACAGGAGGCAGATCATATAATAATCATCATCATCATCATCTTTTTTTAATGATTGTATAAATTTGACTTTTTTTGTTTTATGTTTATCAAAACATATTATAGAAAGTTTATTAACAATTATTTTTATTTATGACGTCACAAACTCGGCGGATTTTGTATTATTTTTCAGAAAAAGGACAAAATGGACAAAATTTCAACTATTTTATTTATAGACAGCTGTGTGTTCAAACACACATTTTTAATATATTTTATTCACACATCTCTGTTGTGTGATTGATGAATTTTTAATTTTTCTAAGAATGTGTGTGTCAAAATAAGAGAAAAAGAATGGATGGGTCAAAATTAATTTTACTCCGAAAGTTCTCTCTAATTATTGGTTACTACTGAATAAAGTTCTTTGATTTTTTTTTGTTTATGATAATTGCCCATCTTCTTAGATCACAGCAGCTGCAGTAAATTGCAAATAAAACAAATCAAGTCATATAAAGAGGTATATTGCATTGAAACAAACCATGATTTTTCAAAGGACAAAGCCAAAGGAAATAATTATGTTAATTAAAAATGCTCCGCTAGTTTGCGAAAAGAAAATTTTCTTTTAATTTGATAAGTATATTAACCTTTTAACAAAATTATATGAATGAAAGAACAAGGTACGGTTACAGAATAAATATTGCCCTGTGATTTTCTTAAATATGAAGTTATTGTAATTTAATCAATTACGTATCTTAGAAAGCCAGTAATTTAATTAAAAAAAAAATTCAAAGTAATTGTTATTTAATGAATTACCTTGTAAAATAATTGACCCATCTCTGCACTGCACACACATGTTCATACTTGAGAATATCTTGGTTATAAATTACGCAAAAGTAAGTTTGTAGTTCAGATACCAATATGACATTAACCGTTCTGTTACTCGCGTGACGCAGTGTTCAGAGCGTCTGCTCTGAAGTTCTTTAATTCAAAATTCAAAGTTATTGTAACAGATGAATTAAACTCTGTACTCTTTAGTGATAAAGCCAAATAAACATGACGTTCATTGAATTTTATGTTTATTTAGCTGTTTGTTTTATATATGCTTTTCATTTTTCTTTTGGGGGACAAAGATTCCTCAAAGATTTGTTTTGGTGATGGAAATGTTTTTTTCTGTTTAAGGACGTAAGAAATATATAAAAACATGCCAGGTACGTATATGTATTTTTTATTAACTTTCACAGAGAGCCATTGAAACTCGTTGGTCAGGATGGAATGATACACTTTCTGGAATGGAGAGTTACAACTGGGAAATCTTTGAACTTCAAAATCAAAGCGGAATTCTGCGATACGTAAAAAGAACCAAAGAGAATTGTATCAATCCTCAGTTCGGAGATTCCTGTAATGCTTTCTTGGACCCAATATCTAGTATGAAGTACAACCATTCTGATGCTGAGAAAGTGAGGACGTATTCACCACAGAGACCGGGTGCTTACGCAATGATCTTAGAGGCCTCAGACAGGGCAAACAATTCTGAATACGTAGCTCGCTATGTAGTTTACGATCCAAGTTCATCAGGTATAGATATACAAAAAGGGGATAATGACATTAAGGCTCTATCAGGTTCACCAAACGCTAGCTATAAATGGCAGATATTGTCGGCGCCATCACAAAGTAATGTTCGTGTGGAATTCTCGTGGGAGGGGCATTTCATAAATCGTCTTCATCACGAGGGAGGGTTTCTTAACAGAATCGAAGATTACCAGCCGCAGCTGGAGGACGAAAGCGCGGATCCTGGTGTGTTCCCCAAAACTGTTAGCTCCAAGTACAAAGAATCAGGGACAGACGCACGACCACAAGAACAGATTCCGAACAAACTCGGAATAACGAGGCAAGTCAGAGATCATCTATATATTACTATTTGAAACCTAGCAGAGCATAATTTGTTGATAAAGTAAAACACGGTTAAAGCTAATTACTAGAGATAACTGAAAATGTTTCATATATCTTCTCGTTATAACCACAATATCAATACATCCTGTTTATTACCTTTGGGTAAATTTTTTTTTCATCATCAGCATGAGTAGAAAATTCTTTCCTTGCTTTAAAAGTGTTATTGATTTTATCCTAATCAAATTCAGCCTAATCATATCGGTCTTTATATACATTTTTTTGAACCTTGATTAACATGATTATTTGGCAGATTTGAAACATATTTTGACGAGACAGGAGAACAAACTATTGATGTTAATTCACCTGCTGGCTGGGGTGACCAGAGTTTAACTACAACATTTTCCCGCTCCCTCAGTAGCGTGGTCAGGGAGGGAGATTCGGTAAAGCTGTGGGTCAGAGCGGAGGATGCCATGGGGAACAGGAATGTCTCCCTCATTCAGTTGGGTTTTGATGCTTCTGGGCCTTTACTGTATAAGGCAAGCTTTATGAAGAACATGGGATCGAAATATACATACGGCAGCAAGTGAGTACAATAAATATTAATGTATTATAAGGAGCCAGGAGGGTCACCATCTTTACATTACATCTGTTATAAGAATCACTTTGAAACTTATTCTGTGCTATTTTTTTTCCTGTGTCCCAGAATGCAGTATTGTATATATACAGGAAGAAATTAGCGCAAAATAATTTCCAAATTGATGCTTATAATAAACTCCAAACTATGTAAATTGTTATTTCTTTCGCTATTTTTAAACCATACTTAATATATTTAAAAGAACTTTAGTATCTAAGTTTTCTATAGTAAATGCACGACTGCATGGTTAACATTGTTTGTTGGCACCTAAAAACACATATTACTCTAGGACACATTTGTGTGTCATTATTTAAAATCATGAACTATTTTGAATTAGTACCGACAATTTTTATAATGTAAAGCTTTAAGATATCTTCCATTTATTTCAAATAAAAATGTACGTGCTATGTGTTATGGATGGTGAATATTTTAGACTTTGGTTCCGAGCTGCGGATGAACACAGTGGTATTTCTCAGATATACTTCCGCATAATAAATAAATCCAACAGTTCTGTAGCAGAAAACGGTACTGTTAGAGTCAACAGTTCTACAACGGTTAGTACATATCTCAGTTACAAGGACTACATTTATCTCAATAATAGATAGTACATGTAAGTATATATTTAAGTACTAAGTTTCTAAAAAACTGGACATGTGAGTTATTTTAATATCTTTTAGTATTTCAACAACTATAAGTATCTCAACTCTCCGTATCTCAATAGCTATCAATATCTAAACATTTATCAGTTCTTAATGAATGTAAGATTTTCAACAACATTTAGTATCTCACGAATTGTCAACTTTTCAGCACTGTTAACAACTCAAGAGCTGCATCTCAACAGCTTAAAATACATTTGTTCAACAGTTTAGAGTACGTGTATCTCATTATTTGTGAGAATCTCAAAACATCAGTATCTCTACAAGTAAAAGTATCCTATTTACTGACTTCTTAGATCCGCGTCCTATATAATATGGCGCGGAACGAAGAAGTCTGAATTTAATAGGATTTTCTGTAAGTTTCCAAACAATAATACATACCGGTATATGTCAGACTCGTAGATACTGCAACAATCTCAACAAATTTAATTATAGATTGTATTTTTTTTACATATGTATTTTAAAATATTTTGTTTCTCAATTTATTTTCAAATAAAAAACTTCTGTATTTATTTGAACAATATACTGCCTAAGTACGAAAGCCGGTAGGTTCCTAATTTAACCCCCTGGTGTATCAAAATGAGAACCTACTTAGTTGTGCACATTACATTCACAATTTTAAAGAACTCAAAGATAAATTGTCAATGACAGATTTCAAAGTATTGATTTTTTGTTTATTATTTTTTCTTTTTAGGCAAGAGGTAACCCCGATGAGTCGTACAAGGTTCGGGATTTATTCTATTTTTACCAACAAGAACTGGAGATAAACAATTGTTGGTTCCGAGTTCCGAAAGAGAGACAGGCGTCTGATCAGTTTGCTGTAGAGGTCACGGCCTATAATGGCGCCATGATGCTAAATCAGACGACAGTTGAGGTCAATCTAGGAGAATTTAATGGAATCGGAGAATGTAAGTTAATGCAGTCTTTGTATCCTAATTTTATTTGTAAAGTAAAATATATATGTTAAATATATAAATAAATAAAACCAAAAAGTAAAAAAAAAATTAATTAATTTATTAATTTACAAAGAAAGTGTCATAATTACGTATCATTAAGAAATATACAATGCCATAATAATCTTTTTTTCAATGCACATGCAGTACACATTCTGCTCTCTTGCAAAGTCTTTCGATTATTAGGACATTTCATGTTCAGAGAGATGAAACCAAGATTTCAGTGGTATGTTTTGGCATTAACAGATCAAACCGTGAAATCCGTAATTCTACTCGACAACACCGGAAGTGGGGTTCGATTTGGGTGGAATCTGACAGACACTTGCTATAGCCGCCAGAACATCATTTTAGAATACAATGACGGGGAAAAGCATAGAAAGCTAGTGAACGCAAGGGTCAGAAGATTCGACCTCCGAGGCTTGAAACCACTCACCCGGTATAACGTCAGCTTCACCATAGAATATGATGGCGGTGATATAAGCGACCCTTTGTTTTTCGTCTTCACGACGACTTGTAAGTGTAATGCAGTTGCAAAAAGTAACGTTATATGTTTGTAAAATACTATGTCACTAATGGTGGAATGAAGCACTTACCCTTGATTACGCAATAATTATGGTCAATATGGACTAGGTTAAAACTGAAAACAGAAAGACAGGACAAGAACAATATACCATATAGAGGCATAAATATATAAAGGATTTAATAAATGGTATCCGTAAATGATAAAAGACAAAGCAATAGTAAAGGATGAAAAAATGGAGAATAGAAATAAAAAAAAAACCCACTATATATGGACATCAAAAATCAAACTTGATTTAGTTTCCAAGTGTCCTGTATTATGTTTTTGTTTACAGCTGGACCTGTTGGACAGACCGGACTATCCGCGGGCGGAATATCCGGAATTGTTGTCGGTAAAACATTTTATTTTTGAGGAGGGTAGGAAGGGGGGTGTCTGTAAAATTAAAAATTTTAAACGCACAAAAATGATTAAAGGAAGAGACTTCCAGAAAGTGTGATTATTTCTTTCCTTACTTCATGACTGACCCATTCATCCCTTCATTCGTTTAATCTTGGGTTTTACTTTTTTTCGCAGCCATTTGTCTTCTGCTGTTGTTCGTGATTTTCGTACTGGTGTTGTATAAAACTGGTCGTCTTCGCAAAGCAGAAGTCATCATTGCACCAATCAGGAACACTATAAGGCGACACAAAGATGGCGCCGGAGCGATCGGGTACCAGCAGTATAATGTAAGTTTACATTGATTGGTGTGTTCTCCACGAAGGAAATACTTTCTTATAATCCTTTCATGTTATTGGATAATTTTATTTGCTTTATAAATATAAATATAAGTAATATGGATGGATATCTAATAGACCAAAATAACTTTACATCATTTGTATCGTTACTCTTAACGTTCCCTTTGATGATAATATTATTATAGCTTAATACAATTTTATAAGAATTTCCCTCTCTACATTTTCTTACTATTGTCAAATAAAGAAATTGAAATCAAATATGTTTTACTGTTTTATTTAATAAATTCGTGCATCCCTAAATGCAGTAAAACAATATATTCATAAGAAATAAAGTTTTTGTAATGTCTTTTACCATCATTTAATGTTAAGTAAGATTTACCGATTATATTGTTGAAAGATTTTTTGATCTCAATATCAATTGATTGACAACGAACTGTGTTTTATTTTTATTGTTTCAATTACACAATGTCATTAATTACTTAACAGTATCAATTAAAAGAATGCATTATCATCATGTATACATGAAAACAAAACTTTATCATTTTTACTGGAATTTTTTTCGTATTGTTTCAATAGCAGAAATTACACTAATTACAAACGGATATATTAACTGCATTAACTGGCCTTAAGGGAATATGATTTCTTGTATTTAGTAGTAGCGTTAAAATACATCAATTCCATGGGTGAGTTAATTTTAAGTTTAGAATAATTACACGATTGGATTTATTATATAAAAAATATATTTTTTAAATCATATCATATTAATTATATGATACTTAATAATTACACAACACAATTAGATCACTCGCGGAAAAGATTTTCCCAGGAAGAAGAAGAAAAAAAAAATAATAATAATAAGAAACAGAGTAAAAACAAAACACAGTTGCTTTATTTTCACAGCTACTATAATTTTATGAATTTATATTACACGAAAGAATTGTAAACTTGATAACATTTCTCAAACAATAACATGAACGAAAGGAAACCATTTATTACATATTTACATTGATGTACACCAGTACATTTATTTACATGATTATATTAAACACATGATTGTATTTTTTACATATGTTTTAATAATTAAACATTATAACATTAATTATATGATATCATTGATAGCATGATAACATTTCATTGACGAGTACATAAATTACACAATTACATTAATTACACTAATAAGACCTAATGATATAAAGAGGAGGCCATTAATTCATACGGGGGACTAACTTTTCAGAAGGAACCAGACTGACACTTCAAGATAGAGATTATATTAGTATGGTAATTAGATATTAACATTAATTACATGATAACATTTAATACATGCTAACATAAATTATATGACTACATTAATACGATACTTAAAAAAAGTCACATGATTACAGTAATAACATGATTACAATAATTATATACAAATATTCATTACATTATTATATTAATTAGACTTGGGGATATGAAGAGGAAGACATTTATTTATATGGGGGACTCACGTTGGGAAGGAGTCAGACTGGCTCTACAAGATAGAGATAGTAATATTACAATAATTAGATACTAACATTAATAACTTTATTACATTTATTATATGATTACATTAATAACATGATTACATTAATTAGACGGGGGGATATGAAGAGGAGGACATTTATTTATACGGGGGACTCACGTTTGAGAAGGAGCCAGACTGGCATTATAAGATGGAGGACGTGTCGTTAGGTGCCCTGCTTAAGACCGGGAGGTTCGCCATGATTTATAAAGCCACGGTGTACAAGAATGGAAAACCAAAGGAATGCGTAGCAAAAACACTTAAAGGTTTAATATTGTTTTCAATTTGTCTTTTTTGTTCTAAATATATTTTAATTTAAAGAATAGTTCATGTAGTTTTGATTTCAAGCACTCGGATATTCTTAATGGCATAAAATTAAAAATGAAATTGTTTTCTTCCAAAATAAACATTTCTACTGTAAGAAACCAATAACTTCCCAGTAAATCATCACGTGGTTTGTTTACAATTTTCAATGTGAGTTTATTGAGCAAGATATTTTTTTAAAATAATATAACATAATTAGTTGACGCATTTTAAGAATGTTTTGACAGATGGTTACACTGACGAGGACAAAGTGCTGATGATGGCGAAGATTAATTTTTTCGGAACAAAGGTTGGGGATCATCCGTGTATCCTCGGGTTTATAGGAGCAGTGACAGCAGAGCAGTCTAGTAAGATATAAAACTTGTATAGAGAAACCTTAAAATTTCAGAAAGGCCAGTCTAGTAATATAATGCATTGGAGCTATTATATTACTAACATGCAGTCAGGAATTTGTCATAGCGTTCATAAGGTGCATTTTAATTTTATATCGTCCAAAAAATCCACGTATACCAGTACATCATTACTAAAAAAAATAAACCGAAATTGTTATCCCACAGAATCATGAATCGCGGAGAAAAGATGGTTGTCTTAAGTAAACATATAGATTTCTTAGAAAATGAAAAAGGACAAAAAAAGTAAAAGTTATATTTGAATTAAACTATTTTTTAGTTGGCCCATTTATGCTTTTGGAATATTGTGAGAATGGGACTCTGAAGGACTGGTTGGTGGATCGACAGAGTTCGGTCTCTGATGACGTCATTGAGAATCTCTTCCGGTTTTCCTACGACATATCTAGAGGGATGATGTTCTTAGCAAGTAAAGAGGTAATAAACAAAGAGGGTTTTTTTTTCTTTTCTCATTTACGATATATGTTTGTTTGTCACTTCCCAAACGATTGACAAAACATGGCCCAACACAAGCATGTAATAACCTCCCTTATATATTTTTTCTCTATTCAGAAGTTTTCTCATCTCAATAAAACTATTCTATCTTTTCATCTGCGAGTGATTTTGAAGTAAAAATAATCTCCTAAAACAAATTCTCTTTTTAAAAAAAATATTGAGTTGGGAGAGAATAATTAACATTATGAAAAGGTGGTTCCCGATATAACATAAAAATTTATATATTTCTTACAAGTTAAATTCCAATTAATAGAGAGGTTTAGCAAACCAACGTGTACGCGTACGTGTACGTGTAGCACCAGAAATCTGCGCATTACGTCATCACTTTTGCTAATGACGAATTTCTACACGTATCTTCTTACGCAAATTACGTGCACATTGCCAAATACACGTAAGTTCTTGTAGCTTATAATTCTTTAAATTTTACAAAAAGTGTGCGTTTTTCTGAAACCTGAATATTTAATGCAAATACTGATATAAGAACTGAACGTCAGTATTGAAAAATATTAATTTATAAGGAGTTAAAATTACAACATCTAGATTTTCGAAAAAGACTTTGACCGATTAAAAATATAAGAACTCTGTACAATCTTTTTCTCATAAGTATGCATATATTTATGTAGAACATAAATTAAAATTATTGCTTTTGCGGATGATTTTTAAATGTAAACCACTTTTACATTTAAAAACTTAGCAAGTATATTATACTTTGCTAAACAAGAAAAAAATGTTGACGTGTGCGTGTAACTCTAACTTGTAGTTTACACGTACATGTACACGTACAAGTGAGCTTGCTAAACCTCTCTAATTATCAAACCTGATATATTGATGATATCTATCCATACATAACGATAATGCTATATAACTATAACATCCACACATAAAGAAAGCATTGATCACCAATATATCATCCACATTACAATAACATTGTACATACACAGATCATCCACATATAAGGATAACATTGTACATCGATAGATCATCCACATTGTATTATATCATTGTCCATCTATAGTCGTATAGATACTCTGCACACAACGTGGTACATTCAAAAATCCTCCACATATAACGATTACATTGTACATCCATAGATCTTCTACATATATAATTATAAAATTCATAACCAATACATCATCCATATGTAACGATATGATTGTACATCTATAAATTATCCATATATAATGATAACTTTGAATGTTTGTAGATTATACACATATAACTCTAACATTATACATCTATGGATCATCCACATATAACGTAAACATTGAACATCCATAGATCATCAACATATATATAACGATAAAACTGTACATCCACGTATAACGATATCATTGTACATCAATAGATCATCAACACATCACAATAAAATTGAACATGTATGAATCATCCACGTATAAAGATGACATTATAAATCTATAGAACATGCACATATAACAATATTATTGTACATCCATAAATCATCCATATATAACGATATCATTGTACATCTATCGATCGTCAATATATAACGATAACCTTGTACATCCTCAGATTATTCACATGAGACTTGCAGCTAGGAACGTGTTTCTCAGTAAGAACCTGAGTGCTAAGGTAGCAGGCTTTGGACCACGACAAGGCGACGAAGAGGACGAGTCATCTAGAAAGGTCAGAATGAATATGTAAACATCTCTTTTTCACTATTATCACTTCTAAACTCACCTTAACTTCTATGGCTTTTTTGTAATCAACTACCGTATGTGATCCACCGTTTCTCGAAGTACCTTTGTTTCAATTTTTCTAATTTCATATGAATGAATTTGTAACAGGTTGAAAAACTAGGAATATTAAACGTATTTTAAAATTTCAAATTCAAAAAAAAAATGTACTACTTGTAGGATAATTTAATAATATCGTCTTTAAATATGTACTTTTTAATTTGAATGTGGAAATACGTGCTTTGGATTCAGACATATGGAAAATAATTATAATATCTTGGTTCAAATTAAAATTCAGAACATGTACTTAGCCACTTTTGCCTTGGTCTATCACCCGAAGCGTATTACATCTAAACGAAACACAAAAAAAGATTTTAACTCATTTATAGGAAAGAATACCAGTGAAATGGATGGCTCCCGAATGTTTGAATAAGTCTGGCACTGCATCCGAGAAAAGTGACGTCTGGTCATATGGAATCACTGTATGGGAAGTCTTTACCATGGGTAAATCTAGATCATATATTGTATCACTGCATGGAATACCTTTACCATGGGTAAATATATAAACTGGAATTGTCATATGGTATCTCTGTATTGGAAGTCTTTACCATGGTTAAATATAAAAACTGGTATTGTGGCAAATCACAATCACACGGAATCACACAGAAATCTTCATCATTAATATTTGTATCATTTATTACAGTGATCTAATGGGAAATCTACAAAGTGTGCTTTTTTTCTCAATTTAACCACATTGGCGTTCAGAAGGTGTTCAGAACATTTTCTGAGCGATTTTTAATGAAAAATACTGAGTGAACTAGATCCTAAAAAAAGATGAAAAACTCTCATTAAAATATGAAGATTTTCCGAAAATAGAAACTTGCGTATAAAACTAAATCTTTATATCCTGAATTCTAGAGAATTTTTTATCATTCATCACGTACCATGTAAAATATTTTAAATCAACCATAATTATTCTTTGAATTTCGACTGCTCCCAAAATTTAACTGAAATCGTACATAAAGTAATTTTACCTTGACGCGGCGAAATCATATTTCAAATCTCTTTTCAGGTGGAAGCCCATATGACAACGTACGTAGTAAAGACCTTCCAAAATGGCTGAAGCAAGGGAACCGACTAAGTAAACCGGAATATTCGGATGATTTGTACGTTAAAGTTTCACCTTTTCAAAACTCCTCAAGTTTCATTTAGCATGATATAAATGTTAATTTTTATAACCCGTAATCAAAAAAACTCTGGGGTGTCTATAGCTTTTGCCATGTTCGTCCGACTGTTTCTGTTTTTCGCAAAAACTTTTTTCTGGTCCGTTTTGAGAGAAAAGGGTTATAACTTTCATATTCCACAGGTTTATTCCCTGTGACAAGATCTTTTTTAAAAGTACAATAAAATTTGTCCCCTTGACCTTGATTTAGTTTTAATGAGGGCCATAACTTTTGAACAGTAGGTGCTAAGGCCTTCATGCGCTACATTTGTATTCATTGAAACAAAAACTTTTAGAGGTTATAAATATTTTTTTTTACCTTTGACCCCGACCAAGTTTTGAAATACTTTAATCTTTGCCATAACTTTTGAACACTTAGTACAAAGGTTTTCGTGCATGTATTTCACAGATTTATTCCTTTTTACAAGAACTTTCCGTGGATGCTAACAATTTTGATCTTTTAACTTTGACCTTTGAAGTTTGACTTGCATTTGCGAAATCTCAATCATAGTCACAAGTCCTGTTTCTTCATAAGGTTGTCAAATCAAAAGAATATATTTAGTCATAAACATTTAAAGTTTCGCAGTTTACGTAGGAGATTATAACTGTCTTATATAAATTGAATTTTTTTGGAAAATGATTTTTGTGGTAGTTAGTAAATATAAAATGATTTCAAATGTCTTTCACATGCCCATACATTACTTTAACAATCTGGTTTTCTTTAAAGCAATCAGATCTATAATCAAAAAAATAATTGGGCATCATTTATTGGTTTTCTCAAAGGACAAATCAGTTTGCGTTCCAATTCTACTTTATTTTTAACTCTTCATACTGTGTATATAAACACAATGATACTCGAAATTAGAAAATTTTACCGTTTACATTTAAGTCTAAACGTTTTGATTATTCTTTTTTTTTGGCTTTTTGTTTTACTCTACATGTATATATAAACACGATACATATCTGGCATATCGTTTATTAAACAATCGAATTTAGAAGACTTTATTGTTTACATTTTCCAAGTCTGAGTCTATCTTTTCAAGAGATAATTGTTTTGATTATTTTATTTTTTTCTTTTAGGCATTATGAGATCATGAAAAAATGTTGGGCTATGGAGCCGGCTGCGAGGCCATCTTTTTCGGAAATCAACAAACAGATTGAATCTCTGTTTCGTCAATCATCCGGGGACTTGTACTACTACGATACACAGAAATGACCCGGAAATGAGAAAAATTCCGGATGTTAAACGAACTGCATGTTTTTTTTTTTTTTGTCTGAAAGACCGATTCCGTATCTATTGCAGACATTCTCTTTAATGATGCCTCAGTCTTACTTTCTTTATGTCAAAAAGATTTTAATGTCTTGTAAATTTCTACATCATGAGTATTATCCAAAATATTGAAGTGTTACCCAAGAAATAACCATAACCGTGTTTTAATTAATGATTAAGTGCATACTTCAATAAATATTGTTTGATTGTGCGCCAAATTCAAGCTGAAAATCTGATAAAAAAAATACAAACTGAACTCTTTTTCTTTACACAACATACAAAGGCAATACTAGTTAATATGAACATTTGTGTATTGTCTTCATATCTTTATGTGTCGGTTTGATCTTGTATTTGCTGAGCAACCTTAAAAATATGACTGCTTCTTTGGAGTGAAAATTACAAAATCATTTGCATCAATTAAAATATTGTTTTTGAATTTAGAAAAAATTATTAAAATTTTTGTTGATGTTTTCGTTTTAGAAAAAATTTAGAAATTTAGAAATTAGAAAATTTAGAAAAAAAAGTATGAAAATATCTCTTGATGTTGTCTATTTTTGAATATATTTAAATGATGTTAATTTTGTCTGTATTTTGATGTCATGTTTTGTAACATTTTGTTATCTGTTTTTTTTTCAAAATTCATATGATCTCGAAATTTTCTTTTATTAAATCTATGACAATACTTTGTAGTGGTATATGTTTTTTTTATTGTCTGCAACTGGTACCTCAATTTTCTGTAAGTCGGCATATAAATTGATGTTTTACGTCCCATCCCAGAATTTTTCATCCATGTAGAGACCATCCTATACCGATTAGAGCGGTGACAACTCACCAATCAGTATCATGGCGATGTCGGTTTTTTTTTATCGTGCCAACGCCTTCCGTGACACGGGGTTTCGTTTTTAAGGTATCTCTCCAAAAAAACCCACAGTTTTTATTTTAAAGTGTCCAGCGCTTGGCGAAGGAGCAGTTGCTTCCTCGTTTTTTATCGACTTTTGACAGTCGCTGTTGTGATTCGAACAAACGACTTTACGATCACTGAATGAGCCGCTCTAGCGACTTGGCTGCTCGACATATTGAGGTTTGGCTTTAATGCACATCTATAAAAGATTCACTTTGAAGCAAAATTATAGGAAAAAGACAAAGATTTTTGCTTTGTATGGCACATGCAAATGTACAGTTCTTGAAAGTGTTAGGTTTAATTCGATAAAAATAGCCAAGTAATTCTCACTTTTAAGTGTAAACGGTGACGTCTGTCTATGAGTGAAGTATTTTGTGAATGACATAACAATCAGTCAATCTTCTTTTCTGTACTCGAGCGGAGAAAAGATGAACAAGACCCCTCTCCCCCTCCGAAATTTACCTAACCTTGGCATAGACGGTAACAAAGATATACGGTAGACACGACCTTGGCTTTACAGCAGTTTCTTGCTTACATGACCTTAAGGCCTGTTAAAAGTATCCTCGATAACTTATGGTCATCTACAATGCATGTAAATATTCTCACAATGCTGATTGATCTTTAGGAGTAGAGAAATATACAATATAATATTATCTTAATGTAAGGTTCGACAAAAGTCATTATAATAGCTCCAACATTGTGATATTTATGTTGAAGGATTGTATTCTTAGTTTGCACAAACCTCAAACTGAACGAATTGGTGTTTTTGAGGTCCGCCTTCCATTGGAAAGTCCATCAATCTGAAAAATTGAAACTTTTTTTTGGATTTCGCTTCAACTGCAACAGAATATCTTTCGTTAACGGAAATTGAATTCGTAACGAAGGACCAAAATTTCTTTTAAAAGATCAATAAGATAAAGTGAGGGTGATATTAGTTTTTTAGTGATAAGAGAACCTTCTAGAGCGACTGGGCTAGAAAAGGCACACGACATTTTTGAAAGCCTTCTCACACGAAGCAATTTCAAGGTTGCACCAAATCACGAACCCAAGAGATAAGGTTAGACAAGGTAAAAAAAAATTTTATGCAGAAATATACGTTGTTAGTTAAAAACCAATTTAAATACTCCCGAAGATCATAACGGTTACCGTGCTTACTTACAATTATAATATACAAGCATATGTACAACATTTAACAAGCACATACATGTGCGAATTTTAACTTTATTCAATCAGAATCCCTCAACGGTATACTAAGGCCAAAAATTATGAAAAAAATGTTTACAAAATACGATACAGTAGGGACAACAACTCTTAAAAATAAACCGAAACATTCCTTGGTATTTAATACACTGAAGTATCAAAGTAAACCAAATTAAAGTTCAATGTAAATTTTCAAATCAGGAAATAAAATAAGTAAAGTATTAATTAAATAAAATATCAAAAAGAACTTGAAAGACAAATTATCTACGAAAGTACAATAGCTAGATAAAATAAAAATGTCATTGAAAATCAAAGTATCACTGTGAACCGATGTACAAAATTATGAACTTAGTAAATCAAAATACAAAAGTTGAACACAAAAGGAAACAGATATCGTAAAACTGTAAATATTCAAAGAGTATATATGAAACCAAAAACGCTAGTCGCAAGTGTTTTAACGGACACTTGAGTATATAATATCAAACAAGCCCCGCCCTTATACCACTCCTTCATGGCACCTGATCCCACCTCTGATGTTTTAGAGGTTCATGTTTCCTCTGCGTCTATTTTGTAATGTTTTATGGACTTTTTAGATTGAATACTGTTTATTTATTTATTTTAATATTCACACTTCTGACCAAAATGGCCATGAATTTCACAATTTCAGAAGTTGTTTATCATAACTACAGTACCTGGCCATAAGTTTGTCATAAAATGGCCGTAATGTAACGTGAACAGCGTGAATGTAAAAATCCAGAATGAAAAAAAATCCAAAATTTTAAGAACTTATCCTTCAATCTCTAGAATTTAGTTGCATGACACTTAGATTTAATAACTTGTAGACTTCGCCCTGGAATTGAGGCGTACAGACTCTGAATGTAATGCTGAGGCAATGACCGCCATATTTCCAATACTTTCAACTTGAGGTCTTCGCGATTATATTTATTGTTTTTCTGCCACCGAAGAGATATTTTCATGAGTTCTCAATACATTTTCAATTACATTGATATCGAGAGATAGTGATGGTCAAGTAAGACATTTAATTCCGTTTTTCCATAATTTCGTGAAGTTAGAGTGAAACGGTGCAATATCATCCTGGAATAAATAGTCACCATTTTAGAAATGACGTAAAATAACAGGTCACAAATTTGTATCCAAAATGTTTATGTATTTTTAGGAATTAATATTGCCATCCTTTTATGTAAATGTTCCGACTCCTTCATAAGTGATACACCCCCAAACTTTTCGAGTACTTTCCGTTTCCACGGACACCAAGACACTCAGGTTTCATAGGGAAAATAGACATTTGGTAACCTTTAGTAGCCATCTTGTCAGTTGCTAAATATTTGACAAATAATACGTCACTTTTATAAAATGACGTCATTAAATTATTGTATACACTCTATAAAAGAGAACTATTTAACAGCAGCTTGTTTAGAGTGATTTATTAACCAACGCTAAAGAAGAAAAAAATGACTTTCTGAATTTTGATATTTCGGCATTTTTTATGACAGGCCTATGGCCAGGTACTGTATATATAAACTTGGTGAGATATTTCAATACTTGGAAGAAGAGAAGAAAAAATTCAAGGTATGAGTGCATTTTAGCTAAAAACTCAATAGAGCCCCTCATTAACATTAGAACACTTATCCCAAGGATCATAGCATCCATATTCATTAATAATTGCTTAGTTCCATTAAATCAAGAGGCACAACAGAATAACAAAGAAATATTACACTGTAATGACAAAGGTCACTTAAGTTATTGAATACATTGATCAAATTCACACACAAAATGATTGTTGAAAAAAATTGCACAACTTTCAGTTTTCCAACCATCATGAGTTAATATGATACATCTAGACACCTTAAGTAAATTAAAATCATTTAATACAGGGTCATTGGCGACGAAGTCTGTGAATTGTACATCTTGACCATCGCCCCACGTGATGCCACTGTTTGATACTGTAGCTCCCAGCCATAAAGATTTACCTAAAATAGTACCAAAGACAAAAAATCGTAATGATAAAACATATCTGCTGAATAAATTTTCGTCTTTACAAATTGTTAATCTTAAATGTCCAATCTTATATTTAACTTTTTAAATTACATGTAGGAAATGTAAGGTGTATTAAAAAAAATAAAAATCAACTACTGTGAAACCACCAAAATTCGTTGGGGGTTTAATCTTTGACGCCATGAAAATATGTGATTTGAAAGTAACCATCATGAGATATTGGTCATAAGATGTCGTTTGTCAAACCACGTAGTCGTGCGTGTACAATGCTTAATTTTTAAATTATGTGAACGATATGAAGTAAATTAATAAGAATTTATTCATAAATAGTGGTTTACACAATGGAAAGGTATTTGTATGATTAATAGCATATAGGCATTAGAAATAGAGATATTTCCTCCTTTAATTATATTTTTACAAACTTAACAGGTTCTATACATCGTCTGCTACTCCTCATAAGATAAGTAAACCACTCAGGGTCAGAATCAGTTTTTATAACTCCCGGCTGAAGAAGTGGGATGTTTCGTGATGATGGTGTCATTTCGTCTTTCCGTCCGTCTAGCTTGTATGACCTTCCGTCCATCTGTCTGTCTGTCCGTCTCGCTGTATGTCCGTCCGTCGTTCTGTATGTACGTCCGTTTATGACGCTTTACGATACTTATATCTTATCCACAACCCCTCTTTACCTCTGATTTTAAATGAATGTGACTTACACAATCTCTAATACATAATTTTATCGTGCACCTCTAATTAAAGTTTTAGTTCTAACACTAATATCGGATCTCTGCCAACAAAACACAGACTTTGCCATAAGAACCGTATGGGAGGCGGGGGTATCAATAAGTGACCACAGAATTAACAGTACGTTTAGTTGTTTAAATAGTATTGTTACCCCATTCAAAGGGTCTTAAAAATCATTTTATACTTACTACAGTACGTAGAAACGTATTTAAAATAGGGTGAATTCAAAGGACACAGTATATTTTCTTTAACAAAATTGGTACTGGGCGAATTTAAAACAGGGCAAAATTGTTTGCAAAGGTGAAAGGGCAAAAATAAATCAAGTGAAATATAACCCTGTATATAGTATCAATTTGACGAAATAAAAATTTAGTTAGCAAGTCAATTTGAATGACATGAAGATATGAAGATATCAAGGTTTTAGTTTCAGAAACAACAATACCTGGAAACAGTTTCTTTATAAAATCATTTTCGTCTTTAGTTTCTATTTTTAGCAGGTATCCATCCTCTGTCTCACATCTTTTCTGTTCAAAATAGATTTGATTGGAATAAAAATTAAGCAGCATCAAACTTTTAAACTAGCTTAAAGACTACTATTGGATAGTTTTATTATTATTATTTTTTTTTGGCAAAAAACATCTAAACTAAATGAATAATCTTTACCTTTGCCTCTTGAAAAGAAGTTTTTCTCTTTGAGAGTTGATATCTACAGGCTTTGAAGAAATTTTCTGTAAGAAACACACATAAAAAATGCAAAAGTTTTGAGTATAAACATGTACTCGGTGTGATTTTCGCACAGAAATTCAAGGTATATAATATGCTTATCAAGGTGCACATTAAAGTACAAGATGGTTTGTATTTTTAGCAACATTTAGATTCCATTCATTTTAAATGAAGTGAATTGATAATTCCTAAACATTTAAGTAACCTGTACATTACCTGTCTCCTGTTTAGTGTAATGATAAAATCCTGTGTTTACTCCGTGTGAAGGCGATGCTGCAGGGTCACACTGTTTCTCCTCCAAATTGTACAAAAAAGAGGCCGCAGATATTGATAGTGATCTTATTGCGCAATCGGTGACGCTGGTGACGTCATTATAAATGTGTGGAGGAAAGAGCAGACGGTACTCATCGTCTTCGGCCTCGGCACGTGAAGGAATACGAACGTAAAGAGCTGTCCTAATTCGGTGAGAATAAACTTCATAGAGACATGATTGATGTAACACCATGTTTAAGGTTATGTAGATTATCAGATACTGCATTATGTCGAAGAACTTCAGTTACTGCACAACAGTTTATCTTAGATACTGCATTTTGTTTAAATTACAACAGGTAGTTTTTATCCATCATGTAAAAGGCGTTCAATGGATATGAGACGTTGTTAATATGTTTACTTTTCATAATGAAGAGATTTCCCACAACGTTATTTTTAATATTCAGATTTAGTTAATTTGTTTTTAGAACTTAATGAAACCTGACTCATAGACAAACAGTTTTTCATCAAAGTTTCCTGCTAATCTAGATCAATCAGCCTGAAGAAATACTTTGATGCTTTCAATCTAGTTATCATTAAACAGATCGATGTGTTATACATAGATGCTTCTATTACTACTTGTAGTTGTTTACTACTTATTCCCCTGGTTTTATGAAAGTTAAATAAAACATAATTATTACGATGGTTTAATCTTCAATTTTGATGATTTTGATAATCCCAGTTAATTTAAATAATGACTGACAAAATTTAAAATGACATTCCTCCAAGGAATAATGATGGAATGAAAAAAATGTACACAATGACCCTCGATCTACAAGATTATTTACTGAATTCTTTGTCGATGAATAAGGCATACTTTCAGTTAACTAACAACATTGTTTTATCCCAGATAGCACTAATTTGTGAAATTCATAAAGGTCGTTTACGTTTTAGAGATAGCAAATGTGAATTGAACACAGGTCCTTTTTACCTATAGAGTTTCAACGTAAGATATTTATTCTGGAAGAATAAATGATTTGAGGCAAATAAGGTAAAGTTTTGACAAATAAATTGCTGAAACAAGAATATCAAAAGTTTTGTTAAAAGTAAACATTTCTTAAGTTTTATGGTCAATAGAAAGCCTTTGTCAGCAAACACAATTTATCTCTATGTCAAAAGTTCACTGTCGTTTCTAAACAAATTGTTAGACCATTATTTACACACTGAATTGTTTATAAGAAGGAGCACACGAAGCATGTGATCAAGCGGAAGGGTATGCACTCTCCTCCATTACACCTGATCCCACCTCTGATGTTTTGGAGATCCGTGTTTGCTTTGCTGCTATTCTGTTTTGTTTAATGAACTTTTTAGCTTGAATACTGCCTGCTTTTTCCATATGTTTCATGATAGAAAAGATAGATAGCAATTTATTTAGTCTGGCGAAGTGGTTATTTGGTCTACTCTAGAGTCGCAGAGGAAGGAGTTGATCCTTACGTCAAGAAATAGGATCCCGCTGCGGAACCTTCGAAGGAGACGCCGTAGGTTCTGGCACGAAAAAAGATCATTCGCTGCTCAATGGCCGTAATTACTGAGTATAGGACAGCACTTCTCAGGCAATTGGTTGCGTCTCCATTTGAGTGAAAAATTCTCGAGAAAAACATTAAATAAGAAAAAAAACCAACCCTTCTTTCAACCCTTCTTTATGAAATTGCAGTCAGTAAGAAATCATATCATCAATGTTTTCGAGATAAATATAGAAACTTCATTTAACAAAATACATGTAATTATAAATATAAAAAGAAGTAAAAATAAGAATCAAAAGAGATTGTCATGTACAAATACCTCTTAGTAATCAAATCTTACACAATACCTGTTTACCTCTCAGGCGCGTAGCTGCCTATACGCAAGTACGCAAGTGCGTACACATCATTTTCAAAAAAAAAAAAAGAAAAGAAAGAAAGAAAACAGAATAAAAGAGAAAGATTTATTCGGAGAAAAAGAGGCACTATCTGTCTTTCAAATTATTTTACGTCTTATTGTTTCTATTCAAATTTTGTTCAGAATATATTGTTATAATCAAGTCTTTTATAAATTGAATTCCAAAATTCTTGAGTAAGAAAATATTGTTGTATCAAAATTTCAACTGTAAATCCGCGTAATCCTGATTCTCCGGAGAAATGCATGTATTTGATGAAGGAAAGCGATCTAAGTGACATTGATTTAAAGAAAAAGTTACAAGGATTTTGGACGACTACACAAGAATAACTGTTGAAGTAATGAATAAATACCGATAAACAAAAAAAAAAAATTCAAATTATTGAACAAAGTAAATATAAATCATTTATGAATATCTTATTTTACTGATGTTACCAGTTTATAGAATTTAACTACTCTCACACTGTTTAAGCTATATAAAGGTTATCAAAAGATCCAAACCCCCGTTTATATTTTGAAATACTTTAACGCCAATGATAACTTATTAAATAACTTCTCTGTTTAATCTTGTCACACTTGGAAACTTTTTTTCTAACACCAATATATTCGTAAATTAATTTGATTAAATTATCCTTCTCTTCCTGAAGTATCCATGGAAGTATAACTTAGCTAAGTGTTTGCTTGAGAAAAGAGCTGTAGCGTGATTTCTTTTAAAGAAAAATGACTGAAACATTTCGTAAAATCCAGGAGCTTCCGGATGCTTCGCCCCCTGGCTCCCCACCAGGGCTTCGCCCTGGACCTACTGGGGGCTTCAGGGTGGCCCCCAGGCCCCCGACCATTTTCTGCGTACACTTCATTTCAATGCTGGCTACGCGCCTGCCTCTTGATGGTATGTGAAAAGCTGTTTTAAACAATTTTTCGTAAAAGTCTATTTTTTTTTTTGCTTGGAACAAAAACGTTCTTCTCTTGACATTGTGTTTGTTTTTTTACCTTTCCATTAATTTCTACACTTACATGTACATTATTGTTATATATATATATTAGTACACCTCCACTTGTATGTTTGTCATCCGGAATTAATAAATGCATTTGTCGAATTCACAAAGAACATGAAAAGGAAGTACTCCGCAGTGCTGACTTATCCTTCCGTTTGTGGTGAGGTTTACACAGTTATCGTGGAGAGAGGACGGGGCCACGGCCGACTCATAGTAATCCCCGTCATACTGCTGTAGGTCACTCTGCTGACCCATAGGGTAAGTAATATTTTGTACCTCGTCTCCGACCAAAATTGTGAAACCTGCAAATTTCGATGAAATTTATTCATATAAATATTTTATATTCGACTGTGCATTAGACATGTTAGAAATTTAAAGTAAATATAACGCCTTTTGCATTGATGATTCCTCATCAGTTGATCACATTCACCAGATATCTTAAAATTAAATAATAACTCATAGGGCCCTCGTCTTTGTTTGGCACTATGACATAAACTTCCACTTGTAGAAAATATTCGAAAAAATGCCATTTAAGATAACATTTCAACTTTAAAAACTTGGCGTAATATCCCAAATAATAATGCTTACCTTGAAACATTTCTTTCACAAATTCAGCTTCTTGTTCCGAGTTTATTTTTAGAACATATCCTCCTTGGATTTCACACTTCCGCTTACAAATTAAATTTATATAACCACAATAAAGCAGTCTTTAATATTTAAGGCATAATTCATTTACATATAATAATCAAATTTACCGGCAAAAAATGACAAATTTCTATATACTTGAATTTTGTCTAGCAGCAAATTTTTCTTTTATTGTTTAATGGACTTTTTAGCTTGAATACTGGTCATTATTATTTTCATATATTTCATGTATTCCACATTGTTTTTGCTTTTCATATTATATTTGAAGAAATCGTAGCAATTTCATTTTTTAAATACATTTAATATATCTTTTGAACTTGATTTCTTGGTTTTTATAAGTAGGAGATGTAAGAGATTGATTGATTGATTGTATACTGTTTAACGTCCCTCTCCAGAATATTTCACTGATATGGAGACGTCACCATTGCCGGTGAAGGGCTGAAAATTTAGGCATTTACGGCCTTTGAGCAGGGAGGGATCTTTATCGTGCCACACCTGCTGTGACACGGGGCCTCGGTTTATACGGATCAAACCGCCCCATTTCGCCTTTTACGACAAGCACGGGGGTACTGAGGACCTATTCTAACCCAAATCCCCACGGGGAGAGATGTGTGTGTGTGTGTGTGTGTGTGAGAGAGAGAGAGAGAGAGAGAGAGAGAGAGAGAGAGAGAGAGAGAGAGAGAGAGAGAGAGCGTACATGTACCTTTGCCTCGGTAAAATAACTCTCACTTTTATCCAATAGTTTGTAAAAGCATCGTTTTGGACTTCTTTCTGAAAAGGAACAATCATAAAAAATAAATAATGTTTCTTTTTAAAGGGGCTGGGGGGGGGGGCTATTTTCAGACAATTTCGATCTCCTTTAAAAGAAGAGCTCCATATAAAAATATTTAAGAAATAAACAACGTTATTCAGTGAACATGGCGTTATGAATAGCAATTGCTCTGCTGACATATTCCATGATGCGCGCTAGCGCATCATGGAAAATATGCCAGCAGAGCTATTGCTATTCATAATGCCATGTTCAAGTGAATAATTAAATTATTACTTATATTTGCATACTTTGATTTTTTTTTCAAGAATATCAGAGGAAATCCTGACTTACATAAGGACACGGCTTCTTGTCTTCAGTAAAGAAAAACATACGGCTTTGAAATCAGTACACCTGATCAATTTTTTCTCAAATAAATCACAAACAATTTATAAAGTATTTTCCTATATTATCTGGATACAAGCGCCGTCATCACATTCTCTTAATTTTTGTTTTGATACAGTTGTGACGTCATCAATCAACGTTACAGACAAAAATCAATAATTTAACACTATGATGAAAAATGATAATGCTTTTATAATGATTATTACTCCAGAATGCTTTTCTATGATTTTTTTTAGTTTCTCTATTTATTTTTTTAATAGCTGAAATAATGTCTGAGAGAGAGAGAGAGAGAGAGAGAGAGAGAGAGAGAGAGAGAGAGAGAGAGAGAGAGAGAGAGAGAAAAAAATTAAAATTTGGCAGTTCTCTCAATTTTTAAAAAGTTTTATGATACAATTAAATACATTGACCAAAATTAAATTTTTAAAGATATAAATCAGCAATTTTAGATATTCTGAATTTCTTTTTTTCCAAAGAATATTACTAAAAACTTATTTTTAAAAATATATATATATACTTTCTACTGTTTAAAAGTGTGGGAGAGCTTGTTCTACACGAGTGTGATAGAGCAATTGCATTCATAGCAGGAGCAGTTGCGTCTATAGTCCTATGAACGCAGTTGATAACTGCATGTTCATAGTGGGAGAGAGCAGTGGATATGCAAATATACAAAAATGATCAAATTTTAAAACTAAAATGTATGAATTTTTCCTATGCCAAATGATAGTTGACAGCTTAAGATACCGTATATATATATAAAAGTTAAATCTGATGGTTAATTTGTGGTTAATTTGTTGATCCCCCCCCAGGCCTCTTTAACATGCTTTATATGGGAAATAGATGTTAAACTCATGGATTACAATTTCTTACAATAAGTTACTTATGATTCATCAAACAAATGAGACGTGGATACATTCATAAAGTATAATCATAATTAATATTTTAAGGAATATTTGATCATGTGATGTTCATATAAAGACTTGGGAAAATATAATGACAAAATAAGTTCAGATGCTTGAAGAAACAATTTTATTAACATCAAAATAGATAAAATTTTAATGATTTTTAAAAAAATAAAAGTATGAACTACAAACAAAAAGTGTGATATTTATATTTGTTACCACTTGAAAGAATTATTATATTTAGTTTTGAGCATTACCTTTACCATCTGAAATATATCGATTATATCCTGGTATGTTTTCACCATGTGGAAAGTTCGAATTCTTTATCAGTATGCATCGTTTTTCATTCTTATTGTAGTAAAAAGCTGGAGCTCGGTTTGATAAAGACCTTAAAGCACATTCACTTAGCGTACTGATGTCCTTATAAATCGTAATAGCATTGTCTTTAGTTATGTCTTCAAGTTCTCTTCTACGAAAATGTGAATCCGAAACGAGATATCGGTCAAAATGAATTTTTGATAAAACATTGCAAAAAAGGAAAGATATAAAAAATTGCACACGATACCAGCGATTCATTTTCAGAGTTAAAAGCTTAAGGCATCATTTGCGAGATGATTGAATCTGTGGTCGCTCTATCCTCTCAAAGCATTTTATCGATAATTAATTATTGTTTAAGGATAATTCCCTGGTCGTGCTGATGTACACATTCAATAAAATTACCTAATTAATTTTCATGGATAATATTTTTATATCGGTTGATATTAATATTTTGTCTGAACCCCTCAAGAGAGAGCTGAAGTTTCTCAGGTGTCATGAAGAACTACTTAGTAATGTTGGACCTGTTTTCCTACATCAACCTATTATATTTCTAAGGATTTGATAATATGTAAAATGGAAAGTATTTCTCTCCGACATGGTGCATTATAGCGATAAAGTTCAGTGCTACATTGAATTACATCTAAGTATTTAATTAATATTTTGCTTCTCGTTATATAATGATAATGATAAAAGTCATTGACAAAAATAACATATTTTACTTGCTTTTCTCAGCATTGCATTAATTTAACTTTTTATTAGTAAATATTAATATTTTTTCATACTATTTATAGTAAATAATGGTGCTAACAAAATACAGTAAAGCTCAAACATCTAATTAGAAAATACAAATGACAAGCTGAGCAAACACAGACCTTCAAAACATAAGAGGTGGGATCAAGTATTTACTTCCCGATTATGACAAGGAGCACACGGTGGATGTGACCGGTAGGCGTGGGTTGTTCACTCCTCCATGGCACCTGATCCCGCGTCTAATGTTTTGGGAGTCCGTGTTTTCTCTACTCCTATTCAGTATTGTTTTATGACTTTGATTTTGAACACTGTTCTTTATCTCCATATCCATCATTTTTAACCACCGAACATTATCTCTGCTGGTAGACAGTGTGTCTCCGAGGATACTTGTCGTTTGGTATCTTTGTAAATGTTCTTGTCACAATCGTCCTTCACTTCTAGTCTCAACCGATACATGTATCAAATCTTAATTTATAGAAAATGATAACATTTATTTTCCTGTTTCTATTCAAAATGTAAATTGTTTATTCTCAGATACACAGCATGTTCACAACCACTGAAGTGAATAAGTTTAACATTACAAGAGGTAAGAAAAGAAAAAGATCAACATACAAAGGATTTATACATGTATTCAAATAATAATTTATCAATCCAGACAATATTTCATGATGAGGCCACCTTTACAGATTGTTTGGTTGTCCTCTTCCGACCTACGGACTAAAATGGCCCGACTCAAATCCTTTTTTTTTTACATTCCAGGACACAGTATTTTTTCTGATTATTCTTCTCATCACGTCAAAAATATGTCAAAGTTTTCTGAAAAAAAACTTTTCATACCCACCTTCCGACCCAATAATTTTACACTTAGTCGGGAGAGGGCAAGCAAACATTATTTTAAAGATGACCAGAACGAGTCCTTACCTAATTTTATGTCTTGAGAGAACAGTTGCTGTCTTAAGATTGAAAAAAGATTGATATTGTTTGAATAACTCTTAGATTACTCTTTTCTGTGAAATATCACAATTCAAAATTATTTAGCTCTATAAATGAACATTTTTTTTATGATAAGATCAGTCATAATGAATATGGTACACGCAAAGAAAAATCGCGAAGCAGCGTTTCTGTGGAATCAATACATAGAGATAACGAGTTGTCTGTATTGTAATTAGATGTTTCTCCCTCTGGGCTAACTCTGGGATTTCCGGGGCTCCTGTTCTAGGCCTGGTAAAAGGTTTCTATGACTGTAAAATCACATATTTTTTAGGGGTCAAATTTTCGTGGTTTTGAGGAAAATATATATCGGTTCATGAGAATTTAATTTCGTGGTTGAAAATTTTTTAAGTAGTAATATAAATTATGTGAAAAATTGCATTTCGTGGTGGACATACCCGGTAACTTCCTGATTCTCTGCATACCTTGAAAACGACGAAAATTAACCCACGGAAATTAGTGATTTGACAGTAGTTGTAGATTCCTTGATATAATAACTGTTTTTACTCCCTTTTTTGTGTACGGAGCATAGTATCAAGTGTTTTTTTTTTTTTGTCTTTTACATTAACATTTTTCATTCTGTGTTGTTATCGATACAAACAGGGTCAGCAAGTTTAAAATAATATTAATAAGGTCAATTTATTACTCGTCAACGTCTTTTAATTGAAATTGTTCTAAATGCAGAATTCACTTATGATTGTATTCATAAAGAATTAAAGATGCCTAATTAACTAAATGTATTTTTTAATCTCAATTTTATAGACCCAGACGATAACATAACGCCAACGGAAAAGCTTGGTGTAATAATAGGTATGTACAAGTATGGCCACTTTTTAAAGATATTTATTCTAAAAATATTAATAATTTATTGTCTTTTGGTGTTATCTAAACATTTAAATGTAAATGTAATTGTAACTTATTCATCTTTAACAAAACGAAAAAAAAAATATATCACACATTTTGGAAACACCTATATTTCTGTAACATGTAAATAGACACGAAGTTTTAAATATTAATGCTAGAAGATAAGTTTTTAGAAACAAAATCTTGTTACAGTTGTGTGTTATATATTGTTTGTGCCATTGCTGTATGCCTGGAAGAAATTTCGCATCTGGAGAGAAAACATAAAAATTATTGCAAATGACTCAACATTTGAGATTGAAAATGCTGAAGAGCCCCAAGTTCAGGTGAGTTTGACATTTCACAAGTAACTATTATTGCAACTAGGCTCTTCAACGTCAAATTGTGAGATAGTTATTCGCAAATAGACGGTTGATTAGGAAATTGTACATAGATTTCAGCACCATAAGAATAAAGGAGAGTAATCTTAATTTGCGAGTGGTTCGTCTCGAGGAAATACGCGATAATTAATTCCATGAGTATATTTAGGAGTCTACAGTAAATAATTTTATATGAACTCGGTCCGGTTATAGAGATATTGTATAAAGCCGAACGTTTCAAGAATTCTAAAGTATTTTTCTTATTTATTTGTTTTTGTATTTCATTTTGTTTTGGTTTTTGTGTGAATATTCACAGGTGGAAAAGTTTGCGCTATGAGTAATAAAATGCATAACATCCAACTGAGTGTATGTTAAACTTTATATTTAAATTCGTCTTACGACATTATTTAGCACGAAATTATAAAGCTATAATTCACACTGTAGTACAATTTAACGCCAAACATTAAACAAAGTATTATACTTTATTGTATACTTTAAAATTCTGTCAATATTACATTCTCATTATCTCATACTGCAGTAAAAATATCCTGCACTAACAAAAAAAACTAAATGCTGTCATGAGACAGTAATACCCGCACTAAGGTGTTTGCCTCTAAATGCACACTCCTCTAAAATTAGGCTTTACCAAAGAAAAAGTCAATATAATTTAATAATTAACATAATAGGGCCTCCATGTATTCATCAAATTGAGCTTAATATTCTCAAGTGAACATGTGATTCATGGGCCTCGATCTTATAGGTACATGTATTTCATATTCATAATTCATTACCAGTCTGAAATTAAACAACAGAATTCAATTAATGATGTAAATTAGGTTTGAAACAAGGGGGGGGGGGTAAATTTTTGGCCCATAATTGGAACTTTTTAAATCTATTTTCTCATATAGATCAACAACAAATATTATTCAAATTAGTTTAAAGCGTTTTTGATGATTTTTTCCAAAATGTACAAACTTTTTTATACTTGATTATGCAGAAACACCTTGAAAACTGCCATATACCATGTATACCCAATCAATTTAGTCAACCCCCACCCTTCTCCCATCAACACACACACACGCAAACACACCCTATTTTCCTGTTTTTGGAAATAGGCCTAGATGGCAAAGTTAAGATAAAACATCTTTTGTAAATAATAATTTTAAATTTGTTCTTATACTGTAAATGTATCTGAAGACCTGCATCACATTGGGCTTGCGTCACGTACGTAACTTAAGTACTAGTTTTACCATTATCATTTTTAGATAGCACTGCACGTGCAGTACTAGGCCTAGTGTTGTGTACACATCATTGCATGTATGTCAGTTGGAATTATTTTGTGTTTAATTGGATTATATTTCATGAAGTTGGAGCTATGGCAGTCGGTAAGTACACGTTTTGGTATAGATTTGGGTAAAATAGTCTGAAATGCAACTGGTTAGGTTAAAGTTTAAAGGATCAAAGGTCATCCGATGCTGCAATAAGACGAATTTCACATTCTAAAGAGTTATCGCCCGTTATCGACGTTACATTCAGTTACAAAATACAGAATTTTTTTCTGAGAGGGAGGGGGGACTTCCAGACAAGAATTTCCTGAGAAGCAAATAAAAGGAGAAGTTATGGTGGTGTCTGTTTTCTAGGGTGGAGGGCATCCAAAGTCTTTTTTATATTATAGTCCTGCAAATTCGGGGGGGGGGATCTCGATCTCAAGATACACTTCCAGTCCCTGTAAACAGTAATGGCAAATGATCATGTGACTCCTAAATAGTGGGAAACTTTTTCCATTAGACCATACATAATTTTGCGCTTTTTGTGTTATTATGTTATGTAAATTTAATGGTATAAAGGTTTTGAACCCCCTGGAGGTCATCCCCACTCTCCTAATGATTCTAACTGGAAATGTTCACAATATGACTGCATTAAATGAAATAAAAGTGCATCAATGATAAGATTGCTTGACATTTCATTCACTACCTATCCTCCTAGAATTAGGAATGAAAATCATTCAAAGAGATGGACCACATTAAAGTATTTGTATATAGGCTATTAACATATTTTTTTAAAAATGTAAAACAAGCAGTAGTTTGCATACATGTAATGAATATAAACAGGGGTCTGGGATGGGGTGAGGGGAAGGATCGAGTTCCTGTCTCTTTACGTCTTAATGGTTGAAAACTCCTAAAATGAATGTTGACCTCAAATCCGACTTGTCCCCATTATTTTTCAAGTGGGGGTGTCTCCATTTGAGTGAAAAATTCCTGAGAGGGATGTTTAACAACAAACAAACAATTAAATGACATAAAAACACAATATTGATTTGCGTTAAGAAATATGCAGGGGATTTTTTCCATCATAAATCTTCTTCTCAAGAACAGCAAGGGCATTATTGTCCCCCGTTTTGGGGGAAAGGGAGGGAACATTAAATCTTATTTGTCTGTCAGTCTGGCCATCTTTGACAGTATGTGCATCTGTCACAATAGATTTAACCTTGATCATAACTTTTGAATAATATGAGATAGGGCTTTCATATTTCACATGTACATTACCACAAAACTTTCTAAATGTACTATGATTTTTTAACCCAAGTGAGACCTTGACCACAAAATTTTACCTACTTTCCAAAAAATAACATTTTAATAAATTAATCATTTTGAAAGAGAAAAGATATGGCATTTAAATTATACATGTATATTACTTGTGAAAAGACTTTTTTAAATATATCATGACTTTTGACTTTCTGATCTTGACCTAGAAGTTTAACCTACTTTTCAAAAATATTTTATTATATATTTATATATATATATAACTTTTGATTGAAAAGAGATGGGTCTTTCATATTTGACATGTATTTTACCTGCAACAAAATATTTCGAGAATGCGATGATTTCCCCCCTTTGACCTAATTTTCATAAAGTGACATATGATAGGGATGCATATTTGATACACAATCTGCCATAAATTATGGCATCCCATTCACTTAAACACAGAAAGCAAAGGACCACAATTCTTTGAATTTGCATGTATAATCTTGATATGGAAACATCCTCATATAATGTATATTCAAGTTTTTTATGCTACACCATGATTAGGAATACATGTATTAGTTTTTGTCATGTCCGTCCTCCACCCTTCCATCTGTCTTTCCATCGAGCTCAAAGAAATTACTTTCTAGATATTTTATCAAAGTTCATATGCTGATGCATATACTGATGTAAACTATCCAACTGTGGCAATATTTTTTATGCGCCCGGATTGATAGATCCCGGGCATATATTGTTTTTGTCCTGTCTGTCTGTCTGTTTGTCTGTTTATCTGTTTGTCTGTTTGTCTGTTGTCAACTTTAACCTTGGCCATAACTTTTGAACAATAAGAGATAGAGACTTCATATTTGGTATGCATACTCCACTATTAAAGTCCTTTCAAATGACATCAAGGTCAATGACCTTGTGACCTTGACTGTGACCTATGTGCTAAAAATAGCTTTTTCCACTGTTTGTCATACCTTTTTAACCATAGGAGATACGGACTTGATATTTGGTATGCATACTCCTTTAATAAAGCCCTTTCAGTTGACAACAAGGTCAATGATCTTGTGACCTTGACTGTGACCTAGATGCTAAAAATAGCTTTTTACACTTTTTGCCATAACTTTTTAACCATAAGAGATAGGAACCTCATATTTGGGATGCATACTCCACTGATTAAGTTCTTTCAAATGACACCATGGTCAATGACCTTGTGACCTTGACTGTGACCTAGATGCTAAAAATAGCTTTTTACACTTTTTGCCATTACTTTTTAACCATAGGAGATAGGAACTTCATATTTAGGATGCATACTCCACTGATTAAATTCTTTCAAATGACACCATGGTCAACCTTGACCTTGACTGTGACCTATATGCTAAAAATAGCTTTTTACACTTTTGGCCATAACTTTTAAAACCATAGTTTATCACTGTCTTAGACTTCAGTTTTGAATAAACAGTTCAAGATATATTATTAAACTTCTATTCAAATGAGAGCTATTATTGCATTGACCTTGTGACCTTGAATTTTCTTTGACCAATACTTTTTAAAAATGTGTTTATTTTTTAAACCATTAATTATATTTTTATCAAAATTCATATGATAATAGTAAATTCACACTGATGTAAGCTTTCACAAACACATTTTGACTTGTTTACCTTTGACTTCTCTTAGACTAAATCAGTTTTGAATAAACAGTTCAAGATATATTAATCAAACATAATATGCTAATATGTATTGATGAGAGCTATTATTGCATTAAAAACTTCATTTTGCACATTCCTTGAATTTTCTCTTTAATATGAATTTTGCTTTTTAAAAATAATGTGTTTTTATGTTTAACATGCACTTATACATTAATTATATTTTTATCAAAATTTATTTATATTTTAGTTTCAATTCAAAAAAAACTGTTTAAGATATTTTCATCAAACTTTATACACAAATACAAATTTTAGTTTTTACCACAACCTTTCCTTTGACTTCTCTTTAGCTGTCTGTAAACTTTTCACATTTTTGAGGGTCTAAGAACCACTGGGCCATTTCATTGCCACAATCATTCTTGGGTGAAGATATTTTTATCAAACATAATAAGCTTAATGAAAATTTGGTGGCATGTAAAAATCTTCTTCTCAGTGTGCCAGGAGATGAAACTTATGGGTTACAGTGGCTGCATCAAAAACTTAGATCTTGCACATGATCCTTTAACGTGACCTTGACCTCCCTCGTGTGCGTTTTTAATATGTATTTTTAGAATCGTGTAAATTTCGTTTTGTAAGTTTTTATCGAAATAATTTAAAACATTTTTATGTTTTTCTAAATTTATTAAAATCATAATTTGAAAAAGCGATTTACATAATAGAATACAGAACGAACTATATCCAAACAAGCAATTTATTTATATTTTAAATTTCAATTCTGATAAAAAAACTGTTTAAAAATCTGATTTAATTATTATTTACATCAAACTTTAAATCACACAAAAAAAATTTTTTTTTAGTTTTTAGTGTTTACATAGCTACATTGCAGTTAGTCGACAAATATACATGCACACGGCATGATTTTCGGGAGTTTTGGTTATCTGTGTTTATCTCTTGAATTTATTTGTAACGAATTAATTTAAAATTTCTGCAAATAAAAAAGTTGAATAATTAGCAAGTTTATCAGACATCGAATAAATGGAAACATAAGGATCAAATTTGTAATTTTAATTTAAGTCATTCAATTTTTTTGTGGAATCTTCTTCTGCATATCATGATATCCAATTCAATCAAATTATAAGACCCACATAATGTACATCCTTGGGTGAACAAAATCCGTTTTCTTTGGGGAATTACCTTAGAAATAATTATTCTTAATCTGAAATATTAAGTCTTGCATATATTTAGTTACAGAAATATCATTTTCCATTTTTTTTTCAAAGTCTATGAAATAATATTGATAATTCTTTGAAATCTTAAATAAGTATTAAGCTTTATTTCGTTTTGAAAATATCAATTCCTAAATATTTTGAACTATTTTGAGGGAAGAAACGTGCGTTTACGTTAACAATCGTGCAAGATCGTGTAACGTGTAGAATCACTGAAAGATGCGTGTAACAGGTTTAATCGTGCGTTAATCGATGAACGTGATCGTTCGTGTAAGTTGTCAACAATAACGTTCCAGCCACTGTAACATCCTCAGGTAGTGAATATTCAAATGTGTTCAAATCATGACCCCCGGGGATAGGGCAGGGCCAAAATGGCCGACCAAAGTTTTATATAGAAATATATTGGAAAATTCTTTAAAAATCTTCTTCTCAAGAACCACTGTGCCAGGAAAGATGAAACTTATGGAGTAACATCCTCAGATAGTGTAGATTCAAGTTTGTTCAAATCATGACCCTGGGGTTAGGGCGGGGCCAAAATGGCTGACCAAAGTTTTACATAGAAATATATAGGAAAAATCTTTAAAAATCTTCTTCTCAAGAATGACAAATCCATAATTCATCATATTTATATGGAAGCATCTTCAGGTAGTGTAGATTCAAATTTGTACAAATCATTTTAGGAATAAAAGGAAACACATCTTTAAAGTTCTTCTTTTCAGGAACACCAAGAGCATGATTAATATGGAAATATTCTCAAGAGGTGTAGATTCAAGTTTGTACAAATCATGACCACCAGGGTTAGGGAGGTGCCATATTTTTCCAGCCCCTTTTTGCCATCCATATGAAAATTCAAATTTTGAAACCATTTTACACATACACAAAACAAACCAATCATTTTCTAAATGATCATGGTTTAAAGCTATTGCAGCATAAGATATTAGGGAAGTTCTTGAAATCAGGGTGATTAAACATGTCAAATATATGTAAAAAAAAAATATATAAAAATTCTACCTCGTAAAAAAAAAAAATATATAAAAACACCACCAACCATCTCTTAAAAGATGATAAGGCTGCTGAGTAAAATGTAGATCCTTTTTGTATAAAAAACCATTCCCCCATTTGATCCCCCGTGGCAAAATCAAAATTCCCAAACCTTACTGCACATCTACATGACACCACCAACCATCTCTCAAAAGATGATAAGGCTGCTGAGTAAAATATAGAAGGAGTTCAGGGAAGAAGGGGCTTTTTGTATAAAAAACGTCATTTTTCGACCCCCATTTGATCCCCCGGGGCAAAATCAAAATTCCGAAACATTACTGCACATCTACATGACACCCCCAACCATCTCTCAAAAGATGATTAGGCTGCTGAGTAAAATGTAGAAGGAGTTCAGGGAAGAAGGGGCTTTTTGTATAAAAAACATCATTTTTCGACCCCCATTTGATCCCCCGGGGCAAAATCAAAATTCCGAAACCTTACTGCACATCTACATGACACCACCAACCATCTCTCAAAAGAGGATTAGGCTGCTGAGTAAAATGTAGAAGGAGTTCAGGGAAGAAGGGGCTTTTTGTATAAAAAACGTCATTTTTCGACCCCCATTGGATCCCCCGGGGCAAAATCAAAATTCCGAAACATTACTGCACATCTACATGACACCCCCAACCATCTCTCAAAAGATGATTAGGCTGCTGAGTAAAATGTAGAAGGAGTTCAGGGAAGAAGGGGCTTTTTGTATAAAAAACATCATTTTTCGACCCCCATTTGATCCCCCGGGGCAAAATCAAAATTCCGAAACCTTACTGCACATCTACATGAAATCACCAACCATCTCTCAAAAGAGGATTAGGCTGCTGAGTAAAATGTAGAAGGAGTACAGGGAAGAAGGGGCTTTTTGTATAAAAAACGTCATTTTTCGACCCCCATTTGATCCACCGGGGCAAAATCAAAATTCCGAAACATTACTGCACATCTACATGACACCACCTACCATCTCTCAAAAGATGATTAGGCTGCTGAGTAAAATGTAGAAGGAGTTCAGGGAAGAAGGGGCTTTTTGTATAAAAAACGTCATTTTTCGACCCCCATTTGATCCCCCGGGGCAAAATCAAAATTCCGAAACCTTACTGCACATCTACATGACACCCCCAACCATCTCCCAAAGGATGATAAAGCTACTGTGAAAAATGTAGGAGGAGTTCAGGGAAGAAGGGGCTTTTTGTATAAAAAACGTCATTTTTCGACCCCCATTTGATCCCCCGGGGCAAAATCAAAATTCCGAAACCTTACTGCACATCTACATGACACCCCCAACCATCTCCCAAAGGATGATTAAGCTACTGTGAAAAATGTAGGAGGAGTTCAGGGAAGAAAGGGCTTTTTGTATAAAAAACGTCATTTTTCGACCCCCATTTGATCCCCCGGGGCAAAATAAAAATTCCGAAACCTTACTGCACATCTACATGACACCCCCAACCATCTCCCAAAGGATGATTAAGCTACTGTGAAAAATGTAGGAGGAGTTCAGGGAAGAAGGGGCTTTTTGTATAAAAAAAACGTCATTTTTCGACCCCCATTTGATCCCCCGGGGCAAAATAAAGATTCCGAAACCTTACTGCACATCTACATGACACCACCTACCATCTCCCAAAGGATGATTAAGCTACTGTGAAAAATGTAGGAGGAGTTCAGGGAAGAAAAGTGTGACAGACGGACGGACGGACGGACGGACATGAGTAACAACAATATACCCGAACTTTCTTTCGAAAGTGCGGGTATAAAAATAATAGAACGAAAATCTGAAAGAAAGACATGCATACAACAGTGGCGGATCAATGAATCATAAAAAGGAGAGGGGGCAGTTGGGTTTGCAACTGGGTAGGGACCGAGTACCATACCAAAACTATTGATTTATTAAATCGAATATATATTTTGGACACAAAGGGGGTTGGGGGGTTGGGGCTCTTAATCCGCCTGTGTACAAATACAGTTCAATAACTAATTAGAAACATAAAACTTTTTATAGTGGGGCACCCTCGGACAAATCAACATGGATCCCATGTCTATTATAAAACGTCTGGTACAAAGTGAGGTGTCAATGAAAGACGTCAAGATAGGACAACTCATCGAGATCGGGAGAACAGTCCGGGTCTTCAAGGCTAGACTTGTGGACGAGGGAGTGTCCAAGATTGTCGCTCTGAAAATGCTTCAAGGCATGTAAATATTGTAATATACTATGAAATCATTACTTTTCATTTGGGGTTGATTTTCGTGGTTTTTGAGGTGTGCAGAGACCAACGAATTTATGTCCATTATGAAATGTAATTTTTCACAGAAATTGCTACTCAATAATTCTTCATCCAAGAAATCAAATAACCACGATCACATTTTTTTTCCCTCAAACCACATAAATTTTACGCAAAGAAAATTTTTGATTTTACATTACATGCAATTGCTTGGGTGTTCCGGGAGATACGTGTTCTATGTCATTTTCATATTGCATTGTTTTTAGACTTTATTTAGTTTCTGGTGAAGTTTTTCAAATTATTCTGTTATGGGTCAAAATAACCCAAAATGCCAGCAAAGATTAATCTCACAATTAAAACTTAAAGCCGTTCGTCCGATTCTAATCTCTAAGAATATATATTCGTTTTTCTTTTTGAAAAATAATTGTCCATAAATTATTTCAGCTTTTGTCAAATTATATCCCCAAAGTCTTTTTCTTTTTAAAGATATCAAAATTCAAAAGTTAAAAAAATAATTTTTGTTAGGTCACAGAAAAAATAATCCTTTGTTGACATTTGTTAACATTGCGTGAAATCACCTTCGAAAAATTAAATTTATCGCTTACATGTATAACTCATGAAGAACAAACCCGAGCATTTTTTCCAAAACAAAGTGTACACGGGCAATATTCTCTCTCGTTACTATACTCCCTTTTTAAAAAATCTTTAAAAATATCTGATTTTCCTTTATTCTGTAAATATGCATAACAATATAAAAATTACTGTGGATAATATTCAATTAATTTCTTGATTTTTAAAAGAAGATATATCATGACTTAGGATTCTACTAATGGAAAAAAAAATACTCGGGTTTGAATTCTCTTCATAATTAGATATAACCGATAAAAGTATTATTTTCAAAGGTGACTTCAAAACAGATCTTAACTTCCCGTCAGGAACAAGGTTTTTAGTCTATGTTTTCCATGTAAGGATTGTTGTAATAAACTGTTAAATCAATCTTATAATTAATTTTTATATATTATCTATGTAATGACATACTTTTATTGTTTAAGATAATATGTGCCTGTTTCGGATGAAGCAGCTTTAACAATAATTTATTTACAGTAACATATACGAATTAAAAAGTACAAACTTACAGCAAGAAAACAGTGTAAATTACTGCACACTATGTCCCAGTGAGAGAATCCTATTCCGCTCTCTTTGTACGCCAGTCTTACTTGTAAACCAAATGATATACGCCAATGTTCTTTTATGCTTGCACTTTACAGGGTATTTATACATTATTATAAATCTACAATTTTCTAGAAGTTGTTAATAAATCATATTACATGAACATTCTGGTATGTACTAATATTAGAAATAGATGAAATTAGATATACTAAGTAAGTAAGAATATAAATTAAAAAATCAAGAAAAATTAAGACAATTGTATATTTAATATATGGCACCTGATCCCACCTCTGATGATTTGGAGGTACGTGTTTGCTCTGCTCCTATTTTGTATTATTTAATAGACTTTTGATCTTGAATACTGTTCGTTGTCTCCATATGTTTCATTTAGCCTTTTTTTTTTTAGCTGAATCCTCTGTTCAAGTCGTACAATATTTGGTGTATTTAAGTATAAAAATTAACCCCCATTTGTTTTTATTTTAAGACAAACATGAAATGGAAAAAAAAAACAAAGGTCAATATAACAACAGTATAGTTCTTATTAAAACTGAAAACAAGACAAAACTACATGTACGTATGAAGAGTATAAAACATAGACTCTCTGAAACTTAGTCAAGATCGGATGCCTAAGAGGAAAAAGCATCCGTTGTTGACTAGCCGCAGTAGTAAATTGATTGTAGGCAAAAATGTAGGGTTTTTTTAAAAAAAAAAAACGTTGTTTAATCCAACAGTTAGAGTATCATGGCTTTTATGAATAAACATTTAAATTTTAAGTCAGCACCCTAAACTTCTCTCTTTCTCTCTTTTAGAAGGTGTCTCCGATAAAGATTATCGTCTGATGAATGCCAAGATTCGCTTCTTCTCAACAAGGAAGCTGGATCACCCGAACGTTGTCAAATTCATAGGTGCGATAAAGGATGATGAAAAATGTAGGTTTACTTTGTGGGTTCCCTTCCCTAAAATAGTCACTGTTAGTTTTGATCACTGCGCTCTTTAAGTGAAAGACTTATTTTTTGTACCTGTTGACTTTAAAATATACAGGTCTCTTACATGTGCATCAGTGATAATATACTGGCTTAAAAATGAACCGAGCATGCTCTTTGAGATATATTCACAATATTTTGGAGAATGATTTCCAAGGTGATAAGATACTGATTAATTTTAAGATGGACCGTGCATGCCTTTTGAGCTATATCGTCGATCTTTTAAAGAATGTTTTATATATCTATAATAAGATGCTGGTTAAAATTTAGATGGCCCATGCATGCCTGTTGAGTCATGTCGACGATAGCTATAGAATGGTTTTCAGGGTTTCATACATCTATAATAAGATTCTGGTTTATTGTTAGATGGACCGTGCATGCTTTTTGAACTCTGTCGACGATCAGTCAGGGAATGGTTGGAGGATTGCCGTGCTCCACTGAACAAGGACACCCTGTTACAGATGACTGAATTTCCTCTCCAAATAGCGAAGGGGATGAGGTATCTCTCTGACCAAAAAGCAAGTTACTTTTTACTTACTGATCAGGAAAATACCTTTAAAATAATATATTTTTTCCTATAATAGTGAAATGGCACCCGCATCGTAATCTTTTTTTAGCTCACCTGAGCCGAAGGCTCAAGTGAGCTTTTCTGATCACATTGTGTCCGTCGTCCGTCCGTCCGTCCGTCCGTCCGTCCGTCTGTCCGTCCGTAAACTTTTCACATTTTCGACTTCCTCTCAAGAACCACTGGGCCAGTTTTGACCAAACTTGGTACAAAGCATGCTTGGGTAAAGGGAAATTTAAATTGTTAAAATGAAGGGCCAAATCCCTTCACAAGGGGAGATAATCAAGAAAAGACAAAAATAGGGTGGGGTCATTAAAAAATCTTCTTCTCAAGAACCACTGGGCCAGAAAAGCTGAAACTTATGTGGAAGCATCCTGGGGTATTGTAGATTTTAAATTGTTAAAATCATGACCCCCGGGGATTGGGCGGGGCTACAATGGGGAATCAAAGTTTTACATAGATATATATAGGAAAAATCTTTAAAAATCTTCTTCTCAAGACCCACTGTGCCAGAAAAGCTGAAACTTAAGTGAAAGCATTCTGTGGTAGTGTAAATTCTAAATTGTTCAAATCATGACCCCCGGGGATTGGGCGGGGCCACAATGGGGAATCAAAGTTTTACATAGAAATATATAGGAAAAATCTTTGAAAATCTTCTTCTCAAGAACCACTGGGCCAGAAAAGCTGAAACTTATGTGAAAGCATCCTTGGGTAGTGTAGATTCTAAATTGTTCAAATCATGACCCCCGGGGATTGGGCGGGCAACAATGGGGAATCAAAGTTTTAAATAGAAATATATAGGAAAAATCTTTGAAAATCTTCTTCTTAATAACCACTGGGCCAGAAAAGCTGAAACTTTTGTGAAAGCATCCTTGGGTAGTGTAGATTTTAAATTGTTCAAATCATGACCCCCGGGGATTGGGCGGGGCCTCAATGGGGAATCAAAGTTTTACATAGAAATGTATAGGAAATATCTTTGAAAATCTTCTTCCCAAGAACCACTGGCCCAGAAAAGCTGAAACTTATGTGGAAGCATCCTGAGGTAGGGTAGATTTCAAATTGTCTTAATTATGATCAGTGGGGTAGGGTGGGGTCACAATATGTATTACATGGGGGAAATCTAGTAAAGAACAGAATGGTCAAAGCTTCTCAGGTGAGCGATGTGGCCCATGGGCCTCTTGTTTTTCTTCAAAAATTCAAATGGTATACGAATATGCTAGTAACATTTATATAATATCAAAGGAATGTGCAATTATCAAATGCTTCTAGGGTACTGGATTGCAAACAAAAATTTAATTGATTGCATTCATTAATTTTAAAGGTAACCATTTATGGATAATTGATTTATTATTAACACTTTTGATGATGCAGATAGTACATAAACGCCTAGCTGCTAGAAATGTGCTGTTAAACAGCGTCTTACAAGCAAAGGTCGGATGTTTTGGACCAAGACACAAAGACAAAATTTCTCATCATTTTCAAAGGGTAACATTCTTAGAAAAATTAGATTTTGTTTTCTGTAAAGCAACTATCATATTAACCTACTGATCTTTTCTCTATGCTAGTTTCCATTAGAAATTATACAAAATGTATATATCTGAATTTAAAAGCTCTGAATGGCCTACTTAGTATTTATTTTTTACTTAATTTATATAAGTCTGTAGAATGCTGGAACCAAGGACGTTATAAAAAAACTTAGGAATAAAATGTTTCTTATTTTCTCCAAGCAATATAAAAAAAAACCTTGTTTCTGATTGTAATTCTTGTTTGAATACTTTTTATTTCTCCAAATATTTCAATAACCTGTTTGTCATTATCTGTTCTGTTGATCTGCATTAGACCTACTTTTGTGTTGATCGTGCTTTTTTTTTTAAGTCTTTTTATCCATCTCAATCAAAATCCTGATGAGGTATTGATATTTGAAGAGAATGATGACCCTATCTGTCTTAGTAATGCGCTTTTGTATCCATCTCAAACTTAATTCAAATTATTTATAAAGGATTTTAGGGACTGCCGATGCTAATTTTTTGACGGTTTCTATCCACAGGAGAGAATGCCTATCCAGTGGTTTGCTCCTGAGAGTCTTGCTGAGATGAATACGTATTCTACTGAAAGCGATGTGTGGTCGTTTGGGGTGACTGTATGGGAGATATTTACATTAGGTATGTCTGGTTTGATTACTGTGTTCTTGTGTAGATTTTGTTTATTTGTTGGTTTATTGTTTAACGTCCCTCGCGCTTTATTATTATATGGAGACACCACCTCTTGCTGGAGGGGAGCTGATAAATAAGGCCTTTGCTTGACATTCAGTGATCTTTTTCGTGATAGTACCTAATGCAACAAGGGACCTTGCTTTTCTAATCTGACGGAAAGGTCTCCAAATCCCACAGATTTACAAGTGAATTGAACGTAACAAGTCATCAATTTATTTCATTTCCCTTATTTTATGTTTTTTATATGCCCATAATTATATCTATTAGTAGTGTTAAGATTGCGATAAAACGGTGAAAAAATCGAAGATTTTTGAGACTATTACTTTTTTTTTTTAAATTTGATTATTTTTTTACGTTTACTTGTAATTAAAAGTGATCTGACTTAGATAAACATAAATAAAAAGGGATTGTTTTGAAGTTTTTATTCAAGGTAATTTTCTCTCTTTGTTACCTTGAACCTTCAATGTACATTTCATTGTTTTTTTTTATTCATTAGTGATCATTGTTTGTCTTCATTTATAGGTGATCTACCTTACATTAACTACAACAACAGAGAATTAATAGACTTGTTAAAAGAAGGGTTTCGTCTGCGTAAGCCGACATACGCTGATTCCAGGTAAAATCGTCTTATAAAGAAAAGGAGACGTAGTTAGGCCACATCCTTCAACCACTTTGTCTAAAATCAAAAGCAAAGAAATATTGATAACGGACAGTATTCAATCTCAAAGTCTATAAATCAATACAAAATAAGACAAGAACAAACACGGACCTCCAAAACATCAGAGGTGGGATCAGGTGCCAGGGAGGAGTAAGCATCCCCTGCTGACTGTTCGTACCCGCCATGTGCTCCTTGTCATGATCAGGAAATAATGGAAAATCCGTCGTCAATTTGATTATTGAGAAGAGATCCCCCACTTATCTCGGGAGGGACATGGAAGCTCATTGTGACCCCGTCCCACTACACCAGGCGTAATACGTTGAACAAATTTAGTTTTAAGTTACCAGTGTTATATCCGGCAATGTACCCATTTTCCATTTGGCGTTAACACATCTGAATCAACAAGACCTGAAGATAATATCTCACATATATGACAAGTATCATCTCTACTATTTTAGAGGGAATATTCACACGTATGTTACCTATATATGTACCAGTGCTAAAGACTGAGTGGTCAGGAGATATGATATGAATTTACACTGCGTATCCTGCGTCTGTATGTATGAAACTAATTGTAGGAATTTTGTTGTTCTTTATGAGAAGATAATTTGATTGTCTAACGTTTTGGAGGTCCGAGTTCTGCTCCTTTTTTTGTAATGTTTAATGGACTTTTGAGATTAGATACCGATCGTTAGCTGTTCGTTATCTCAATATATTTGATTTTTTTATTCTAAACTTACGTATGGAAATTGATCCACTAAATTTCATAGGACATAATTTGAACAATTTAAAATTATAGTACTTGGTGATGTCTCCATCAAAATCATTAATCATTACGGTGCTGATCCTGAAAAAAATATTAAAAAATAATCTGCTTCATTAATTTTTTGTAGTTCAAATGAAGAAGTTTACCTGCACACTTTTTGTTTTCTCAATATTTTTATACAAAAAATCCATTTATTTTTTTATCTTCTGACATTAGCATTTTTCATATATAGAAAACCTTGATATTTAGCGTAAATGCATCGGTCTGTTAATATATTGTTTGTAAAAAGAAAAGAAAAAAGATATACTTATCCTTATAATTACCTAATGGCTTTTGTTGATTTTTTCAAAATATATTTCATACTGAAAAAATACATGCATACAGTTTTACCTGGACAGGCTGCATTGATCATGACAATCGACACATCAATTTCTTTTCTTTAAATTTTGTGGTGTTACCTTTTATAAAATACTTTACAAATCTGTAAAAAAAAATTGTCTGGGAAGCTTTTTTTTTTAATTAATTATTTTAATTTTCTTTTTGCAGGTTTTATGATATTATGAAATCATGCTGGAAAATGAAACCCAGTAATAGACCAACATTTTCTACTTTAGTTATAGAGCTAACAAATCTTCGTGATTTACCGAGTACTACCGAGTAACACCGAGTTTTACCGACTATTTTTGAGGATTACCGTGTTAATCTTCTTTAGTTACCTCGTTGATTTACTATCCAGAGACCAACAAACAAACAACCAAGCCATAGAAAAGGAGTCAATAAAACCATAAATCTTAGACTGTTAATTTTTAAGGTTCATAGTGTTAACACAAACACCTTTATTTTACCTGGAATGACCTAATTTGGGATACGTTTCCGAATTGCGTTTCAATCAATAAAGAGCCATTCATCATTTGTAATGAGCTTTAAAACAGATTATTGGTGGATTATGTGGGGACATTCCGGTGTAAGAAGATTCATTAATCTTGACTCCATTGTTATTTCATCTATTTTAGTCATTCAGTGAATGATTATAAAATTTCTAGTCTGTGTGCTATTTCAGAGAGAGAGAGAGAGAGAGAGAGAGAGAGAGAGAGAGAGAGAGAGAGAGAGAGAGAGAGAGAGAGAGAGAGAGAGAGAGAGAGAGAGAGAGAGAGAGAGAGAGAGAGAGATAAAAAGGTTTCTTTATGACTAGGAATTAATTTGATTTTCACAATAAAAAATATTAAATACATTCAGTGTTATTTTCTTTATGAAATCGGTTAGAAATCTTCGACGTTCAAATCTTCATAACACACTCGAAACGCGCATTAGAATATATAGGAAGAACTATATGCATTTCCAATACTCTAGGAACACCAAAATGTACATTGTTTGACTAAATTTCATGAAAAAATATAACCCTGTTAAACTGATGTGTAATTACAACAAAGGTGCGTTCAAAATTAGTTTGTTATTTTTTCCCTCGCAATATTTGTTTGCAATATTTAACTTTGTTACGTCACAAACGACTCTTACGTCTATTAAGCACACCAGTTTTGAAGGTAGCTAAATTCACAATAAAGATTAACGAAATAAACAATTATAAAGTTGGAAAATAAGAGAAAGTAAATATAACGTTTAATTCGTATTTTTGGATGTAGTCGGTCATATACATCATGTACATGTAACACACCTGGCCGTGCCTAAAAGTTCAAGTTCATTTTATTCACTCAAAACACGGTAGGTACGGTACATGGGTTAAAAGAACATATATATATATATATATATATATATATATATATATATATAGAAAGCACAAAGAAATTCACTTTTACATGGATACCCACTTCCGCCCCAGCCCGGGGTTGAACTCTCGACCTTCGGAATCTGTCTCCTAGCAGTGCAGGAACAGCGCGCTAGACCGCTCGGCTATCTAGGCAAGTCTAAAAACTTGCTTTCGATGCCGATGGAATTCTCGCGGCACTGCCCTACACTACACGGTCATTGAGAATAGAAGTGAGATACAGTTATTTGGACATTAGTTTTAACAGAGGATTGTTACCAATACATGTTGTAATGAAATTAATTATTATTTATAAAGCACATTTTACAACAACTCTTAAACTAACATAACTGCCCTAAGTGAAGAAATATTAATATAGAAAGCACAAAGAAATTCACTTTTACATGGATACCCACTTCCGCCCCAGCCCGGGGTTGAACTCTCGACCTTCGGAATCTGTCTCCTAGCAGTGCAGGAACAGCGCGCTAGACCGCTCGGCTATCTAGGCAAGTCTAAAAACTTGCTTTCGATGCCGATGGAATTCTCGCCGCGCTGCCCTACACTACACGGTCATTGAGAATAGAAGTGAGATACAGTTATTTGGACATTAGTTTTAACAGAGGATTGTTACCAATACATGTTGTAATGAAACTAATTATTATTTATAAAGCACATTTTACAACAACTCTTAAACTAACATAACTGCCCTAAGTGAAGAAATATTAATATAGAAAGAACAAAGAAATTCACTTTTACATGGATACCCACTTCCGCCCCAGCCCGGGGTTGTACTCTCGACCTTCGGAATCTGTCTCCTAGCAGTGCAGGAACTGCGCGCTAGACATTATATATACATTATATATTATACAAACTTGTCAGAAGTACATTGAAACAAATTATCATGCAGCGCTAACGTGCAGTATTCAATTAGTCGGTTTGGCCACGTGTGTTATAAGACCGACAACATCCAAAAATATGAATTCATTAAAAAAATATTTCACAATTTACAATTTGATACAAGCTTTTGTACTCATTATCAAATCAGGCAATAAAATGAAATAAAATAAATTGGATAATGGCTGCCATGTTGTTTAAATAAATTGAGACACATACACACTGTATCCTTTTATAGTACATGGTGATTCAAAGTGATGTTATATGTATTTCTTTAAGAATCTTTTATTTGAGCCATGAAAGTTATTTTATCATAGACATACAACCTCTGTTAGACGAATTTAACTCATTAAACTATAAAGAAGAGTGCTTTTGAAAACATATGCTTCTCTGCTCAAGCCTATGATATTTTTATGGCCCTTGTTTGCCCTGAGCTTGGTTACTAAAGAATTATATTTATGGGGTATATCAGTGCCTAAACAATAACTGGAAATGGTTGTTATGCATAAATTATCCCTTGTTTCTAAGCTGTCAGTGATGTCGTTGACGTTTTTGCTATACTCCACAGACTACACAGTATTTCCTTGTACTGTAATATATACAGATAACGAATACTTTCCAAGCCCCAAAGTCCATATAACAATACACAATAGCAGCAGAGCAAACATTGACCTCTTAAACATCAGAGGTGGGATCAAGTGCCAAATAGGTGGGAGGATCCTCTGCTGATAGGTGGGAGGATCCCCTCTGGCCGGTCACACCCGCCTGGAGCTCCTTGTCATGATCCGAAAAAAAAACGGGAAAATCCGTCGAGATTTTTCTGTTTAAATAATTGCCTAACACAGTACAATTACATGTAACAACATCTGTATTTAAGTTTTAAAACAAAATTCTAATTAAAAACCACATTAACGATGTCTTACAGATTATTGTAACTAACAAAGTTGTATAATTTTGAGCATCTTAAGTCAATGAATGAGGAAAATCAGCAGTCCCCGTTAAAATCTTCATTTTTTAAGTTCTATGGTCGATACATATAACCTCTCAGGAAATACAATACTTCATTAAGTCAAATGCCAACTGATGTTTGTACATTGTACTAATTATTTGTCTATTATATATACACTGAATTGACGACGGAATATCCCGTTATTTCCCCGATCATAACAAGAAGTACACAGAAATTTGACAGGTCGACAAGAGATGCTTACTTCTTCATGACACCTAGCCCTATCTCTGATGTTTTGGAGGTCTGTGTTTTGTATTGTTTAATCGACTGTTGATCTTCATTACTGTACAGTATCTCCATAAAGTCAATGTTACAATCAATGCCTGAGCTTGCTAACGGTTCATGCTTCCTTTTACCTGCAAGATGGTAGATGAAAACTGTGTTGATTCTCTAGTATTTTTATTTTCATAAGAGATGGAAATGTTCTTCAAATTGCATTTAACAATATTACAATAAACGTTTAACATTCAATATTAATTCCTTTTGTTCGGAATATTGAAAAAAAAATCGAACACAAAAACAGAAAATAATGTTATATGTATAATATGTTTTCATGATTTAGCACTAGGAAATTAAACACCAAATTTAAAGCATCAGAAATATCATTGTGTTTATCAAACAATTATAGGTTTAAGTGGCTATTCTAGAAACTAAAAATAGAAATGTTAAATGCTAAAATCTATCTAAATATTGTTGTCTTCCTTAGATAAATGGAGCATTTACTTCTTGCACTGGATGTTATAGAACAAGACGTGTTGAAAACTGTTTGTTTGTATAAAACAGATAATATTTTGATATAACTGATATGTTACATGAACTATTTCTGAATTTCAGCTTGTCCATGAAGTTTACGGGCAACCCTCGCACGTGGCTAGGGATGAATTTGAAAATTTGAAAGGTTTGGTGACCAAGTGAAATACTGTTCAACAAGTTCCTTTTAAAGGATACAGCGAGACAAGTCCCAAATAGTTAATTGATCGTTTTATAATTAGGTCATTGAATGAAGGAGCTGTGTCAAATGCAATTCAAATGAGAACAAATGAAAGACTGTATATATTATAAAATCATTTGTCACAAATCAGTTCAGATACAAAAATATAAACACCTTTAATTAAAGACCCAGTATCGTAAGAATGATAGATAACAGAAAAAATTATTTATAAATGACAGTGACATGGTAAAGATATTTTTGGAAATATTAAAGGAAGGAAGAACGTCAGAGGAAGTCAGTATTTTGTGGGAAAAGAATTTTTACTATCCTTTTTATCATCTTGTTGTAATTCTAGAAATTTTTACCACCCTTCTCTTTATCATCTTGTTGTAATTCTAGAAACTTTCACTATCCTAATTGTAATCTGTGTTCTTGCAATTCTAGAAATTTTTACCACCCTTCTCTTTATCATCTTGTTGTAATTCTAGAAACTTTCACTATCCTAATTGTAATCTGTGTTCTTGTAATTCTAGAAATTTTTACTATTCTTCTTTTACTAATCTTGTTGTAATTGTAGAAACTTTTACTATCCTTCTCGTTACAATCTTGTTGTAATTCTACAAACATTCACTATTCCAAATGTAATGTCTGTTGTAATTCTAGTAATTTTTACTATCCTTCTTATCATAATCTTGTTGTAATTCTAGAAATTTTTACTATCCTTCTTTTAATATGTGTTGTTGTAACTGTAGAAAAACTTCCTTCAAATTAAAATAGTGTAATAATTAGCAAAAGTAATTTTTGTATATTTCTTACCTTTATTTTTAGAGACGCTATTTATAAATTGTATCCCTGCAATTTTAGTTTTACATAGAAAATTTAAATATCTACTCTTTCGAATACATTTTTTCCTGTTTTTTTTTTATGTTTCTTGTTAATCCAACTTCTGTATATCTAATTTTTTCGTATTTACCACCCTTCTCTTTATTTACTCCTCCATTTCTACTCTAATCCTTTTGGTAAAAAACTTTCACTATCCTAATTGTAATCTGTGTTCATGCATTTACCACACTAAATACTGCTACATGTATCATAATGACCCTTTTGAATTTCGCTCTTGTAATTCCAATTTCACTCTTAATATTCCAACAACCCTTATTGTAATTTTTTCTCATGATATTTTTTGACAACCTAATTGTCAATATTTATCCTAACTGTAATACTAGAAGCACTTCTCTTTATCATCTTGTTGTAATTCTAGAAATACCTTCTGTGTTCTCGTTTTTCTAGAAACTTTCATATCTTTGTAATCTGTGTTCTAAATTTTACCTTTCTTTTGTACACCTCCTTGTTGTGAATTTTTGAATTCTAGAAACTTTCACTATCCTGTCTGTTTCTTGAACTCCAAATTATATTCCTGTATTTTTAAAATCCCCTTCTCTTTATCATCTTGTTGTAATTTTTTCACTATCCTAATTGTAATCTGTGTTCGCAATTCTTTTTTTTACCACCCTTCTCTTTATCATTTGTTGTAATTCCTTTCACTATCCTAATTGTAATCTGTTACTTTAAATTTGAAATTTTTATATCATCTTGTTGTAATTCTAGAAACTTTCACTATCCTAATTGTAATCTGTGTTCTTGCAATTCTAGAAATTTTTACTATCCTTCTTTTTATCATCTTGTTGTAATTCTAGAAACTTTCACTATCCTAACTGTAATCTGTGTTCTTCTAACTCTAGAAATTTTTACTACCCTTCTCTTTATCATCTTGTTGTAATTCTAGAAACTTTCACTATCCTAATTGTAATCTGTGTTCTTGTAATTCTAGAAATTTTTACTATCCTTCTTCTAATATGTGTTGTTGTAATTGTAGGAAAACTTCCTGCAAATTAAAATCGTGTAATAATTAGTGAAAGTTTTTTTTGTATATTTCTTATCTTTATTTCTAGAGGCCCCGTTTTAGTTTTACACATTTTCTTTTTGCAGATGTGTGGCCAACTTCTGTATATCTAATTTCTTCGTATTTACTCCTCCATTTCTACTGAATCCTTTTGGGAAAAAAATACCAGAGGCATGCATTTCTCACGCTAAATACCGCTATCATAATGACCCTTTTGAATTTCACTCTTGTAATTCCAATTTCACTCTTGTAATTACAACAATCCTTACTGTAATTTCTTTCTCATGAAATTTTTGGACAACCTAATTGTCAATATTTATCCTGTGTTCTAAAAGCACTTATTTCAAATACTTCTCTTGTACTTTTGGCGAAACTTAATGTAAATTTTACCGTTGTTTCGTATAACCCTTCTTGTGAATTTTTGAAGACTTTCTTTGAACTCCAAATTATATTCCTGTATTTTTAAAATCCCCTTATTGTTGATATTTCTCCTGTATCTCGGCGCCACTTTTTATTCATATTTTTCCTTTATTAGGCTGAACCTTTATTTTAAACTTGACTTTCATAAAAGATGTAATTTTGGAGCTGCAACTTGTAAAATTAATGTTTTCTTCTGCATTGCTAAGAAAATTTGTAGTAACAGTCGTTTTGATTCAGGTCAAAGCAGAAAATAAAAAAAAAAGAAAATCTGTACATTTTAAGAATAAAATAAACAAAGCAGCTTTTAGCATTTGCCCAGTTCGTATGCGTACATGTTTTTAGCGCACTCCAAATAATTGAAGAATATCTTCATCATATTATGCGGATAAAATTTGCTTGCATAAAAAATGCCGGTAATTTTTATCAGCGTTCATGGTCAAGTTAAATACTGTAACATGTAAATAAACTGTATAATAAACGACTATGAAATCTGACCCCAAGATCATAAACTGATCAAATACTTAACATACTCAATTATCATTTTTTTTTATTTTTAATATGTTTTTGTAATGTATGACATTTGAATTCAATTGATATGCTGAAAATTTTATTTCGTTCTAAAATTATTTCAAAAGTTAATTTGGTTTGAAATCTTGACTGAAATCTGTTCTCTGTTTATGAAGAAGAGTCTGTTTGAACTGTTTTCTACAGTCTTGCAAGTTTTACACTGCATTTACATGTAATTGAGTCAGAAAAAGCTTTCTTTAGAAGAACTTTTTTTTTTTACAAAAGCAGTCTACATGACAATGCCTTTTTCCGGATTCAGTGGGGCTTGGCGTCTCTTTATAAAACAAGTTAATGATGGATGATGGGGGCTTGCGTATGTATTTATAAGAACCCATTAAAGTACTCAATTAAAACATTACATTTCCGTTTTCTTTTTCATTTCTGTGCACATTCTAAAGGGACTTCTATTTGTTTTAAGTAAGTTATTTTAAAAAAAATCATTTTATACATTATTTTTTAAGTACTTTTAAAGAATATATTAGGTAGTAAGGAGATAAAATAAAAATGTTATACATTAATTCAAAATAAAAGCAAGAAAAAAAATTAACTGCTTCAAATCTGGCATTAACATGTTCTCGAAGGTGTTCCTTTTTAAAATTTCATATCATATAATACAATAGAGCTCATTTGTTATATTGTGAAACGTTAAAACGTTTGTTTGTTTGAAAAAAGTTTAAGTCTTCTTGTTTGTAATTCGTTAACTTTTGTTTGTTTTCAATTCAACAACTTTTGTTATAGTTTTTTTTTATTAATTTTTGGCTTAACGTCTATTTTGAAAAATTTTTACTGGAGGGTGAAAACTGTACTCACTTCTTCTTCGTTCACTGAACAGTTAAGTATTACTCCCATCTTCTTTTCACTGTACAGTAAAAGACATGTCGCAGCAATTCTATCGACAGGAATCTTCTATTTATGCAATTCCAATCAAAGAATGTCTCCCCATATACATAAGATTTATATCCATAAAGTTTGAATCTTCCCCTTTGATCCTACCTTTTTAACCATTTTATCGCGCTGGTACAAACTAATACAAACATTCCAAATGAAACTGGACCATGCGAAATACATGTTAAGCTTATTTAGCTTTTTAAGGAATGAACAAAGAGAGGCAGATGAAAACAAATTATCATTTTGAATAAAAGGTTGCGTAATATATGAAAATTTTATGGAATACATATATGTCAGAATGTTCAAATGTTTTTATAAATAAAAAAAAATGGTAAAAAATAGTTTTCAAATTGTAAATTTTTAAATATAAAATAATTTTTGAGCAAACAAATCATAAATATTTGTTGTTTTAAGATTTTGTTATTATTATGAAAAAAAAACTAGTGAAAACAACTTTTCCTAATCTAACTATGCCTCTTGTTTAATATTTTATACTATAAGACGATAAAAAGGGATTATTCATTTTTTAAAAAAGACATCATTACAATTGTAAATTAATTCTGACTGGCCATCTTTTACATCAGTCAACTAATATCAAATTATGGTCACTGATTACCATAGCCTAGAAGAGAGAGAGAGAGAGAGAGAGAGAGAGAGAGACAGAGAGAGAGAGAGAGAGAGATGCAGACTTTCTCTTATTTTTTTAAAAGTGCTATACAGTATTCAAAAACTAGATTGTTAAACAACAAGCGTAAGGTTAAAACTACCAATCCTAATTAAGAAATAAAATATCTAAAATGTTAAGTGATCAAAACAGACAGAATATTCCCGAAAATCTCAAAAATGATGAAAATAAGCCAAGCATAAATGATTCATTGTATGTAAACATTGACTTCTTTATTTAAGATGTGTGTAATTTATCTTAGAACAAAGACGAATAAGTATAATTAAGGCTAAAATGTGTAATGATGAATTGGTTTATCTTTAAAACATATTTTTTAATTCCATGGACTTTCATCATACCTAATATTTGCCCTACAGATCTATTTAAATCTTCTTTTGTCTGATGGGTACTTTAGCTGCATTGCGAGCACTTTTAGACGCTAGGTTAGAAAGAAAATTTAAGATGAGTGTGTGTATATAACATTAATGCATCATTAGGTGTGGCGCAACATTTAATAAGTATGGCATGCTATTCATTCTTACAGGGTCAAACACTCTATTCTAATATATCAATTAAATACATTATACTCTGATATTAAAGGTAAAGCATTTTATAATAGAAAAAGATCAACAGAAAGGAAGTTTTAAAAATGTATTAAACTAAGCAGTAGATAAGTAACAAAGATTGCAATTGAGCGTATAGGGAAAAGTGATTTTTCAAATATAAAAATTCAGATGATAAGAATATCATTAAAAGACGGTTGAAATGATGCATTTAAACAAAATAGAATGACGATTGAAAAATTTAGATTTTTTTTATTCATTAAGACACAGGGATATAACTTGTCCCAAAATTCAAGGTCACAAATTAGGATACATCCCCACCCTTACGTGATAAAAGTAATAAATGGAAAATATGTCTAAATATACTGAAGTTTACTTCAACACCTACACATTTCATTAAATCTGTTGCTATTAAGGATGGAATGCCTCAAGAGTGGAAAAAAAAAACGGTATTCAAAAAAATAAGTTCATACCAGCAATACAAACGTCGATTGCATGGTTCAGTAGTTAGCGCAAAGCAAGGCGTTGATCCTTATATCGCAGGTTCGAATTCCACAGTGGAATGGTAACTGAATCTGCAAGTCTTGTATTGCTTAAGAAAGTTAGAAATCCCATAATGGTTTACGGAAAAAATAAAAGCAATGTCTAGCTTCGTATATCCCCTCCACTCTCAGACATAGTTATTTTTTTTATAGGGTTACCATTTGTTTACATTCTTTCTACTTTGACAGATAAAATATAACTTTCATAAAATGACGTCATTAAATAAATGTATTGACTCTTAGGAAAGGAACTTTGCAATAGTGGCAAGTCTAGAGTGATTTATTTTCCGATGCAAATGAAAAAAAAGCTTTTTTCCTGAGTTTTGTATTTCGGCAGCCATTTTTATGACCGAATTATGGCCAGGTATTGTAGATACATTAATAGAGATCGTTGTGTATAATCTGGTTTGATATGGGGACATATCTCCTTGACAACTAGCTTAAGGTTCATAAACCCTCTGCTCACTCATATGAAATTTTTCTTTAACTTTTATGATTTTTCAAAGGAAATGTATATGCTGAATAAAATACAAACAATTATAGCATGGCTTGCGAGGCAAAATTTGACAAAAAGGCACTTAAACTTGACAAATTTATAAAGGAATAATAGATATTTGTGTCATTAAGAGTTATCTCTCTTATCAGAGTATCATTGTACTTTAATCATCCGTATCCATCAATCCCCTCATTCCCAGTCCTCCGGATTCATGGAAAATTCCAGATTTAATAAATGTATCTTAAACTTCAAACAGTAGCTCGATCTTACCTTGTGTAAACAAATATCATGGCTGCTAGGTGTATGTACTGTAGATCGGTAAACTTTTTGCGATTTGTCATTGACTCTTTGTAAGCGAGACATAATTTTCACGAATAGTTGTTATTCCTCTATATAATCATAAGGAATTCTTTTATACGCGAGAATTAAATTTTCACGAACGCATTGTCTCGCGTAATTACGCTAAATAAAGTTTTCGCGAATAAAAAGTTATTTATCGTATCAGTTATTACCTCCCCTCGCTACCCATCATTTCCGTTACAACGGTTGTATTATTGAACAGAGAATTTGAACTCATAAAAAGCCACACAATTTTACATATACAGTTGTTTAATTATTTCAAAATTAAATTATAAGGAATGACTCTAAATCTTGGCCAAATTATTGAGTATTGCCTGTTTTAGGTCAGTTTACGTTTTTTTATAATCCGCTTCGCAGATTATAAAGCGTAAAATGACCCAAACCAGGTTTTAATCGATAACTTGACCAACAATTAGAGTCATTTCTTAAACATCCTAGATGTTTAATGAAGTCCCCATCTAAATAGAGACAGTGATGTAATGCGAAAAGTGCCCAAATTAGTGGTGTCATAGGATTTATAGTGGACACAGAAGTTACTGTTTGGTGATAGTTGAATGCATTACATAGATCGTTGTATATATTGCAACGGTCGTCGCAACCGAATTGTTAGCATTTGGTCATTTTTGAGATAAATAATTGATAAAACTAAGAGAAAATGACATATCTATGCATTATTTTAAAGGTTGAGAACTTAAAAAGACTATAAATTGAATGGTATGAATAGCACGGGCTTAGGGATCAATTGATGAAATACAAACCCGATATAATATAGATGCTATGTAGTGAAAGAAAGACGCATCTGTCATTTTTCTTTCCTTATTTTTCTTTCATTGTTTTAAAGAGCCCATGAATTGTCTTTTCAAATTCTATTATTAGTTTTTCTTTTGTAAAATGATCAAACTATTGATAAAATTCGTAAAACATGATGTATTTGCATGTTTTTGTACGTTTTACTTTACCGTGGATTAAGCAAATTATTTCATAATTTTGTAAGATGTCCTCTTTTTTCCCAAAGAAAATAAATACATGTAGATAATTAATATTATATCTCTGAATTCTGTTTTGTAGGTGAAGGGTTGAAAGGGCTTAAAAGATGAAACTTCTCTTCCTGATGACTTGTGTATTGTGCGCATTTTCGGTTAATTGTGATACACCTGACCTGCCAATTGAGAGGCCATCAGACATTCGTACAGATATCCCTCCTTCTGATATAGTTTCTCCACAGGGCCAAACTATCATCATCGTGGATGAAGATCCAATTATTGATTCACCACCCCCACCGCTTCCACCGCCTATTGCTGACCCGGGCTTACCGAATGAGCTCATTGCACGAAAACTTGTCGATAGTAACATTGATCTTAGCTCTTTGGCAAATGTGGAACCAGAAAAACTAAATTCTCTTCTTGACAAATTCTTAAACACAGTGGCTAAAGAAGGTCCCTTTATGGATAACCTTCCTATACCTCCAACTTCCAATCCTGGAACTCCTTTTGAAGACGTTGTCCCAGATTCAAGGATAAATCAAATACCAGACAGTACATTTGGAGTGCCAGAGAGTGGATCAATAGATCAGCAGATTGATAGGTTATTAGAAGGCATTCAGAATAATGCTGATAGGGAACGAAATCAATTAACTGAAACACCTATACCTACTCCCGATGCCTCGGCTCCAATAGTAGACATACCCATACCTAGTCCCGATGTCCCAGTTCCAACTGTTAACAGCATTGAACCTACACCAGAGACCCCCTTTTCCGATTTTCCTTCATTTGATACAACCGAACTTAACAAGGAACTCAACACATTAGAGGAAGATTTCCTAAGAACATCGGCAGAAACCCAATTACCAGATCTAAGACAACCAACATTACCTCCAGCTAATAATCTGAATTCTGTTTCAGCCGTGATTCGTGATTTAGAGGGGAACTTACAGGTAGACACTCCTCCCTCTGATTTAGGAGACGAGTTCATATCGACTGTGAGCGGCACTTCTCTTGACGATGGATTTGACAGTGATCAAGCTAAACGGCTGGCGACTTTATTAGAGCAGAGGCGTGAACTGCAGCGACGTCTGAGAGAGCAGGAACAGATTACTTTGAATTCTCCTGCTCCAAATCCACTAACTACAAGGAGAGCACCTTTCAGAAACATCAACCGCGCTGCAAGAGGACAGATGAATTTCTTCGATGAATTTGGAAATTCTATTGACGATATTTCTTCAGTTAGCTCCCCACTCATTGGTAACAGCATTGGTGTTGGTCGTGATATCATAACTGATTCTGAGAGTTTACAAAATAACCGGATCTTTGATGCGCTTGCGCAAGCCGGACGAGTAAATGCCCCCGACAATATTCGTCAGAGATTTACGGATGATGACGGAATTAGGATTCCTCCACCTTCAACAGAAATAGCAACTCGAACTCAAGTAAATAGTGCTTCAGCACGAATTGCAGAAGCACTGAGGAATGATCCATATATAATGCCGGGGCAAGGTTTAATGACTGATACATCTCGGCAAACGCGGAACGATGGTATTCTGTCTTCCTCACAGCAGCAAGAATTGAATGCATTACTGGCACAAAGACAATTGCTACAAGATCAGCTCTCTAGATTAAGTAATGATGACATTCAATCAATTGGAGATATTCGAGGTATCCTTCCAACGCCTCGAAACACAAGACTTACAGGCACCGGTGATGATGATAATCGACTACCAGGAAGATTGCTAAACTTTGAATTAAACGAAGGCAGGAACCCGTTAAGATCTCCACAGGGAACAACTATCGAGGGAGGTGGACGTATTATAGGATCATCCACTGATGATGGTTCCTTTCCTTTATTGGGGTTAGGTCGTCTTAGACAACAAAACACCAGAAGAACCATTCCATCTTCACAAACAAGAAATATACAAATTCCTAGAAGAGTGACTACTGATACTTTCTCCGAAATTGACGATATAGATCCTCGTGTTCTTGGATTCCAAAACCGCCGTCGATTATCTAGCTTGACAAATACCAGAATCGGGCCTGTTGTTGGTGACACACAAAGGGCGACTCCTTTGTCTATTGACTTCAGAAATAGTTTTGTCGATACATTACCGTCTAGTGCACCTACTTCCCTGAGTTTTAATGAACCAAATGCTTTAGAACGCTCATTCATATCTGATGATTTACGGGAATCGAGTATTGATAGATCTCGGGCTAGACAGAATTTGTTGCAATCTCCTCGTGGAACAAGACAAATAGCACCATTTTCCACGACTACTTCTTCGTTTTTGAGGACTCGTTTACCTCCTAGATTCGACAGAACGCCATTGCCTTCATCACCAGTGGATCTCGATGACGATGCCCCTCCAGGACAAGTTGGTGACACACAGTCTCTGGAAATCAGAAATCGAGGACGAGAACCCCAAGGATTTGTAGCCCAAACTTATGAAGATTTTCCAGACTTCAATAGACAAGTTGCTCAACTCATGAGGGGGGCAACAGGATTTGGTTCTGTTTCCTTTAGAAACTTTCCAAGCGATGATTTCCCAGAAACATTCAGAACTCTGCCTGTTGGCAATATTGGAAATCGACGAACAGTACGGTTTTTCAGACCACAAAGGAGAACCTCATTTTCGACGCGAATATTTTAATTGTACATGTGATGATACTGTGAAAAGAGAATAATTTGCATATAACTATCTTTTTTCACTGACAAAAGGTTATATGTTTCTTGAAATGGGCTCAAGTTTACGGTGGTTACAAAACTTTATTACTGATATTTTGAGACATATTCTCGATGTTCCTAAGGAAATGCAATGCAACGCGTGTAGCAGTAACTGTGACGTCATCAAGAACACATCGTATTTGTTTATTAATATGATATGTTAAGACTATAAAAAACTTTGTAATGGGCTGAAAAACAATTGTTCATACTTGTATGTGTCCAGGAGAAAAATTTTTCCAACTTACTGAAGATGTTTATCACATAACAAAGTTTTAAACACAAAAATAATCAATAATATCTTCTTACGAATCTTCAATGTTTGCAAATGTAATACTGGAGTATATATCGAACCAACATATACACCTTTGTGTCGAAGATACTAATAGAAAAATATCATTAATGACTCCAGTTTATTTTCAGTTGTTATTCAAATAGAAAATCCATATTGTAATTTTTCGTATTGTTTATCGTTTTTTTTTTATTATCTATTGACTTAAATTACCTTGTTGTTTTGCTATATATGAGAAACTATATGAAATAAAGAGTGTAATTTTTCAAATGTCTGTAATATTCCTTTACTAAGTGGACTATAGATGTTTGTATCAATTGAACACATTAAAGAAGCAGCATTTGTGTCTAGCATATCCACAATTATTACCTCAATGTGCAATAGACTGCGCAAATAAGTTGAGTCAAGAATTTTTTTTTTTTTAGAAATATTTTTTTTAAGAAAGATGTTCTCCTTGAAAAAAAACTATGTGTTAAAATGATTTTACATGAAAACATCAAAAGGTGTTTTCACATGTTTTATATCTGATATGAAAAAAAAACTTAAGATAAAATACATTGTACACATTTATTAGGATAGAAAAATGAAAAAAATGTAATGAGATATAAAGAACTATGTCTTATTTTTGTTTGAATGTTTTCTTTCTAAGCTGACAAAAAATTGACTTTATAAACTAGTTCTTTAAAAGTTTGTAGAATTTCTTTTTTGAATCGCGTGCTGTCTTTTTACACTTATTAACATGTGTTACAATTAGGTTAAAGAAAGAATTGTGACAATGCTTCTAAAATAAAAAAATTTCTGATTAAAGATTCATATTCCTAAACACCTGACCCTACCCCTGGAATTTCCGACAGTCCTTGTTTCATGCTCTCGTAACATGTGTTGTTTATTGATTTTTTTTTTTAGATGAATCAATGTTCCAATGTATCGTGACCTTTAACATATTTTCTTTTCATTTTTATGTCTATTTAGTAAATAATTTAATTTTATTTGTAACACGTCATATGATTGGTTTTATCCATTTTGTATGACATAACTTGCCTACGTCACAATGAGTTAAGTCAAAAACATATTACTCCGCTTGACGTTAACTTTTGAAATATGCTATATTTGAAGCCTTTTTCCGAGGAAAAAATGGAAAAAATTGTCTCATTCTCTAAATTGAAATTATTCTATAAGGAATGAAGCTAATTTCAACTTATGTTATACGATATAACATAACTTGGGGCAGTTTACGCTTTATAAACCGCGAATGCTTAATTCTCAGCAATCTAAAAACCAGAGGAGATATAATTGCTTCTAATATGAATAATAACTTCCCTTCTATAGCTCAACATAATTTTAAGAAAATAAACTTAGGAAAACTTTCAAGTGTAACAGTAAATCTGAGTTCTGTGTGTGAACAGTACTAAAATATTTACATCAATTATCATGAATCATGATTAAGTACATGTAAAAAATACGTCATAGATCACTGCTCGGTTTGTTGATCATTTTAATCTGTTCTAAATATTGTGGGAGGTTAGATTTAAAAATGACAATGAACGATCTCAAAAATGTATAAAAAATTCAAATATGTAAAGAAGGCTTAAAACACGAATGACTAGAATTCCAGAGATTGGATCAGGAGCCTTAGAGAAGAAAAACATCTGCTATTGACCGTTCACAGCCGCCCTGAGTTCTTTCTAATTATCAGACGGATCAATCCGTTTTCACTTTTAGTATAAAAAACAAGGTGAAACATATGGAGAAAAACAAACAGTTTTCAAGATTAAAAGTCCATAAAACAATACAAAACAAGAGCAGAGCAAACACGGACCTCCGAAACATCAGAGGTGGGGTCAGGTGCCATGGAGGAGTGAGAATTCCCTTCTTACCAATCACATCCCTCTGTATTCCTTGTCATGATCGATAAGAATTGGTATGAAAAACCCAAGTCAGCTTTTAATTTTAGCTAATAATTCAAATGAATCAAGACAGCGAAAATACGATTCAGTGATAGGTCATATTTACTAACAGAATCGTTATAACGACCATAGAATTTCCAAAGAGCTGATTTAAACGAGGTTGTTGAATTCCCTACAACATCTTATCAGTGTGTAACATGCCTCGCTTCAAAAATTAATTATTCTCATTATCAAGGTTTTTAGTAGCCAGTAAGATTGGAAACATACATGTAATCACACTAAGTAGGTGATAGTGCAATATTACAAAATAAATGATTTAGGAAAGCTGAAGATGGAGAAAATGGAAAGAATCCATTTTGTTGTCAACTTCGTTGTTGGAAGACCATCGTCGTCAATATTCAGTAAAACATGTATGAAATAGATGTGACAAAATAGAAATCTATGTTGTTTTTAATTTCAACTTCTCTTGGATTATGTAAACATGAAAATAACTATTATCTATTGATAGCTTGATATATCAGAAGGTCGCATTGACGAAGATATCAATGAAGGATATGTATATAACGAGCATCAGTATTCAATATCAAAGTCAATAAAACTATAAAAAATAGGAGCAGAGCAAACATGGACCTCCAAAACATCTGAGGTGAGATCAGATGCCATGGAGAAGTGAGCATCCCCTGCATACCGGTTATATCTCCCGTGTGCTCCTTGTCATAAAGTGTTATATAATGGAACCTTAAAAAAAAAACGGGTCAGCCCATAAAAAAGATCAATCAATGTCCCCTCACAACATCAAAAGTCTGTTCGAAGACGATATAAATGTTCTCAAATGAGTAACTTAAGCATCCTTTTTATTTCACATTCAGGGTACCTTGTTTACAATTTCAATAGCTTTTAACAAAGCAAATTTGTTGAAAACAAATCACAAAATAGGAAAATTTCCAAATTCCCTTTTCATTGAATAAGCAAACATTAACGATATTAAAAATCTAGAGTTTAAATTTATCCTGAGAAATTGATGTTTAAAGTGTAGAAAAAAGGAAAGTTTTGATGTCATTGATATTTGACAAAAACACGATTTAAAAGTGTATTATGGTTCTCTAGAGTTTTTAAATATCCGCAGCTGATTTGGAAACTTTACACATTGCTCAAGTAGTCAAACATCTTCACTTCCGGCATCTCAATAATATCAATCACACTATCAAAGTATCATTCTACATGAAAATATACCTTTTCCGGACATAAACAAATTAAAACTCAAAATCCATGATCCGTGCACACCTCATACATGTTCATGTAGACGTACATTTGATCATTGATTTATTTTATTTACATGTACAAAACAAAAGAAAAGAAATCATGAATTAAATCATAACTCTAAATTTTGAATTTTTAAAATAACTTTTATATCCACATGAAAAAAGTTTTTTAAAACTTAAGATAACGGGCTGTTCAGTGACAATTCAGTCTTTTAATGGAATGTGCCTTACAGTGACCTTTTAAGTCAAGATTTATGTCGAATTTACGAAAAATTCGTTGCGCCTGCGTGGGTAGACATGGACGTGTGAATTTTAGCAGTAATTTTTGTGAGTAATTTGGTACTACTTTAAAGTGTAAAGCTTGGAAAAGCAGGTATGTTTAGATATTTCAATATCTCTGTATTGCATTGATGCCTAAAACGGACAAACCCGACGGAAAGCGTCGACAATCTTCTGATGGGAATATCCCAAAACCATCAATAAAGACTGTGAAAATGGCGGACACTACTTTAGATGATATGGTGGACAAAATAACTGTCATTGCGGAGGCCGTCCAAAAACTGCAAGTAGGTCAACAATCCCTTGCAATCCATGGTTGAAAGTAAATTAGATAAATTCAAAAATGACTTTATAGCTAGTATAGACGAGAAATTTAAGGCAATAAAGGCAGATATTGACCTTGAACTTGGAGTCCACAAAGTCGACATAGATAAACTGGCACAAACAATTGACTCTATTGTTATGCGTACCAAAAGGCTTGAAAACAGAGATCGAGTTCAGGATATAGATCGATCACGTTCTACCAATGTCAACGAGGATGTGTTGTGTCATATCCAGAGCTTAGAAAAAACACAGAAAGACATTGAAAAAACAATGCCTGATTTGCAGTGTCGTAGTATGCGCGACAACCTCCTGTTTTTTGGCCTGGCTTGAGTTCATAAAAAACGGTAATGATCCCCTTGAACTGCAAGAATTGAATCTTTTTACCTTGATGTATGCAGATGACATGGTCTGTTTTGCTGAATCTGTACAAGAACTACAACAAATGTTGAATACTTTGTATGATTATGCTTCGAAATGGGACCTGACCATTAATTTTGATAAAACTTAAATTGTTGTTTTTAGAAATAGGGGGAAAGTGCATGATAATGAAAAGTGGCATATACATAATGAGCAAATAGAAGTTGTAGACGAATTTATTATTATTGAACTACAATGGAAATTTTAATGTAACTCAAAAACAATTGACCTGTCAAGGTAGAAAAGCAATGTTCTGGCTAAAATCTAAGGTTAGTCAATTGAGTTTAAATACTGAAACAATGTTCTCACTTTTTGATACATATGTCAGTAGCATACTGAACTATGGTTGTGAAGTTTGGGAAAGCCACAATGCATGTGATATTGAGAAGATACATTTAGAATTCATTAAGAATGTTTTATATGTTCGAAAAAACACAAATACGTCTATGATATATTTCAAAACAGGTAGACTGCCTATGAAGACTATACGACTTTTCCGAATTTTTAAATTTTGGTTCAAAATATTACAAAGTAAGAACTGTATTTTGAGATCATGTTATGAGAAACTGTTAGAGGAAATTGAACAACCAATGAACAAGATCACGAACTGGGCTTCTAATATTAAAGATAAATTATTCGAAATTGGTCTAGAATATATGTGGACGGACCAAGAAAGAATTAGTTTTAACAGCCATTTCTCAATTATAAAGCAAAGAATTATTGACAATTATGTACAAAATCTCCTTGCTGATATCAATAGTTCATCTAGATGTATGTTATTTAAGTACATTATTGACCACTTCACACTGCAATATTATTTGGTAAAACCTATTCCATCAAAATCAAATTAGCAAGATAAGATTGTCATCACATAATATAGCTATTGAAAGTGGACGCCATAGAAATATTTTGCGCGAAAACCGAATATGTGAAGTCTGTAGTTCTGAAATTGAAGACGAATTCCATTTTGTTTTAAAGTTTCCACGATACAAGGGTTTACGAGTAAAATATATTAAAAAATTCTACTGGGAAAAACCATCCTTGTTTATACATTTGTTATGTGCACATAATGTTAAGGACCTTTGTAATTTGGGAAAGTATTTGTACCATGCTTTTAACTTACGTAATGAATGTCATACTGCTTTATAAACAAATTTTAAAAAATGGTTTGTACATTCTCCATCATCATAATACTGATTGTAGAATTATTATGCTGACTGTTAAAAAAAATACCCGCGCTATGCTTTACTGTTTACATGTTATAAATTTACATTGTATACAATAAGATATATGTCTTACGTAATAAAGTGAATTGAATGTCCATTTGACTCGACATTTAATGGCGTCGATTTAATTATTTTTCAGTTACCTTTACGTTTTTTTCCTGCGTCTTCCAGTTTCTTTATAGTGACCATTATGTTTTTATAGTTATTGATGAACTTGAGTGTTACATGAGAATTAATTATTTCTACTGTAATTTTAAGGCTGTTCTATTTGTGAAGACATACACTCACTGTAGTAATTAGAACAGGCCTGCATTTAATTTGTTTAAGAAGCGTTATTTATAAAGCATTTAATTAGCTCGAGGTCATTTAAGTTCATTTAAATTCTTCTTTGAAGCTTTTATTGAACTCGGATGGACTTCATATCATATATAATTATAAGCATAGGGTCTATTAAGTTAACTTATTTTATTTTTTTTTAATTAGAATAAGTTAAGTTTAAGTATAAAGATCTAGAATAAGTAAACTAAGTTTAAAAAAAGAATAGAATAATAAGTTAACTTAAGTCCATCCGAGTTCAATAAAAGTTTCAAAGAAGAATTTAGATGAACTAAAATAACCTCGAGTTAATTAAATGCTTTATAAATAACCATTCTTAAACAAGTTAAATGCAGGCCTGTTCTAATTACTGAAGTGAGTGTGTGTCTTCACAAATAGAACTGCCTTTCGATTACAGTAGAAATAATTAATTAGCTTACAGATCCTTCCGTGCAAATACAGAAAATGTCAATCTGTCTCTAATAGCACTGTCGCACCTGTCGAGACGTCAGCCAATACGGACTAATTGTGACAGATCTCTTGACCGATTACTACGCACTGATGTATTCATACGCTTGCGCAGTCTAAATTAATTGAACACAATTTGTGCATGTAGTTCATAAACTTTATTTGTGCCATCAGGGAATGTTCTGGAGTCCAATTGTTGTGTAAATTGTGTATAAATTTTTTTTTACAAAAACTGAAAAAAAACTTTTGATTTGAATAAATTTTTTGAAGTTTCTTTCTACTTTAAAAGTTATGCATCGATTTTTTGGATGGATAATATTTTTTAAAAAAGAATCAGGGAAAAGTCTAGAGAAGTAAACACATAAACGATTCTCAAACACATGTTCTTATTGTCATCTCCCTCGGGAGATGACACATTAAGATTGTATGCCGGAAGTGAAGTCCTAGTGTAAGCCTCCCTCTCACAGAAATCCTTGAATATTTTTTTTAATATCGGTAAAATCAATCAAAAGCAGTCTGTGATTAGTGTACAACATGTACAATAAGAAGGAAAAATCACTTTTATAGGTACATGTATTAATAAATATATAGGTAAACACATAAAAATGTAACGTAGGTAAAGGTCTTCTTTCGAAACACATGTTAATCTTTGGATTGCTCTTGCTTATGATAAATTCCTGTCAGCTTAGTTTTCTGTTTGCTGAATAAGTCATTTGGGAATGTTAATAATCCATATATATTCAACAAAAACTGTATTTAATGACGTTTTCTCAGATCCGTTATAAAAATCTTTAACCATAGAATAATGCATATCCTACAGAAGCTGATCACCTTTATCGAGTCCATGTTCCGAGTCATTTTTAGAAAAAAAAACAATATTGGAAAATTAAAACAAATATTTCAATCAATATCATAAGAATAAATTGCTTTAAAGTCAAAGTCTAAAGTAATATATAAAACGAAAATCATTGTAAATTTTCTATTGATTTAAAGGTCAAATGTACAAAATATTATGTCTTATTCGGAAAATACTCTTCTTTCGTTCATTAAGAGCTTTACTTTATATTCAGAATATATGCTTGATTAGGAAAAGGGTTGATAAGATGCATGATAAATGACACAAGATACACGATACGTAAAATTTTCCAGAATAAAGAGGCACAATGTTTTTCTCAATATCTATGTCAAATGCCTTCTGTTTAAAAAAAATATTCTAAATTGTAACAATCTATGACCTATTTGAAAAATTTCGTATGCACAGGTCATTGGGTTTTATTATCAAATAAGTAAATGGTTGAATCAACGTAATAATATATTCGCTCCTACATTATTAAACTTCGGGCATATTATTTGTGTTTGTGATAAAAATCATCATCTAATTTTAGATCATAAACGCAGCATAAACGGTTATTCTTATTATACAAAAATGAAAAAAAAATCTCCTTTGAAGCCAATAGAAATTCAAACATTAGTACATTTTGATTATAGTCTTACTGTTAGTACTTTCCAAGACAAAGACAAAAAAGTTTTGCAATTGTCTATACCGTACGCTGTACCAAACATATCATAAGAACATTCTTAAATTTGAATCATACGTTTTATTATATGATTGAATGATTTCCATCTCTCTGATTGGCTGAGATCAAACTATGTTAGAAAAATACTACTTTGTATTGACCTGCACGTGACATAAACGGATTTATTTTTACATTGATCTAAAAATAGATCGGGAAATTCCAAATTGATACAAATTGTTTTGGAAAGCTATTTAAACGACTATGACTTTTTTTTTTTTACATGTGAACACAACATAAGCGAATATATTTTTTCGGATTAGGGTGGTAAGACGGGATGCAGGACCACCCTCCAACACTTTTACTGAACAACAATTTTTGCTTTTTGGCAGTCAGTTTTCCCTAATAATACTCCTTTCTTTAAAAATCTATACTATAAAAAAGACTGACAATATATATATATATATATATATATATATATATATATATATATATATATATATATATATATATATATATATATATATATATATATATATATATATATATATATATATATATATATATTATGGTAACTAAAATTGATAAAAAAAAAAAAAAAACATTTCAAATTGAACGACTGTTAGGTTTATCTATATTTTAAGTCTTCTCTCTTGTATTTGGCTAGGACTTAATTAAATGCAAACAAGTAATGAGCTGTATCATTTTATCAGTGAATCATATAATAAAACAATTATTGCTGTTTTTTTCGGTCAATATAATGATTTAGCCATCTTCGAAGAAATATTCACCTCGCCCTTCTTAAATTTGAATCATACGTTATATATATATCATAGGAAGTTCTCCTTGTAACGTGATATAAAATAATTTATAATTCATTGATGTGTTCAGAGGTCGAATGTTTCTTTCTGGTATAATTAGAAAGTAAAGAAAATACAAAGAACGAAATCAAGTAAATAAGGAAACACGGAGATAGAAACAAATGAAATTTCTTAAAATCATAAAAAGAAAATCTTAGTACAAGGTTCTGTATTAGTCTTTTTACAAACTAGTATTGTCGTCTACACATGTTTTCTGTTAACATTCATAATGGTAAGAATGCGTAAATAAGAGGAATTTAATTGAACGGAACTAACAAATGATGAACTATTTGGAATGTAGTGGGACACTATTGATTGATATCAATGATTGAAAAGTGAACAAAACCCAATAAATACACATAGAACACATCTTGTCCATTAATTGTACTGGACAATTCATTTCGGGACTTATCACATCATTAAGGTTTGAGGATAGCGACTTTTATTAGTTTATATGATTTGTATTTTTTCATTATATTTTCTTTCTTGGACAAAGCATGCCATATATGTTGCTTATTTACGAATTTAACTAAACATATTGTATGTGCACTAAAAAAGCGGGCTTCATATTATAGCGGATTTGTCGTGGACATTAATGCGCTAATTCATGAATACAGCTTCATCTTTATTTATAAATACAATGCATGGTACGATAATGCATAGCGCTAATTAATTATTACATCAAGAACTCCATATTTAGTGATTCCGCTAAATTTTAAAAACGCCAAATTTAGTACAAGTACAGTATATGAAAAGAATCATTGTTTGCTTGTTAATTTGTTGCTTTAAATCCCTCTCAACAATTTTTCATTCATATGCACACGCCACCATCTGACGACGTAGAGCTACAAATTCAAATATTTTCTCTGAAATCAGGACAGTTGAAAAGTAAATGATTTTTTTCGTTGTACCACTTTCTACGCGGGACCTCTGTTTTAACAGTCGTCCGAAATATCGGCTTTCACGCCCAGCAGTGGAATTCCAACCCGTGACGTAAGGGTCAACTCATTCCTCCGCGACTTTAGAGTAAATATTTTACCACTGGACCACGCGGGCTACTAAAACAATAACTGTAAAATTAGCCAATAGATAAAGAAAGAAAAGAACTCTATCAGGATATAAATAACTCCATTGTAACTTTTTCGAGAAGAAAAAAAAGAGGGCACTGATATAGGCAATTTTTTAGAAAAAAAAATTCCGTAGAATACAAACATATGCTGATAGAAAGAAAGTAAACTTTTGTTTGACTTTTTTTTCTCTTGGGTAAATTTCACGTTTAAATGCCTCGAAACAAAAATGAGTTTATACGGAAAAAGGTTTTTTGAAGGTACTTCTCTTTTAAATCTTCATATTGAGAGGATATATAGAAGATAAGTGCATGCACATGTAGAAGATATTCTCAATTTACCATTTAATACTATTACATATACCAGATAGGAATCGGAAGGTTGCACAGATTGCGAATTAAAGCTGTAATATATTGAAACAACAAACAGAATTCCAGCTCAAAAGTTTATAAAACAATATAATTCAGGGACAGAGCAATCACGGTCCTCCACACATCAAAGGTGGGATCAGGTGTCATGTAGGAATGAGCATCCCCTGCCGACCGGTCATATCCAGCGTGTGTTCCTTGTCATGATCAGGAAATAACGGGAAAATCTGTCGTAAATTCAGAGTGTAAATAATGGCTAACAATCAGTATGAAAAACCTCAATCAGCATTTGATTCACTCATTAACTGTATTTGCTGACAAAGAATAAGAAATTATTTATTTTGGAGTTACTCCCTCTATGCAACCACAAATGACCTTATCTTCTTTTATTTTGTAAAATTGTACTACCCTCTACCCCATTCCCAGTAAATTTATATTTAATCGCCCAGTTTAACCTTTAGAACAGTCGGTCTTGTGGCGCATTGGTTAGAGAGTCTGCTCTAAAGTCACGAAATAAGGATTTGATTCTTACATCGCCCACTTTGGAACATGAGGACGGTTCCTTGTGATGAGACCGTATAACCCGAGGTTCCGTGTCACAGTATGTGCTCGCACGGAAAAGATTCCACACTGCTCAATGGCCTTGAATGCCGAGCATAGGACATAATTTGCCGCTTTCAAACATCAAATTATGGCCTCTACGTATGGGTGAAAAATTATCGAGAGTGAAGGTAAACAACATATAAACAAAACGTTTAGAGTCTATAATGTATTTTTGTAGGATGGGTCCAAAGCATCTCTTCATAGCTTTGGTAAGTTTAGCATATTCAGTGTATGGACAAGTGGGAGAAAACAACCAAATGCCAGGCTTACCAAACGTAAACGACATCATGATAGAAGACGTCCAAAAAATACAACGACGACAAGAACAGCTTAGACAACAGGATCAACAAATAATTGATCAACAACAAAGACAACAAATACAACAAAGACAACAGGATGAACAACTAAGGCAGCAACAACAAGCACAACAAATGCAACAAAGACAACAGGATGAACAAATAAGACAGCAACAACAAGTTCAACAAATACAACAGGAACAGCAAATGGTGCAGCAACAACAAATACAAAAATTAACGCAGGATCAACGAATAATGCAGCAACAACAAGCAGAAGCGCAACAACAGATTATAGATCAGCAGAGAGAGCTTCAGGAACAACAAATTGCTCAGCAACAAATCGTGGAAGGACAACAGCGAAGAGATCAACAGCGTCTGATAGAGCAACAACTGATTAATCAACGTAGAGAGCAAAGAGGCTCAAATGTACTACCAACAGACACACCGATAACAGCAGGAAACATACAGGTAAAAAAAATGTACTACCAACAGACACACCGATAACCGCAGGTAACTTACAGGTAAAAATGTACTACCAACAGACACACCGATAACAGCAGGAAACTTACAGGTAAAAATGTACTACCAACAGACACACCGATAACTGCAGGAAACTTACAGGTAAAAATGTACTACCAACAGACACACCGATAACAGAAGGAAACATATAGGTAAAAATGTACTACCAACAGACACACCGATAACAGCAGGAAACATATAGGTAAAAATTTACTATCAACAGACACACCGATATCAGCAAGAAACTTACAGGTAAAAATGTACTACCAACAGACACACCGATATCAGCAGGAAACTTACAGGTAAAAATTTACTACCAACAGACACACCGATATCAGCAGGAAACTTACAGGTAAAAATTTACTACAAACAGACACACCGATAACTGCAGGAAACTTACAGGTATCAGCAACAGACACACCGAAACATTATAGGTAAAAATTTACTACCAACAGACACACCGATATCAGCAGGAAACATTAAGGTAAAAATGTACTACCATCAGGAACACCGATATCAGCAGGAAACATTAAGGTAAAAATGTACTACCATCAGGAACACCGATATCAGCAGGAAACATTAAGGTAAAAATGTACTACCAACAGACAGACCAATAACAACAGTATACATTTAGGTAAGATTGTATACTTATAAAAGCAGGTAATATACATGTAAGAATACATAGGCTGCTAAAAACAATAATTGCAAAAAATTCAATATTGGAAAAATATCATTTTAATCAAATCCTCTTTTTCAAAATGAAAATGAAATTCCAACCGTTGTGATAAGCGGACAGGTATAATAAGTGTGAACTATTTCAAAGAGAACACATTCACCTCTGATAAACTTATTATATTTTGACAGGTGGTTTATAATGACGAGCTGAGGAACATGATGAGGACGTATGACATCACAGTGGAGGAGATCAGGAAGATGCTGGAGATGTACGCAAGAGGGGGGAGTGCAACCATTACCAAGACCCGGAGGAATCCCGACACAGGGGCTCAGGAGGTAAATATATGTTATTATAACAGTAACTTGATCCGAAGGGTCGTATCACGTGGAGTTGACAGGCGCGGATCACAACGTCACGTGATTGCGTAAAATCAGCAGTAAAATTGAGTGATACACATTAGGTATAAAATAAACTTATTTACGCTTAACAAGTTAAGAAGACAGAATTTAATTTAGGATTTTTATGATTTGCTTACTATTAATTACAATCATTTCAAAGTACATGTAGTAATATATTTTCTGGTGTGTACATTAAATATATTGCGACAAACGTAAAACATTAGTTTTTAAACATTGATCAACGGATGTTACACGAGCTGAAAATATGCATAAAAAGAAATGTAAAAGAGTATTTTATATTATTAATCTTATCGTAGAGTATAGTTTTACCTCTTTTTAAAACGTTCAAAAACATATTTCCCAACTGCTAAAAGTATATTTTCATATTACTCAAAAATAATCCAGGAATTATCTAGGTTGAGGCTAAAGATAAGAAATTAACCCTAAGATTTAAAGATCCAAACAATAATAAAACGTTCAAATAAGTGAATGCACACATGAGTGTTATCATTATTACATATTAAGCAAACAAGCAGTTTAACTTATCAATTATTACTTTAATCATAATTTATATTTCTCCGACAGGTAGTCACTTTAGACTTTGAGCAGTTTACAAATCGACCTGGAGGCACGCAGGTTCCTATAATAACCCCTGACGCCGGTCCACTCCCCGGGGGACAACCAGAACCATTATTAAAACCAGGAGATGGTCCTGACGTCACCAGCCCAGCAGAACCGAGGCTGGAGCAGCTAATGGACGCGGAATCATTTCTGAAGCAGAAGATCATGGATCTCGATGCTCAATTACTAGCTCTAGACAGTGCTTACAGAAATGGTAATTTGTTTTAAAAAGAAAAGAGAGAAAGAGAGGGAGACTGCGAGAGAGAGAGACATAGAGAGACAGACAGACAGACAGACAGACAGAGAGAGAGAGAGAGAGAGAGAGAGAGAGAGAGAAAGTTAAACTAGAACGAGCAACCGATCACGAATAAAATGTTTTTTTTTCATTATTAGTATAAACCTCTAAATTATAATTAACATTAATCAAAAATAAATACGATGATTTATTTCTTTGAAAAAAAAAACAATTTTGTAAACATTACAAAATAAAAAGTTTGAGAAATTGTGATGTATAAAAAAGTAGTAAGATCTTTCTTTAAGACTTATATTCTTATACTTTAAACAGGGCAGCTGACGAGAATGACCAGAAACGAGAACGCCATCACAAACAGACAGGAGCGACGAGAGGCAGAGAGAGACCTCAGGACGATCCAGCAGGAAATCAGCCGGATGACACCTCAAGGCCGGAGAGTACTGCCGCCAAGAGAGGTCCCGGGACCTGATGGACCTATAGGCCCAATGGAAGGAAATTTGCGACCCACAGATCGGCCGGGGGATAGGGATTTTGGCCCTCGACAGCCTGGGAATGATATCAGCCGAATGCGACCGTTTCAAGAAACTGCATTCCCAGGCGATGGACCCTCTAGAAGAATGGAAAACAATATTCGTCGTATTGAGGAAGAAAACAGACGTTTATTAATGCGCCTTCGGGATCTGCAACGAAGAAGTTTAATGAATGAACCTACCCGAAGAGAATTGGGAAATTCAATGCGAAATGATTTGGATTCGGATCGCTTTGCTACCGGGCGCCCGCCATACGGATTGCTTCGAGAAGAACTCTTGAGAATACGAGCCAGGGAAATGGACATTTTAAGACGTTTGAGATTGTTATCATCAAGATACTCTCAGCTGGTAAACAGAGGTCGATTACCGATCTCGAGTAGCAGTCTGACCAGGCGGCCGACGTTAAACAGACGGATTACTTTTAATGGCGGAGGACCTTCTTTCAATGGTCGACGCACGTTATCTGGAAGTGTTAATGGCGGTATGATACAAGATCCTCGAATGCGTGTTATGTAAACAAACCTTTATCCACGGACCGGAATAAGTTCATGACATTCTTCATTTCACCTCAACTCTGTATACATGTATAGCTTAGCAAGCCATTTGTTGCAAATAAAATACCTGCAATCTAGTCTTTGTTCTGCTACACGATTCCTAGAACTGCGCAATTAAAATTAACAACTTTTTTCCTTTTGAAAAAAAAATATTTGCTAAACACAAACGTTATTCGTCACTAGTTTTAAATACATACATGAATTTCCTATTATAAACAAAAGATAAAAATCATTTCATTATTATATAAAACATTAAAAAAATATCATAAAGCATGCACGATGGGTCCTAATATATATTTATTAAGATCTTGTTATTTAGTTCAAAATTGGATAAACAAATGCAAAATAAAGCTTAAAGATTTATTTGATTGGTTGTTACATGTATCAACTCTTTCAGCTTTCCTAGGAATTTATCTTGTGACCGCCTCAATCTTTTTCCCCACAATATTGCGCCCACAATATGCGATAAAAATGCAAATGAAAAATGCTTTGTATGTTTTTTCTCAAGAACAACAGAGATTGTTCAAATTTATTCAGAAGCATTTTCAGGTAGAGGAAAGTAAATCTACCCCAACAATGACATCAACTGAAGCACCAGACGGTCAAAAGAATATATCATAAAAAGGAACAATTCTAGGAAACTATATGCATTGACACGTATTACCGATATCGGTTTGAAAAAATGAAGTGTGCAAACAGTTGGATTCGAACCAGGACACTCAAATTTTATGATAAGAGTATGTGGACCATTCTTCTGAGCTATATTGATCCTGGAAACCTATGTCTTAAACAAAGACCTATATGATAGAAATAGGTTTTCGCAATATTGTATTTTTGTTAACGAATTTCGACCCTAGGGCAGGAGTGCCCTTAAAATAAGTCTTTTTATTCCTTAAAACAAAAATATCAAAGATTCGTATTTTCAAAAAGTGACAAGCCTGCCCTGAAGGAATTCTAAGCCATCAAATTCACCAAAAATCAATGATTAAACGAACAAAAATGCTGCTTTGACGAACTTTGATGGTTAGTTGTAAAATTGAAATAAAGAAAAATTGCGTTGAAATGCATTTAAAAAAAAATTAGACAATAATACGATGAAAAACAACTGAAGAACTGACTTCAAATGTGACTTTCTCCGGAAATTGATTCTACCCTATACATGTACATATAGGTCAAATCTTTTGTAATAAAGAATACCTCTTTTTCTTTTCAAATACAAGAAAGTCATGATAAGCCATTTTTTTTATTACGAAGCATTTCGAATTTTATTGAGTTTGTTGAAATCCCTGTAACTTCAACTTACCTGTCAGTACCCAGCTCATAAAAAATTATCAAATTAAGGGCTAGCTCTTATATGAAAGTAAAAGGTTGGAAGACGTTAACATCACACTTACGCAAGAGTTTACCATTTATTTTTACATAAATAACAAATTAAGGAAAATTGATGTTCGAAAAGCACCAAATTTTCTCCTTTGTCTTGACTTTATTGTCTGAAGTACATAATTCAGATTCGTTTTGTAACAATTAACTGGTTTTAACATTTTGATGCAAACTATAAATTTTTTTCTGCAGAAAATAAACCTCTACAATGGAATATGTAATATTACAATATTTTATATACGGAATTGATATTGTGCATGATGACAATATTAATAATGTAATTTTGCTTTCATTTAGAATTTAAGTAGTTCTTGTACTGCAAATATGTATAGGAACGACTAAAATTTATTAATGTTCTTTTTTAATGATATTGTAATAATAAATAACAATATTATAACAAAAATTCCCGGCATCAAAGTTGCAGCTCATATTGCTTTAAATTAATTCAAATGCAAATTTTGTGGGATGAATTTCTGCCTTAAAAGAAAATCCTTTTCCCACAAAAAACCCCCAAACATCATCCTGAATTTTGACCTGACCGTTTTCTAAATGTCGAAAAGAGACAGTACATAAGATTAAAGAGTAATTTTGAAAAATTACTTGCAGCTCATTCGTTAAATGAATGAGCGAAAATCTCCAAAAGAAAATTACAAAGATTTGTTATGTTTGGAAATACTGTTAATTGGTATTATTTGAGGAAAATTTGAAAGCAAAATTTCCACACACATACACAAAATGTATATTCATCGACTCCTGTTTATTTGCTTATTATATACGGCTCATTGTTAAATTTATTCAAAACTGTTGATTGAAAGCATTTGATGGAAATTTGAAAGCAAAATTTCCACAAAAATAATATACCGACTCCTGTTTACTTACTAAATATATACGGCTCATTTTTTTATTTAAAACTGTTGATTGATATCATGTGAAGGGAATTTGAAAACAAAAACCCCAGAGACACATACAATAAAAAGTCAAAGGCTCAGTTTTCCGACGGTACTGAACAATTATTTCCAGGGATATATCATTCAATTCAGGTAAGATAACATTGACTACAATTTTCTCATTGTTTCTAAATCTTAAAATATTTTCTTTTCTATAAGCTCATGAAGAATGAAACTGAATAGAAATTTATTCTTAAAAGATCTTAAATCCTCTCTTTTTTAACAAACGATGCGCGAATAAGAAAAAAAAATGACATTTGGAGTTCATATGGTGTCCGGATAGGGCCTTTACTAAAAGCTCAACAACGCGTTCTTCAAACCCGCCGTCACGCTAACACACAACTTGCTGTCACAACATTGAACAACACTCTGTTTTGCTAATATAAGTTCCATCAACAGGCTGACACGCTAACACAGAACATGGTGTCACGCTAAAAGAGTTTGCTCAACACACTGTTGTGCTAACACAATATACTGTCGCGCTTACACACAACATGCTGTCACGCGAACAAGAGTTCGCACAACACGCCGTCGCGCGAACTCGCATTGAATCAGCACAAAGGCCTGTATTGCTAACTTGTGTTATTGTGACATCTTGTTTTTTGTTAGAACAACAGCGTATTGTGCGAACTCGTGTTAGCGTGATCAACAGCATGTTGTGTGTTAGGGCGAAAGCGTGTTATGCAAACTCGTGTTAGAGTAACAGCGTATTTTTCAATCTTCTGATTGCGCGACGTCGTGTTTTTCTAAACCCACTGTTGAGCTTTAGCAAATGGCCCTATCCGAACACTTTAAGATTTAGCATGTTTTATGCAAGAACAATTCTAAAACAAAACAATAAAGAAAAAGCAACAATTTTTGAATATCCGTGTTTTGTCCCCTGCTTTAGCGAAAGCGAGGGGACATTTAATCTCATTCGTCTGTCTGTCTCTCCGTCTGTTCGTCAGTCTGTCCAGCTGTCCGTCCGTCACATAAACTTTAACCTTGCCTATAACTTTTGATTAAGTGGAGCTATGGCTTTCATGCTTCACATGTGTAATCCTTCTGACAAGACCTTTCTTTGGGTACCTCAAATTTGACCTTTTGATCTTGCCCTTGGAGTTTGACCAACTTTTACACAAACATTCAGAACTTTTACTTTGACCATAAGTTTTGAACTGTAGACACTAGGACTTTCATATTTCATTTATGCATTTTTTGTGGCAAGATCTTCATTGGTTGACAAGCACTCTGACCTTTTGACCTGGACCTTGGAGATTTCCGTCTTTATGAAAATCTTTAACCTTGGCCATAACTCTTGAACGGTAAAAACTAGGACTTTCGTACTTCACATATGTAATTCTTGTGAAAAGACATTTCATCTGATACAAAGAACTTTGACCCTTTGACCTTGACTTTAGAGTTGACCTTGACCTACTTGATCATTAATTTTGAAGGGTCAGGGCCATTGAGCATTTATACTTAACACATTTAATCCTTGTGGCTGAACCTTTCATTGGATAGAACTTTGACCCTTTGAACTTGACTTAAGAGTTTGACCTACTTTTTAAATACTTTAACCTTGGCCAAAACTTTTGAATTGTAGATATCAGGACTTTTATATTTCACATTTGTATTATTTGTGGTAAGATCTATCATTTGAAACCAACGACTTTGACCTTTTGATCCTAACCTTGGAAATTTCGTAGTTATAAAATAAAATTTAACCTTGGAATTTTTAATGGTAAGGGCTAGGGCAATTAAAACTTTTGAAGAGGTGATGCTACAAATTTCGTATTTTACAGTTGTATTTTTTGTGAGAAGACCGTATTTCAGGTATAAATATACTTAATTTGCATCTAAAGAAAGATACCGAAAGCAGGTAACTATAATTCTTTGAATTTGCATGTTTTCTGGCTATGCTTTTTTCGCTTTTTCTTAGATCATTTTTATATTCGCAAAATATAAAACACACAGATATTATGTCAGCATAATATGACATAAAAACATTATCATTTTTCAAACAAAAAAATATCATTAATCGTAAAAAAATCACTTTTAAACGCAAAAAACTTTACAAATCTACCCCATTTCGCAAAGGTTCCAACACGCGAAAAAAGGATATACGGTATTGAAGGTCATCATTTCTTTTTCTCTTCACCAATCAAATTATTTTGTCATTAAATCAACCTAACATTCAGTTAAAATTTTTAATTCGTCTTGTTTAAATTGACTTTTGAGTTTGAGTACTGTTCAGTATATTGTATTCCTATTCAGATTGAATAATTATCGATTCCTGAATTATGTCTATAAAATCCTCATTAAAAATTTTTATTATTCGATATATAAAATGTGTATTATGCCCGTTTAATAAAACATAAATTGAAAAAAGGAAACATTACTTGTGTTGAAAGGTAATCCTCCAATTATTTTATATTTGTATGAATAAAAAAAAGAGAGTCAATTGGCCTATATGATTTTAATGACTAAATGATGTTTAGCATCCAACTCTGTCTATAAAATGAATATCAAAAGTAAATCAACATATTCTCTTCATCATATTTGATGTTGTATCTGATAAATATCTACGGAGAAATATCTCATGTTTGTGAAAAAAATTCTACCATAATATTCTATACGTTTACTTTTATTATTTTTTAAATTGATTTTAACTGCGGAATGTTTGTTGTTTTCAGAATGAACAGAAGAGCAGTTCTTACAATTTTATTGATGATATCATGCACGGTTAATGGCCAAATTGGACGAAACGTCCAAATGCCGGACATTATGTTAAAGACAACACAAATGGATAGACAACTGCAGCAACATGGTTCAACTGTACAGCCATTTGCTGACGTGATTAAAGTAGGAAATTTCCAAGTAGGTAAAGCCAAGTAATCAAAAGAATAAGATAGCATTTTCTAACTTTTCAAAACAGGTAGTTTTTAACTAACAAACGGATCGAAATAGCAAATGAGATGCAATAATTTAACAAAATCACAAATTCACAAATAATTTCATCAAATTAGCGGATAATCGAATAAAAACAAGTACATGTAACATGCAGGTAACGGTCTAACTGATGGATTGCCCAGTAGCAATAAGTAACTCTCGAATAGACCACTGAAAATAAGTAACAAACAGGTTACTTTCTAAGTAATGAATAGACCAATAACAAAAAGCAACATACAGATTACTCGCTATTTAATGGATCGACAATTAACAATACGTTATATACAAGCTAAAAATGACTAACGGATCGATTAATATGTTTATAGATTTTGACTTTTACTAGGCCTATCGTAAATTGACTTCACTTTCTTCATCACTTCTATTATTGTGTATATAATTTCTAACGTCCTAACGTCGCATTATGGGAGGGAAAATCTCGAGAGGGACGTTAAACAATACAAAATACAATCATACAGTGTTAAGAAATTGATACACTGTAATTAGTCGCTGTGAACGCGGATCTGTGTACAACTATGTTGAAAGTTTTCTCTAGAAGACACCTCTAAGGTAGCTTAATGCATATGGAAACTTAAACATTTTTTAAGCCCCCCCCCCCTAAAATAGCTTAATCTTACCTCAGCTGAGGAAAAGAGGAGCAATTTTTGCAACAAACATTTGTTTTAAAATTCCTTATTCAGAGGTAGTCGTTAATGAGGAACTCAGGAACCTGATGAAAACGTACGATATCGCAACGGAAGAAATCAGACAGATGCTGAAAAAATACGCACAAGGAGAAGAAGCCACCATAACTAAAACGAGACACAATGATATCGGAGCTCAAGAGGTAAATTAGGGTCATACAAATAAACCAAATAAAGCTTATGGAATAAGGTATCCAAAAAATGTCTTAATAGTTCCTAACGGACTATTACAAGGAGCGCCGACTAGTAGACTATTGCAAGGAGCGCTGACTAGTAGACTATTGCAAGGAATGCTGACTATTTGACTGTTGCAAGGAACGCTGACTAATGGACTATTACAAGGAACACTGACTAGTAAGTTATTGTAAGGAGCGCTGACTAGTAGACTATTGCAAGGAACGCTGACTATTGGATTATTGATAGAAACGTTGACGTTTACAATTGACGCCTTACTTTTAAACTAGGATGAAAAGCTAAAAGGTGTAAAAGCATCATTTACAAATTATCATTTATATTAATATACATATATTATAGGGTTACTGAACTTGTATTAGTGAATACAAGTTGGCTTGCGAGTGCAACTGTACAGCCAAAGAGTGCCAATATTCACCAATTTAAGTTCAATAACTCCTTTATTATATACATGTAATACACACAATAGACTGAAACGTATGTCACACACAAGACTGACACGTATGTCAAACACAATACACACAGTTAAGACTGACATGTATATCAAACACTATACATTTACCAGCCCAAATTTACAATCAGGTTGAATTATCAAGAAATTTAATTCTCAAAACTTTTTCAAAACGAAAACAATTTGAAACATAAATATTGCAACATAGGTAAGGGAGGTTGACTATTGAAAAATTAAAGTCATCATTTTTGTCATAAAGCTTGTTTGATTGGTTACCATTAAGTATTATTGTAGTAAAATATTCAATTATGATACAGATGTGTTAGACTATGTGGCATCTTTAATTTTAGGCTAGCCCACTTGAATTGATTGTGTCCAAAATTATTGGTAATGGGTATTACGCAATTAATATATCTAAATGTCAGGTAAAATACCACAGTAAGTGTTCTTCACATGCAAAATATTGAATAAAACCGGCTTCATATGAATATGACTTTTAAATGAAACAGTTCTGCAATTCAGCCATTCAATAACTTTTGATACCTTTAAACGAATGTTTTCATAAATAACTAAAAGCACAATTTATTTCTATAGAGATAAATATGCTTTATATTCAATACGAGGGCCGTTCAAAAATTACGCGGACTGTGCTATTATTTAATCTTACAGACGTCATATAGTTATGAAAGAAGAAGGTATGGTTTTAGCTTTATTGTGCCCTAAAAATGTAATATCATCAAAAAGTTTTGAAACTGTCTTAAATATTAGTTAAGTTTATGACTTTGATAAATCAGGAAAGAATATGGCTAAAAGGATTACCATTCTGCAAATATGACGTCATAAATTTGATGCATGTCTGTATTTTATTACAGAAAAAGCCTCAAATAAGCCAATTTCAAGGGTAATTTTCGTTTAGAAAATAGTGTTCACAGCCGTCGCCTACGTTAATTATTTGATATTTCGTGCAAAATTCAATAAACAATCACATATCTCAAGATCAGGCGATGCCTGTGGACAATGTTATCTGAAAGAAAATTCCATTGAAAATTGGTGTCTTCTGCAACTTTTAAAGAAAATACGGGAAAATACACGTTAATGAATTCATAATTAGCATTTAAAAACACATGTGAGAAAAATGACTAGTATGATTTTTCTGCATTGAATTTAAATTATTTAAAAAGCATAAGCTTTCAACTTTTACACCAGTTTCATTTTTTAGAAATTCACAGGGCAAAATTTGTTTGAAAACCACAGAAATATGTATCTTTAAGATTCAAATAAATTTTGGGCAAAATATCTGTATCTTAGAAAAATTCTGCGAAAATTATCGGTATGTTGATATTGCTGATGGAGAGGTACGGAGCATGACAAAAAAAAAATTGAAGCAAAAGCATGCGGAGTCCAAACTTTAACTAATCAGTTTTCTAAAATTGGCGATACTTATCAACAATTTTCTCAGATATATCTTTAAATTGATCTATAATCATGTATTTAGATTTTTTTGACATGATATTTTAAGTACTAACAAAAATATAGTGATTTTTCTCCGATGCAATTGTCGTCAAAACGACTGTGAAAATGACGTCTCCTGAATTGACGGCGCACCACGCTTTTGTTGAATTATGTGTAATGCTCGAGATATCGCCAACATAGATCCAAAATATGCATAATAAAACATGTTTAAAACTTTTTATTCGTGACATTCGACCACAAATAGCAAAATGAAATTTTAGACCGTTAGTCTTCTGTAAAAAGCTCTACGGGAGGACGGGAAGAAGATTATCGACGAAAACTTTATCCGGACTGTAAAGACCGTGATTGAGAGTCACCAATATCACACTATATCTCATAAATACCTGCAGTTTTTGTCTTTAAAACAAAAAAAGAATATTCTTTACTTGTTTCGTAGATTTTGTGTTGAGTAGATAAGGTAGCTCACACTGTACAGGTACTCTTGGAAAATGTTGAGAAAATGAAAGCTCAATCATATTTTATATTGACTGTGACGTCGAAGATTTTGCTGCTCCGTGACTCAATGATATGTCCTGATAAATCACTCAAAATTGATACCAATTCACAACATTTTGATATGAAATTTTAAATGCCATATAAGTAATAATTCTTTTAAATTATGTGTTACATTTGGCCCTATAATGTCGTCAAATATTTTTTCTGTGCAACAAGTCAGTGTAAGTTTTGAAGGGCCCTCGTATATTTGTTATCTCATCCATTTTATTCCATTTTTGAAATACACAGTCAAATTCAGACTGAATTTATCAATAATTTAAAAAAGTACTAGAATGCCTAGTGACATTAAATGTACGATTTTCTAGATTAAACATTTCGTCCTTTTTCATCTTAATATATAATAATAAACTAGTGTTTATAAAAAGCCGCTTAACTTTATTGTTAATTGAGAGACATTTAATCTATGGTTATATGTATACTTCTGACAGGTAATTACACTTGATTTGGAGAACTTCATAACAAAAAGCCGACCGAGGAGTGCAGTAATAAACAACAAAGCCTCTCCCTTTCCCGGGGAATCTACCCAGAGATCAATGATGTCTGACGTCAGAACTGACGTCATAAGATCTGCAAAACCAAGACAAAGGCAACAAATAGACACAAGAACATTCCTTCTTGAGTGGTTAAGATACCGCCAAGCCCTCCTTCAAGCTAGTCTCAATGCATACCGAAACGATATTTAATAAAACAAAATGTACATGAATATTGTATAATGATATTTTGTCTTGAAGTTCGTAAAATTCAAACTTAGAATTTGAAAATCAAAATTTAAAGCCGTTTGATGTATTATAGAGTGAAAATACAAACAAAGAAGATATATCTTTGCAAGACTTAATTATTTTTTTTTAAATATTAAACAAACATTCGTTTTAATTTACAAAACCAATAGTTTCTCAGATTTCATGTTGTAAGATAGTTTGCTATTGACTTACGAAGTTGCTCTTTTTATTGTGGAGTAGAGTAGAATCCTACAAGGGGACAAGAGAGTCGGCTCTTTGGAAGTGATTATACATGTATAAACCTAGGCTCTGTATGTGCTCGCAGAAATGAGATCCCTCGCTGTTCACTGACCGTGCGTGCCATAGTCTTGAACTTAATTTGTTCTTCTCCACCGGCAATTAGTAGTGTCTAGGTTAGTCAAAAGATCTCGAAGGGAACGCTAAACAAACTAACAAATATACATACAAAATATGTCTTTTATCAGGTAAAAATATATTCCGAGATATAGGTGTTTTCTTAACGCCACAACTATGAAAATTTTGAGAATTTGTATTGAGCAAGAGCTAGTAAAAGAACAATTATGCTCTAGGTTATTCCAAACCTTAGTCCAATTTCTGAAAGCGGATCCACAACACATAAAGCAATCAAGATTTGATTTTTGCAAAAGTCCATTCAAATCGTGTAAAGAAAGAGAAGAGCAAATAAAGACCTCCGAATCATCACAGCTCGTATCAGGTACCATGAAAAAGTAACCATCTGCCACCTGGTCACAATCGCCCAGTGTTTATTGTCAGGATCGGGAAATAACGCAAAAATCCGTCGACAGTTTAGAGTTTAACAAGATTTTTTGTGAAACACTATGCGCCCGGCGACAAAGTTCTAAAAATTCTATTTTAAGCAGATATGTCACAGTCAATGTCAAAAGGTTATTGACCTTGTTGCCATTTGATTGAACTTAATTCTTGGAGTATGCACATTAAATACGAAGTCTCTATCTCCTATGGTTCAAATGTTATGGACAAAGTTCAAAAAATCTATCTTTTAGAAAAAAGGTCACAGCCAAGGTAGCAGGGTCAATGAACTTGGTGCTATTTAAACTGTTTGATCAGTGAAGTATGTCTACCGAATATGAAGTCTCTGTCTCTCAAGGTTAAAAAGTTATTACGAAGGTTAAAGTTGGCGACAGACAGATAAACAGAAAAACAGGACAAAAACAATATACGCCCCGGATCGATAGATTAACTGAACATTTTCAATGAACAAAGTATGTCAGTATCTGACTAAAAGGGGCGAGGAAATAAATTAAAAGACGAAGTCAATATGTTCTCAGACTTTCTGTACACCATGACCTATACATGTATCTTGCTAAAGCATTTTAAAAGGAAATACGATGCATAAAAAATCGTTTATCTGGAAATATTGAAAGAATATCAAAACTATAATCCAGAATATTTACATTCAGTGTACTTTTCTTTATGTTATTCATTTAAAAGCCACGACGTTCAAATCTCTGTAACACATGCAAAGCTTGTCACCGCGCGTTAGAATACACAGTAGGAACTAAATGCATTTTTCAATACTCTAGGAACACCAAAATGAACATTTTTTTGATATAATTTCAAAAAAAAAAAAATTTACCCTGTTGAATTAACGTAAAAATGCAACAAATGTGCGTTGATGATTTGTCACTTTTTTCTTCGCAATGCTCGTTTGCGATGTTTAACTTTGCAACTTTACAAACAGCTCCTAGATCTATAAAGCATACCAGTTTTGAAGGGCGCTAAATTAACATTAAAGATTACCAAAATAATAATCAATTATAAGAGGAAAAATTATAAAATGTAAAAAAAAAAAGGTACGACGAGAACAATTGTTAGACAAAATGATGTTTAATAAGTGATTAATAAACTAATTAATAATAATTAATAAACTAAACTATTCAAATATACAGGGATAGTACTTTTAAGACATTTTTGACGCTATTTTTTGACGTTACATCGGCCTTAAAGGCAGAGATTTTTTACCGGGTGGTAAATTCCAGGTGCGGGAGGGGCTTATTTTGTACAGGTGTGAATGCCTTGCGGGCTAGCAGTCTACCCGTTGTCATCTGTCCCCTAATCCATATACGAGGGTTGGTCCAAAAGTTATGTCACAACGTTGATAAAATTGCTGCAAATCGACGTAAAGCAACAAAATTAAACATGATAAAAGCTTTATTTAATTTAAATCAGACCTGAAAAATTCAAAAGAATATAATGTATACTTTTTAAAATATCCGATTTTAAAAACTTTATGTGTGTTATAACGTCATATGGATTTTTCAATGTTTTTTAGAGAATTTTTAATTTTTTTTTCTTGTAGTAAAATTAAGGTTTTTTTGACAACGTAAATTATATTCACCTATTTATTTTTCAGTGACCAATATTTGCTGAAACCATCTATTAAGATGTCTCTTATCTACATTCTTTATTCTGTAAGTCTGATTGATTAACGAAAATGTCGCTAGTGATGATTCCCATATTTTGAAGCAAAAATACATTACAACTCGTGGAGCCTTTTTCCCCATTTCGACAATCCCTTTGTTCAATTTAACAGAGTAAAACAACAATATTCATGCACACAAATACCAAATATTAAAATAAAGATTATTTTAGATGTTTGTGTATGTGTTAATTTAAAAAAATCTCGTAACAACAGAGTGATATATCCCAAACTTTATGTGTGTTGTGGATTTTGAGAGAATTTTTAATTAGTTATATTGATTTATTTTTGAATATTTGAAACCGTATCAACCCATTCAAAAAGTATTATATCAAACTATAAATTCAAATATTAAAATAAAGATTATTTTAGATGTTTGTGTATGTGTTAATTAAAATAAAAATCCTGTAACAACCAAATACAACTTGATCCATTCATCCCTAAGATCCAATCTTTTTAATGAAAAGAAAGCCGTGTAAACTACATTTCATTTTTTAAAAATATAGGTTTATCGTAATCATAATAAGGCTTTATCATCCACCATAAAAGCCCCGTGGGGATCCGGGTTAGAATAGGTCCTCAGTACCCCCCTTGCTTGTCGTAAAAGGCGACTAAATGGGGCGGTCTTTCGGATGAGACCGTATAAACCGAGGCCCAGTGTCACAGCAGGTGTGGCACGATAAAGATCCCTCCCTGCTCAAAGGCCATAAGTGCCGAGCATAGGCCTAAATTTGCAGCCCTTCACCGGCAATGGTGACGTCTCCATAACAGTGAAATATTCTGGAGAGGGACGTTAAACAGTATACAATCAATCAATCAATCCACCATAAAACATGCTAAAAAGAGTTGTTTGTAAATTCTTATGTTGATTTAAATTGAAAATATAAGTGTCCCATGATTAAAAAAAATATAAATATTTTTAAATTTAATTACTTCAAACAACGGAACTTTATCAATAACATTTCCCCTGGGATTTACATATACCCATTAGCATTTGTCTTTAAGTGTGCGCCGCTGATACAAAAATGTTGATTTTAAATTGAAGTAAATAGATTTCTATTGAATCGAATGAAATGAAACTTTAAACATCAACAAAACAAATATTTTTACACAGGATATTGAGCTTATTCAAAATTTCTTCAAAGTATGACCGGTATAATGAAGATTGTCATCATCCACGAACTTTTCGACAAACCCTCGTATATGTTCTTTATCATGATATCGTAATACTAAATTACAAAAATATAACATATTTTTCCAACATTAAAGTTGCAGTTCATATTGCTTTAAATTTATTTACATGCATATTTTGTGGAATGAATTTCTGTTGTAAAAAAATCCTTTTCACACAAAAAAATCCTCAGATTAGGTATATTAGACGGAATTTTAATTTGATCGTTTTCTAAATGAAAAAAAAGACATTACATAAGATTAAATAGGAATTTTGAAAAATTACACGCAGGTCATTCGTTAAACGAATGAGCGAAAAACTGGAATTGTGGAATTAATTAGATATAAAAAAAAAGTAAAAAGATTTGTTATGCTTGGGAAAAACTGTTGATTGATATCATCTGATGGACATTTGGAAAAAAAATTTCCACACACACACAAAATATATATCCCCGACTCCTGTATATTGCCTTACTTTATACGGCTCATTTTTGGATTTATTTAAATTTGCTAATTGATATTTGATGTAATTTTAAAAAAAAATTCCCAGAGACACACAATATAAAAAGTCACAAGCTCCTGTTACCGAACTGTACAACACAATTAATTCTAGGGATATATCATACAATTCAGGTAAGATAAAATTGACTACAATTTTCTCAGTGTATCTAAATATTAAAACTTTATTGAATACATTCTACTAATAATATATTTCCTTTTCTTTAAGCTCATGCAGAATGAAAATGAATAGTATTTTATTCTTTAAAGACCATTTCAAATCCTTTTTTTTAAAACAAATGATGGTCGAAAAAGATTTTTAAAATCGACAAATAGGAAAACAAAAAGTACACTTTTCAAAAAAAACATAATTTTTCTTTTACATATTTAGTAAATTATGCATACACCTACAGATGGAGTATATTTGGTGTCCGGATACGGCCATTTACTAAAAGCTGAACAGCGTGTGCAGAAAAACACGCCGTCACACCAACACACGACTACCCGTCGCGTTATCACAACACTGAACAACACGCTCTTACGAAAACACGAAGCATGTTGTCACGCTAAAAGGAATTCGCACAACACGCCGTCGCGCTAACACGCAACATTATGTTACGCTATCAAGAGTGAGCACAACAGAATGTTGCGCTATCACAATACTCCATCGCGCCAACACGATTTGAAACAGCGCAAAAGCGTGTTGTGCGAACTTGTGTTATCGTGACATCGTGTTGTGTGTTAGAATGACAACGTGTTGTGCGAACTCGTGTTAGAGTAAGAACATATTGTTCAATGTTGTGATAGACAGCGAGTTGTGTGTTAGCGCGACAGCGCATTTTCCTGAACGCGTTATTGAGCTTTAGCAAATAGCCCTAACAGGACACCATAGATTTGGGCATTTAACCTTGATTCGATACGCAGTAGCATGTTCTCTGCAAGAACAATTTTAAAACAAGACAAGCGACAAGGATATCAATTATTAAAGGTCACCATATCTCTTCACTATTTAAATTATCTTGTCAGCAAAATCAACCTAACATTCAGTTATTTTTTTTAATGTTTCTTGTTTAAATTGACTTTTGAGTTTAACATGTTTAAGTACTGTTCATTATCTCTATATTGCGTTTCTATTTAGATTGAATCATTATCGATTCCCGAATGATGCTTCGTAGAATCTTCATTAAAAAAGTGAAGTTTTGAGGTATAAATAAAATATGCATCATGCCTATATAATGAAAAAATAAATTGAAAAATGGAAACATTACTTGTGTTGAAAGGTAATCTTCAAAGTATTTTATATTTGTGTGAATAAAAAAGATTGTCAATGTGCATTTATTAATTGATTGACTAAATGATGTTTAGCATCCGACTCTACGGCTATAAAGTGAATAATTATTTCAATAGTAAATCAACATATTCTCTTAAATAATATTTGATTGTATAAATAAATAATAAATATTTACGTTGAGAAATATTTCCTGTTTTGGGAAAAAATGAAATTCTACCATAATTTGTTTACCTTTACTTCTATGTTTTCTATTACTTTTAACTTCGAAATATTTGGGTTTTTTAAAAGGATGGACATAGGAGCAGTTCTTACAAGTCTAATGATGATAGCGTGCACCGTTGGACGAAACATCAAAATGGCGGACTTTATGTTACAGGAAGCCCGTGGTATCCCAATACAGCGACCTCGACAAGAACAAACACTCATGACACCCGAAATAAAGCAAAAGCAGCATGTGGTAGAGCAACTATTGGTGGAGCGACGTAAACATCCTTTTGAGCATCCAAAAGACCAGTTACAACTGCCATTGGATGAACGGCAAATGGACAGCCAAATGCAGGAAAAAGGATCAATTGTACAGCCACTTGCTAACGTGAACAAAGTAGGCGATTTCCATGTAAGTAATTCCAGTAATCGAAAAAATACCATTATAATAATAATTTAATAACATTAAGTAACAAACAGCTTACTGTCTAAGTAACGGATCGACCAATAACAAAAAGCAACATACAGATTACTCGCTTTTTAATGGATCGACAAATAGCAATACGTTACATACAAGTTACAACTGACTAACGGATCGATTAATATGTTTATAGATTTTAAATTTTACTAGGCCTATTGTAAATTGACTTCACTTTCATAATCTCTAACGCCCTTACGTCGCGGGTTCCAATCCCACTGTGGGGCTTGGAAACCGGTTGTTCGAATGAGACCGTATGAACTGAGGTCTCGTGTCGCAGTAGATGCTGGCTCGAAAAGGATTCCTCCTTACTCAATAGCCCTTAGTGCCGAGTATATGACAAAATGTGTAGCTATCCAACGACGTAATATGAGGGAAAATCTCAAGAGGGACGTTAAGCAACAAACAATACAAGCTTACAGTGTTAAGAATTTAATACATTGTACATGTAAGTAGTCGCTGTGAACGCGGATCTGGGTATAACAATCTTGAAAGCTTTCACAAGAAAACATGCTCAAATTTTTCAACACAATAAAATATTTTTAATAAACTGAACTAAGGAAATAACTAGAATGAAACTCATTCTTTAATAAACGGAAATCCCAGTATGATTATGGTGTATTTCGTTGCCATGACAACTGAAATGATATTTTTTAATCATTTTCGGAAAATAAACAATACCTGCTTTCAGAATATATATACATTCGTATATACAAAATTTACAAAACATACCCTCAAAAATGAATTGAAATCTTAATATCAATTTGTCTAGAAATGCTTAAAATCTTTGCCATGGAAGGGGTTAAAGTAGCTTAATGGCGACTTGAATATTTTTAAGCCTCCAAAAAGCTTATCTTTAAGCTTCAGCTTAAAAAAGAAATGTTTGCATCAGCTTTTTTTTTAATTCTCTATACAAGGTGGTCGTTAATGAGGAACTCAGGAACCCGATGAAAACGTACGATATCGCAACGGCAGAAATCAGACAGATGCTGAAAAAATACGCACAAGGAGAAGAAGCCACCATAACTAAAACGAGACACAATGATATCGGAGCTCAAGAGGTAAATTAGGGGTCATACAAATAAACCAAATAAAGCTTATGAAATAATGCATCCAAAAAATGTCTTAATAGTTCCTAGTGGACTATTACAAGGAACGCTGACTAGTAGACTATTGCAAGGAGCGCTGACTAGTAGACTATTGCAAGGAAGCTGACTAGTAGGCTATTGAAAGGAGCGCAAAATAGTAGACTATTGCAAGGAACGCTGACTAATGGACTATTAGAAGGAACGCTGACTAATAGACTATTGCGAGGAACGCTGACTAGTAGGGTATTGCAAGGAGCGCTGACTAGTGGACTATTGCAAGTAGCGCTGACTAGTGGACTATTGCGAGGGGCGCTGACTAGCATGGACTATTGCTAGGATTGCTGACCATTGGACAATTGAGAGGAACGCTGACTAGTGAACTAGTAGATTTTTGCAAGGAGCGCTGACTAGTAGACTGTTGCAAGGAGCGCTAAATAGTAAAATATTGCAAGAAGTGCTGACTAGTAGACAATTTTGAGGAACGCTGACTAATGTACTATTGCTAGGAACGCTGACTAGTAGGCTACTGCAAGGAACGCTGACTAATGGACTATTGCAAGGAATACTGACAAGTGCACTATTGCGCTGAATAGTGAACAGCCGCACAAGACTGACATGAATATCAGATACTTGACATTTTTACCAGGCGAAATTTACAATCAGGTTAAATTATCAAGAAGTTTAACTCTCAAAACTTTTTTCACAAGGAAAACAATTTGATACATAAAAATTGCAACATAAGTAAGGGATGTTGACAACTGAAGAATTAAAGTACTCATTTTAATTATTATAAAATTTGGTTGTTCGGTTACCATTGTTATTGTAGTACAATTTTCTGGTATCTCTAATTTTAGGCTACCTCACTTGAATTTATTGTGTCCAAAACTATTAGTAATGGATATTACAACGTTTATATATCTAAAGGCAAGTTAAATGCAACAGCATGTGTTCTTCACATGCATAAAAGTTTGAATATATCCTGCCTCATCTGAATTTGACGTTTAAACGGAACAGTTCTGCAATTCAGTCATTCAATAACTTTCAACACTTTTAAAAGAATGTTTTCTTAAATGACTTAAATCGTGATTTTATTTCTATGGAGATAACTATGCTTTGCTTTGTATTCAATATTTTTGTTATCTAATCTATTTTATTCCATTTTTTCAAATACACTTTCAAATTCAAACTGAATTTGTATTCTATAGATTTTTCTCCTTTTTCTCGTTCTCTTTAATGTTGGCCTCCCTAAAATGTGTATTAATATAATTGAAAAACTACTAGAATGTCTAATTTCTAGGCATAAAATGTACGATTTTCTAGATTAAAACATTTCGACCTATTTCATTATCATATGTGATAATAAACTTGTGATTAGAAAAAGCCGCTCATCTTTACTGCTGATTGAGAAACAGTAAATCTAAGATTATATATTTCTGACAGGTAATTACACTTGATTTGGAGAACTTCATAACAAAAAGCCGACCAAGGAGTGTAGAAATAAGCAACAAAGCCTCCCAATCCCCTCCCTTTTCAGGTGAATCTACCAAGGAATCAATGATGATGTCTGACGTCAGAACTGACGTCGCATTTTGCAGACATAGACGCAGACGCATTACTGGGCCTAGTCTCATTCCATAACAAAACGATATTTAATAAAACGGAATGTACTTGAGGATTTTTTTTATCCTATTTTTGTCTTGAAGTTCGTAAGGGGAAAATTGAAACTTAATATTTAAAATCGAAATTTAAAGCCGTTTGATTTACCGAAGAGGGAACACGCAAACAACAAAGATAGATCTGTGCAAGAATTAATTGACTTTTCAACTGTTAAACAAACATTTATATTAATTTACAATAGCAGTAGTTTCACGGCATGCATGTTGACAAAGAGTTTGCTCTTGACTCACGAAGTAGATCTTTTTGTCGTGGAATAGAGTAGAATCCTTCAAAGGAACGTGGATTCTTTGGAAGTGACTATATAACCTATAACTAGGCCCTGTAGGTGCTCACAGAAATGAGATATCTTACTGTAGTCACTGACCTGGAGCACCAGAGTCTTGGACTGAATTTGAAGGTCTCCACCGGCAATTAGTGGTGTCTCAATTAGTCAAAATATCTCGAAAGGGACGCTATGTCTTTTATCAGGTAAATTATTCTACAAGATGTGTGTGTTGAACGTTTTCTTAACGCCAAACTATATGAAAATTTTGAGAATTTGTATTGAACAACAGCTAGTAAAAGAACAACTATGTGCTAGGTTATTCCAAACCTTAGTCCATCTTCTGAAAGTGGATCCACAAAACATGAAGCAATCAAGATTTGATTTTTGCACCGTCAAAACCCCCCAGAACAAATCTATACAATATTACATAGTACAATAATATGGACATATCGAACAGTGTTCAAGATAAAAAGTCTTTGTAAACAGTGCAAAGCAGGAGAAGAGCAAAAAAAGAACTCCAAATCATCACAGGTGGTATCGGGTACTATGAAAAAGTAACCATCTGATAAATGGTCACAATCGCCCAGTGTTTACAGTCAATATCAAGAAAAAACGTAAAAAAACGTCGAAGTGTTTAATTAGATGTGTTTGTTAAACAAAATGCACCCGGCGGCAACAAAGTTGGAAAAACTATTTTTAGCAGATACCGGTAGGTAGCAGTCAATGTCACAAGGTCATTGACCTTTGTGTCATTTGAAAGAACTTAATTATTGGAGTATGCATGAAGTCTCTATCTCTTATGGTTAAAAAATTATGGCGAAAGTTCAAAAAAGCTATTTTTAGCATAAAGGTCACAGCCAAGGTAAAGGGTCAATGAACTCATCTGTGTCATTTAAATGAACTTAATTAGTGAAGTATGTCTACCAAATATGAAGTCTCTGTTTCTCTAGGTTCAAAAGTTATGACAAAGGTTAAAGTTGACAACAGATAGATAAACAGAGAAACAGGACAAAAACCATAAACGCCCTGGATCTATAGATTGGCTGAACATTTTCTATGATCAAAATCAGTCAGTATCTGACTAAAAGGGGGAGGAAACAGATTAAAAGACGAAGTCAATATGTTCTCAGACTTTCTGTACAACATGACCTATATCTTGCTACAGTATTTTAGAAGAAAACACGATGTATAATAAAAATCGTTTTATCTGGAAATATTGAAGGAATATTAAACTATAGAATAGTTACATTCAGTGTAATTTTCTTTATGTTATCCATTTAAAATCCACGACGTTTAATTAAGAAATAAATAACAAGTTTATAAACTTCAATGGGAATTGAAGTGGGTCGGTCACGTGATCAAATCCTGTGAAGGCCGAGGGCCTTCTCAGAAGATTTGATCACGTACCGACCACTTCAATTCCCATTGAAGTTTATAAACTTGTTATTTATTACATATATATACATTTGAGACAGACGATTGAATACTTTCGAATATAAATTATTGCACTAACCGTCCGTCGTAGATTTTGAAAAATGACGCAAGGTGTAAATCGGCTTTAATAGCGGTTACGCTTCGAATTCACCAGGCTAAGGGTTTTATTTCTAAGGGACTATTTTGTGAAAGGCTACTTGTGATCAGTAATGGTGAACAAATTGTTATCTGGGAATATTTCTATTCGTGAAAATTGATAATCAATGCTGAAAAGACACAAGAAACACGTCCGAAGATCGATGATAAAAAGTTGGAGGAATTTCGGTCGCCAGAAAGGGATGGATGATCCGTTGGATGGAAACACCTGACCATGCCAGTTAATTTGCAATCAAGTATTTAAGATAAAAAAAACATTTAACCTACGATATCAATTATAACTAAAGGCACATTTATGATGTAAACAGAACACGGGGACACTAGCGAAAGCTTACATTGAACTATGACAGCGCCGAGGTGTTTGTCAGCTGTTCGTGGCGTGATTGCAGTCCTTTGATATTTTCCAACAGATTTACACATTTATCGTGAGTAGAATTTGTTGAAAAAATTAGTTTATCATGCAGATTTAACTAAAAGTCTTCCAAAAAAAATAATGATAAACTGTACAGCTGAAAAAAGTGACATAAAACTTGTGAAGGAAAGCTAGTTTCTATCGGTATATTCTCCATGTATACACAGGTTAAATTAATAGCCAAAAAACTGTATGAAATACTTGTTAAGGTTGTAAATAAAATAATTATTATTTTACTTGCATATTTTGTTCATTTTTATACATGAAAAGCAAGTAGAGCAAGTCATTTTATATTTATGCACCGGTAGATATTATTGCGCCGTGTGATTAGGTCACGTATTGACCTCTGACCTCAGACAAACTTCATACAGAATTGAAGATATTTGTTCTCCGTATGTTTATATAGCAGAGAGATACCACAAATGTATATATATCTCTGTAACACACGCAAAACCCTGTCACCGCGCGTTAGAATACACAGTGGGAATTATATGTATTTTCAATACTCTAGGAACACCAAATTGTACATTGTTTAGACATAATTTCATTAGAAAGAATTAACCCCGTTGAATTAACGTGAAAATGCAACAAACCTGCGTTTATTATTTGTAAGTTTTTTCCTCGCAATGTTCGTTTGCGTTACTTAACTTTGCACGGTCGAAACGACTTCTATGTCTATAAAGTACAAAGATTTTGAAGGGCGCTAAACTCACATTAAAGATTACTAAAATAAACAGTTATGAAGAGGAAAAAATTAGAAAATGTAAATATAAGAATTGAATTCAATTAAGTTTTAGATTTACTAGTATTAATATTCTTTGTAATAATGCTCCCTTTCGCCCTTTGTTTTATATCTGCGTCGTGTTCGTAGACAAATTACACGCTCCTCATTTAATTAATTGAATCATTAACATTGATGAATGAAAGAGGTCTAAAACAAACCATTATTTTAATGCACAGTTGCACTGGTTTAATGAGACGTAAAGAACAGGAAAGTGCGTTAACTTAACCTACGGAAATTAATGATCGATATCGATTAAAGAATGAAATAAAGTCAAATAAATAGGCATCGAACTTGATGTTTAATTGAAGGCTATTCGCAGTAAGGAGTTAATCGCAAGAATCAGGTCTGGTTCTGACTTTTGATTTTATGCTTATTGTTTTCTATACATTTATATTATCCTCTTTTCATCCCCAACCCTTTTTTTGTTTATTTTATTTTAAAAAAAATATATGCTTTTATATACAATTTTTCAAAAAGACATTTTTCAATTGTATCGGATATAGGGATTTTGTATTATTTATTGACTGGAAGGGAGTTGAGGTAAAGGGGGTGACTAAAATTGTAGTTAGTTAAAATATAAAAAGGAAGAAAATTGAAACACAGTTTCGTTTTGTATAAAATATATAGGTTTTTCTTTCAATTTATTAAATTATTATTTCCATTCAATCATAAAACAGGATGAAAACCAAGCTACATTTCGTCATTTTGCTTGGATTCATGTGCACAGTTTTCGGACAGTTACCCTCTGCAAATGACGTCATGATATCCCAAGATCCCCTGCAACAAGAGACAACTGCATTAACTGGTGAAACCGAATCAATATCTGCAGGTGGACTACAGGTTGTTTTATTATTTTTATTGATTTTTTTTTACCTTTTATTTGTTGTTATTATCCAAAATAACATTTGATGTTTTAGTAACATTTGATTTACCGTGAAAGTTCACTTGCCCGAATGTTTTGTATTCTGAAATCTTATTTTATATGACGTTTAATATTTTGCCTGCTCCGGAATATAGTCCAAACCGAATAATGTCTTTGGAAAAAGTGTTGGTCAGATTAGACAAGTATAACTGTACTACTGTGAAATCTCTACTTTTCTTGGGGTATAATTTTCGTCGTGCTTTTCAAAGTATGAAGAGACTTCGGAATTTATATCTGCCGCTAAATGCAATTTTCCACATATATTACTACTGAACAATTCCTAAACTACTAAATCAAACTCCAATAAATCAATATATTTTCCTGAAACCACGAAAATTTGACCCCTTGAATATATGTGATTTTACAGTATTCGCACAAGAAGCAACTCGATCATTCAGTCATTTGAATGTTCACTGAATTTTAAAAAAAGACTATAAATGGCAGAACCCTGCCATGCGATAAACTTCAGTAATCTTTGGAGAACTATTTAGTGTGAAGGGAAAATTGGAAACCTGTGACATTACCTGTACATCATTTGCAAATTACTTTTTAGGTTTAATTCAATCTATTTTATTCATTTTTCGGAGCTCAAGGTTGCTATGTCATTTTAAAAACATTGATATAGATCTATCTAAAGCAAGAACTGTATCTTGAAATTAGAAATACAAAGCAATATCCAATAGCCATAAATGACATTGCATGTTATAATTTGATACTGATTATCATCAGATGTATCGTTTTAAGAATTTCACAACCAGGAATTTACATGTACCGTGTTTATTGTGATTATGCGAAATAAAACCTTGTTTCAACCAGTCCTTGTCATACGATTTGCCTTAAATGATCATTTCTGTGGCTATTTAAACTACTTTACATGCATCAAGAACCTTTTTTCCTATGTTAGAATTTTTTGTTCCTTTTCAATTTCGGATTCCCAGGTGGTGTACAATGACGAGTTAAGGTCTATTATGAGTGAATACAACATTACGGTGGAGGATATACGCCGTATGTTAGAGGTGTATGCCAAGGGAGGTAATGCAGAAATCGTCCGGACAAGAATAAATCCAGAAAATGGACTCCAAGAGGTAGGGAAAAAAATCCATGCTTAAAATGAATTTCAATTGCATTTTGACACCTGCATATTAATTTTCTGCGATTACGTAATTTAATTGTACAGACATATATTAATGAGAGTGTTTCTTCTTTTGTCAAAAGTTTTATTGGCGGATGATTTTAAACAGAAGAACAACAAAAGATGTCAAATGAAAATTTGGTTAATAATATACATGAAGAGAATATGATATCTAGAAATTTCAACATTTATCATCACCACATTTAATTCATTAATACACGAGAAATTTCTGATTTTCCACGCGCAATTGTTAAGAATTTAAGTTTGACAATTTCTTTAAAATTATTTATAAGCAGAATTTTTTGCGATGATTCACTTTGGCCACCATGATATGAGTGGAGGTTTTCTAATCAGGGTAATGTAGCAATTCTATATAGAAATTTTGTATCAGTGGTTTCATATATCTTTTTTGAAATTTAAAAATCCTTAAAAGTATTTTCAACCCAAAACTCTCCTGGCATTTAAAATAAACTTCTTATTTTGTTCCTCGCAAAATATCCTGATACAATATACAGTACTGCTTTCCCGATATTTGTGATACCATAACTCATTTATTAGTCGCGTGTTTTGTATAATTTTGAATCTAGTCAAAATTCTACTACTGAGGAAATATTCTCTACAAATACAGTCCAAAAGGGTTCGTGGCGAATAAATAGACTCGAGAAATTATTTGTTATTTCTCGAAGTCGAATAAAGGTTTGTTTACAGTTTTATTTTTTTTCGTCAACAGATAATAACCTTAGATTTTGAACAATTTACGACTCCCAAAAATGACGGAAGTTCATCCTCAACTGTAACTTCGACAGAGAATCTACTTCCGGGACAGAAACCTGACAGTCAGGCAAATAGAGAAAACTTGCTGATAAAAACATTGGCGGATCTCAGAGGAGCGGAGGCGTACTTACGGGAGAGGATCAAAGATCTGGACGCCCAGCTACCAGCTTTGAATATTGCTTATCGTCAAGGTAATCAATTTCGCCGTAAATTAGCTAAAAAGAAATATGTATTTGCATATATTTATGTATCGAAATATGCAAAACAAAAACACGTCTGATTTTATTTTCTTTTTCATTTTGCTGTAAATTTTACCAAAAATATTAATTATTTTGACTGAATACTGATATCTTTTGAGTCAACAAGAACATATTATGTAAAACATTATATTGTATGATGAAGTGGATTAAGTAAATAATGTTTTGAGACCACATTTTGCTTATTTACATGTATCCCATAGAATGTTTTCCTGTAATGTATATTATATTTTCATTTTGACGTTCTTGTTCTTTTCCAGGACATATCTCATTATTAACAAGAAACCAAAACGCTATAGAAAACAGAAAAGAGCGGCGGAAAACAGAAAGAGAACTTCGAACCGTTCTACATGAGATAGAGCGATTAATAAGGGAAGAAATGCGAAAAAATAACCGCAACACAGATAACAGGGAACCGGCCTCAGATCTGGACAGAGAGATACAAGTTATGCAGGAGCAAAATAGAATTCTAGCTGAGATACTCAGAAGTATTCCAGACACGCCTAAACTACCGATTGATAATCAATCGGGATCGGGATCCAGCACTATTGATCGTTCCTTATCCACTTCCGGTGACGTTGCAGGAACTGATCCTTCGTACGAGGCACTTAGACAAGAGGTTCTTAGAAAGAGAGCCAGGGAGCTGTACTTACTTAGACAACTAAGACTATTATCTGGGAGATTTTCTAGCCTTTCTGGTAGGCGGGGGTTTCCTGTTACCAGAAATACACTTTTGAGGCGACAACCAATCAGAAGGCAGATTAATTTTAACCGTACCCCTCAGCGTACTAACCGACGAATGTTAACCGGAAGTGTAACCGGGGGAAACATGAGCGTGGATCCAAGAATACGAGTCATCAGCCAGACAACAAGCAATTATCCGGATTTCAAACAATTATCCAGGGAAGAAACGATTATATAGGCAACAAACAAATATCCAGAAAAGAACAAGAAGCGAGACAACAAACTCTATATTATATTGTGATTATATCATATTTCCATGGCATACATATTGTTTTATGATATTGTTTATCTTTATCAAAATACAAAGATTAAAAAGTATTTTCTAAGATTAAAAAGTATTTTCAAGTAATAAGAAATTAGTTGTAAACAGTTGTATTTTGAAAGTTCACCTTGAAAGAGAACCGATTCACGTCAATCACCATTTGACTCATTGATAGGTAATTTTATTTTTATCTTTCTTTCCTTTTATTGGCTGGGGAAAGATTTATTGTATCAACCATAAAACATGCCAAGTGACGATTTCTAAAGATGCTTCTTTCATCAACTTTTTTGTCATTAGCTTGCCTTGTTTAAGAATTTGTTCATTCGTAGCAACAGCTTTTGCCTACTAAATCATTTGAGATATATTAAGGTTAATATACTTAAAGGAATATTACTAAATGAGTAAGGATGATGACCATCGAAAAGTTGAAGAAATCACGTTTATCATAAATTTTGGTTGCTAGGTTACCATTTACGGCTTATTCTAGTTCTATTTTACATTTATCAACACGTTATCGTCCAGGTGATTATAAGGATTTTTTATTGCCTAAAATATAGGCCTATCGGCAAATTGCAAATCGTTACAAATAGTTTTAAAAACTTTACATGAAACAAGCATTGTAACACTTCTTTTTAGGAATATGTGACCTGCCGCGGGGTTGACATTAGTAGAGATAACTTACGCAATTAACTTTGAAGAGTGTTTTATAGAGGGTTTAAGAACATACTTTTTTAAGGTTTGTGTTAGCTGTTTTCATACTGTATAAATCACTTAATTTCAGCGAAACTTTATTTTCGTGAGATAGTTATTGTCCTTTTTTTAGCGAGACAAAATGTTCACAAATTGTTGTTTTTGATCTTTATAATCTGAGGGAATACAATTATAGGCGAAATTGAAATTTCGTCTCGCGTAATTACGCGAAAATTAAGTTCTCGTGAACAAAAAGTGATTAACAGTACGCAAATTACGTGGTCAAAGAAGATTTCGAATTGTTAGCAAATACAAGTCATCATTAAGTCATAAGCTTGCTAGCCCTCCCCCAAACTGAAAATGCTTGTGCCCCCTTCCCCATGGGTTCCTTAAAAGCATTATGTTGTATATCCTTGCCTCTATAGCGATTAAGTCTACCTGTTTTGATAATCTCAGAAGAATTTAATTGAATAACTTCTACAGCTGTATAATGAAATATATGGAAATAAGGAGTATTAAAGCCCAAAATAAGAGTAGAGCAAACACGGACCTCCGAAACACTAAAGATGGGATCAGGTGCCATGGAGGAGTGAGAATCCCCTGCTGACCGGTCACATCTGCCGGGTTATCCTTGTCATGATTAAAAAAATCCGTCTTCAATTCAGTGTATAAATAATGGATAAACAATTGGTATGAAAAATGTCAGTCGGCATTTGGCTCAATAATAAATTGTATTTGCTGACAAGGACATTGTATCAACCATAAAACTTACGACATGATGATTTTAAACGATTATTCTGATATCCTTTTTCTCATCAACTTGTTTATCAATTATATACCTCCTTTCAGAAATTGTGCAAACGTAGAGCATGCTCTTGCATATGAAATGAACGGAGAGATATAAACTCCGTATGCACATAATGGACGTATATTGCTCAATTAGTAAGGGGATTTGACTATTGAAAATATAAGTCATCTCTTTTATCATAAAGCTTGGTTGTTAGATTGCCATTAATGTCTTTTTTCAAGTAAAATATTCAAACATGAAACAGATTTGTCAGTCTCTGTGGTATCTTTTATCTCAAGATCGTCGGGATATATCGTATCGACATTAGAAAGAAAAGAACAATTTTATTTGACAATACGTCGTCAATATATGTAAATGTCGAGTTGATAGCCACACCAAGTGATTTTTCTTTTCACCAATCTGATTCTGTACAAATGCTGCTTCATATGAAAAAAAAAATTTGGGTCTGTTAAGAATATATTCATGGGTATTCCAAAAGATTGTTGGAAGACCTGTAGTCCGAAAACGACATAGATATTGTTAATCAGAAACGCAAGCATCTTTTGTATGTCAACTTCAGACAATTTGTGTGTACAATCAGAATACAAAAAGTAGAAAACATTCCCTGTGGTATTCTGCTTGAGCTTCAGGTGATGTTTAAATAATAACTATTATAAATTGCCATTCATCGACTCTATATGTCCCCCTGCATTTGAAATAAAAAGATACACTGCAATGTCTTTCACTTCTATTTTCTGCTTGATTAAATTTACGACAATAGACGACTAAGGACATGTGAATTGTATGTTAAACAATTTTTCTATCATAAAATTACCTAATTTGTGATTTATCAATATTAACATTACACATGTGTTTAGCATAAAGTGATTGGAAATCTATTGCAGTTACAACACCATAACACGGAAAGGGAGTCAAAAGATTAAAGATGACGTTTAATTTTGACGTCACAAACGTTGAACGCCGTGGAAAAGCAATGTCATAAGCGAAAATGAAATATCAAGCTCATTTTGAACATGAGCGGTTGCTTTGGCTATTCCATTAACTGGATCTTACCCGAACGATAATACAGGAATTTTGAAATATAAATCACATTTGCAATGAAAGGCAATATTAGTTAAAAATGTAAATATAAGCAATATATCATTATTTTTTTTTTTTTTGAAAGATATAGTATCATAACTGCAACGTTGTGTGCAAACAAATTTTCATAGCGCTTAATTCAACTTGTTTGCACACACCATTGCAGTTATGAGATTATGTCTTTTAAAGTATAATAAATTCATATCCGATTCTATTACTGTAACGTAATATTTAAGGAATCACTGTCTATTTAGTATAGTATGCCAGGGCACCAACTATAGTGAGAAACATGGAATAATTTGCATAACGGGCGATCCCATGTTTCCCACTATCGTTGATGTCCCTGGCTTACTATACTAACTAGACAGTGATTTCTTATATTTCCATTTTATTGTGAAATAAAATTGTAGATTTAGACTTTTAAAATATAGACATAAATTTTTAATTACACGAGGACTCCCATGCCAATTTCAATAGTTCTCGCCCACTGACGTCAAACACAAAGGCAGCCGCACGAGATTTTCATGCAAATTTGGCCTCCTAAGCGTCAGACACAGAGACAGATGCGCACGAGGTTTGCATGCATATTAGGATTCCTTAGCTCCTGACCTATAGACCTGCCAAATTTTCATTCCAGTAGAATTATCAAGAAATCAACTCCGCTAACTTTCAAAGAGTTATCACAGAAAAAAAATTAGAAATGGAAATATTTCGCTATCATCTGCTTATGTCTCCAAATCCCTTTTTTCTTACTGAAGAGCTAGTTCAAAGTACGGTCAATTTTAAACTGAGTCATTTTGTTATTGCTACACGGTTTGTTTAAACTTAAAGAAGTGTGGTCGGTATAATTATCTTGTTTATTAATGCATCCATTTTTGTGCAAGGAATATTGAATTTTAAGGTAAACGTTTTTTTAATCCAATTGTTAAGCTTTGGCTTATTCATTTAATTTGAATACAGAGTATCCCGTGTACTTGATTAACACGAAGGGGTCAGGTTGGGTGTGACCAGTCAACAGGGGATGTTCTGTCGTCTTACGCACCTGATCCTACCTGTCACAGGAATTTTGAGGACCCTGCGTTTTATCAAATTAAACTATTTTCAGGTTTGATTGGTTTGTACTTTTTTTCATTAAATAAATCAACTTTATTTCAGTTTATTTCAGTTATTTCAGTTTTCAGGGTTTTTTTTTACTTATTGCACTATGAAAAAATAAGGCATTTGTTTAAGATTGAAAAGATATCCTGCCAAATGCTATGTATATTGTATGCTATGTTTTAAGCCCAGGGATTTGTTCTTGTCCCTTACAATAGGGTCGCAAGTTTGGGAATTAAAACGGGACGTATAAGAGTAAAACTTTTTTTTTCGTTTACAAAATTATATTTTTACGAATTCAAAAAAAAAGGCAAAATATTTCAATCATGGAGATTGGAAAGGTCTCGAAATTATACTTTGCAAAAATAATGCAGCATAAAGGTAAATGAAAATAAAAATAATGTAAAAATTAAATTTTAATCAATGATATTTAAAAAAAAATGATCATAACAGGAAATCATATGACAACACAATGCATGCGAAAGATATGGAATTCTTTAAAGCAAAATGTTTATTATACTTATATTTATATACATTGGAGGATCTAAATACAAAGAAATCATTGAATAAATTTATAAGAAATTAAAGTTTTTTTTTTCTTTTTTGGGCTTTCAAAAATTCAAATCAGGGATATAAGTAAAAATATTTACATAAATAGAACATTATTCTCTCAGAAAAAAATGACAGAAAAAAATATTCATGGTACCCTTGGGGTTACGAGGGATCAGTTATCACATTCAGCCTTTGTAATACATATAATCCAGTTAAATAATAAAAACCATTCCTTGGCAAAACTTTCTAAAGCCTTTGATCGGGCCAATATTATATCACAAGGAGAAAATCTATTTTTCTGATTCCCATTCTTAATCAGAATTAAAAGTGGCTGGACTGTGATGTATGATATCTAGTTTGTAAACGGATTCCATTGTTGTGGTTTAAAATTACGTTTTTCAAACTTTTTTGATCAATTAGAAAGACCCTGAAATGACCATTATTTGAAAGCAATGAATCAATGGACAAAACCACAGTCTACTGAAAGATAGAGAGGACTAATTGATCGATATAGAATGATTGTCGTTTTAACTGAGAACGATACATAAACTTGAAATTTTTATTTGGCGACTAATTGTTTTAGCAATTCATTTGGGGAATTCATCTTCTCACTCAGGTTAGGCTATTACTTTTGAAAAACATTTCCGTTGCTATAATGATATAAATTTCTTTTTTATTTATTTTGTAATGTTTAACCTTAATTAAATATTTTGTTAATCCTTTTTCGCCATAATTTGCAAATTACAGTCCTTCCAAAAAGGTAACGTTGTTTTACAGATTTATTCAGTCAGCAAATACACAAAAATGTTAGGTAGTCTTCAGCTACAGTAGAGGTCTTCAGAGGAGACTCTAATCGATAAAAAATCTCTTAGTGCAGTTTGAGTATCATTTGCAAAGATACATTGTTTCCGGTTATTTTAAGCTTCAGAATCTATGCATTCTGTATATGGTTATTTGGTTCTTTACTTCGTGTATATGGTAATATTGGTTGTGTATAGTTTAACCTCCGTTAGATTTTACGTAGACTTTTGTCTTCCATACATAATACATTTCCCTATATCCTTAACTAGGATGGGTGGCTTACTACTACTGACAGCTGTTTTATGTTTGGCTAACACTGTTCCTGGCCAAACACCTGATGGCTTCAAAGGACAGGAACTGGACCCAACAAAAAACCCAACCGTGGAGACTCCAAGCATTCAGAAAGAACAGCAGCAAGAGGCTTCTGTCTCCAGTGATGGAACACTAACTATAGGGAATTTTCAGGTGTGTTACTTTTCAGATACAATGTCTTATTGGTGTCTATATTTAAAATCAGTATATATAATGCATATTTTCTAAAACGACACGTGGTTTAGAAACCATTTCCCTCAGCCTCTCCTGAAATTCAATTCCTGATGATTATTAGCATCTCCACGTTTCTCCTTCTGTTGTATGCATTCCGTATGTATGTTACATTTTAGTCTACCTTAGCTATAAACATGAAACAGAAGTTTTATATTTCTTTCCCCCCAAAAACACTTTATTACACTTGTAAAATTTGAAATACAGAATGGTGGAAATAAGAATCTACAAGTTAATTGAGAGTTTCCTTTCAATCTGCTAAAGTTTAATTAAGTAATTATCACAAAGGTTAATTCGTACTTTTTGTATTAATTACAATTTCATTAACTCCTACACAGGTTGTGTTTGACTACGCTTTGAAGGAGATAATGTCCACATATAACATCACAGTTGAGGAAGTCCAACAAATGCTTGAAAACTATTCACAAGGGGGAATTGCAGCCATCATGAAAACAATAACGGATCCAGAGACTGGAAAAGAGGAGGTTGAATGTTTATTCTGAATACTAAAAAATTGATGAACCATTCGTGAAATGCATAATTCTTATTAACATTTATGATAAAAAAATATTAAACATGTATTAATATTGCTAATTTATGAACCTCCTTTTTTAAAATACATGCAACCCTTTTATTACGTATAAGAGATATTTCTTTACAAATACTAAGACTTCAAATTACATGTTCAAGGTTTTTTAAGGCTGCTTATTCTACAGCTTCAATTAATTTATCCTAGTTTTATAAAATCTAACAATTATTGTTTCAGGTCATTTCTATTGATTTTACCGATGCCATCCTTAACAAACAGAAGGAAGAACATGTGAACGCTCAAAAAGAAATTGACGGAACAATGTCGACACAACAAAATGGTGTTAACCCTATGGAACTTAACACAGGAGCAGCAGATCCGATTTTAAATTTGAATAGAGAAGCGGGAAATAATGAGATATCTGCTCAACCTTCTGGTACAGCGCCCCCTATGATTCCCCGCCCATTCGACTCCAATCAGCCATCATATGATCAATTGAGACAAGAACTTTCCAGAATGCAGGCCAGAGAAGTTTACCTGCTCAGACAGCTTAGAATCCTCTCCGCTAGGTATTTACAAATGCTAAGAAGACGGGGGACCACTGTTCCGGGAAATGCGCAAAACATACGAATTCCGTTCCTCACACCCATCAACTTCCGGCGTTCGTCACCACGAACCTTATCTGGGATTGTAACAGGCGGAAACGTGAGAAGGGGTCCTCAAGTTCGTGTGATCTAATCAACTGATTTTTTCCAAGAAACACTAAAAATGGTTTCCATTCGTATCGTTCCTCTGTACATCTTTCATTAAAATTATAATTTTGAAAATAAAGTAGCTAGAACGTGATAAAGCGTGTTACGTGTTATGTATATTATTTTTAAGGACGCTGGGGGTCAACAAGTAAACCATCATATATATCTTCATTTTTTTTAGATATGATAACTAAAGCTGTCAACTATCATTTGGCAAAGAAAAATTGCATACATTTTAGTTTTAAAATTTGATTATTTTTGTATATCTTGATATGGAGCTTTCTTCTAAAGGAGATCAACATAATCTAAAATGGTCACAACCCCCAGCCCCTTTAAATCCAAACATTAAAAAAGATTAAATCTTGTCTCTTTTTAACAGTATAAAACCTTATTCCAGCCTGGAGGATCGTGGTTACTCTATACATATAAGTTTAAGTGTTGGTGTATGGGGATTGAGGTGGGAGAAGTTATTCAGAAAGGTTTTCGAAACATTAAAAAGATTATCAATCAGAATGTTCTTTCCCTCTATGAATTACAAGATACATAATATATTTACTTTCATAAAGTGAATATGTAGAAATATATATGTTTTTGATTTTTAATATATAAACCTGCTTCTCATTTACTATCAAGAAAACGACAGGTCCCTTGTTTTGTAGAACATCGATTTTTTCTAATCGTATAAACAGGTACTCGACACTGTTCGTGTGAAATATTCTTAAAATGAAAAACATTTTTGAAAATAGGTGTTGCATGAGTCTAGTTTTAATTTATATTTTATGCAGCTAACATTTACTTGTGGAATTGATAAAGTTTTCAAAAGGGCATCGTTGTTGTTCGATTTTCATCCGGCATTACGTTTTCAAAATATTTTCGACTATCGTTTCCATCAGCTAGAGGCATTTTTTACACAAGTTGAAGTGGTTTAATGATCAAGACTCATTTCCATTTTTTACTTTATCTATTTCCCGCGCGACAATTGATGGTTACATCAATGTTTTCTTGGTAGAGTTCCATATACAGAGGGTACTTTTAGATTTGTGGATCTTTAAGTTTATTTAGACTCAAGAAACATTTTATGAGAACTTCGAGTCAGCATCAATATGATAACCTAACAATGAAGGTCAGTATTGGATCAACATCGCTGTGCAAAGATGATCTTGTTTGGGCAAATATATTGGCATTGCATTGGCTCAACATTGCATTGTGATTGCATGGACGTTGGCCCAATATCGCGTCTTTGATGTCTACTTAAGCGCACTTTAAGTTTCCTCTCCATTTCTCCTTTCCAGCCAAGTTACTTCAAAATCTCTTTCATGCATGGAGCTGTTTCTCATTTGTACTCCACATTTCGGCAAAAACGGAGAATAAAGTGCGTGTGACACAAAGACAGATATAAGCGTATCAGACGCGGTTTGACTCGAGGTAACAGCTTAAAAATATATTTGACGTGCTCTCAAGCACTTTACACTGCACTGACATCCTAGTATACTAAAAAAAGACAGGATTTACTTTATAGATGATCTGATACACAAGAAAATACTAGGTAAAGTTTTGGTACCCATCTGTTTGGTACCAATCGTCTGTTGTCCCAACAAATTCCGGTGTAAAGTATCAAACAAAACCTATACATTCAGACAGCATAATTCCGGTACTGTACAAAGTACATCTCACTAGTTGTAAGAGGTATTAGTGGGAAAAAATATTATACATATATCACATAATTGTAATAGTGAGGGAAATATGATAACTTAATCAGCCAAGAAAAAACATACATGTATTTTGATATTATGATATTTCTTGGAAGAATAAATATTCATGTTTCCCGATCATTCATGCAATGAATTATTTCTTATACCGGTACAAGCAAAAACTTTTAAATTCGGCACCGCTCTCAAATTCACTTTCCTTTTGAACGTAAAGTACTGAAATCCTTTGACACATCACTTATTAGCAATTTTGTGACGTAAACAAGGCTATTGTGACCTGTACTACTCTCTCGCGTTTTCTGTAAACGAACAATAACTATAGTGCGGGAAAACGAACTAGGTATCCGAAGAAGTGGAACATGCCGACGACCGTGAAATATGAAGTTTTATGACTCGATCGCGTGTTGGTCTCGAACCAATCAGATAACGCGTTTTGTTGAATAATAATTATGAGGTATGGTAATATAAAATACATAAAATACATTTGATTTTTTTTATTGTAAATGTTTAAATAAAAAAAATATTATTGCATTATAAGATATATATCGGACTTATATTGGCCCACCTTTGTTAATTTTACTTTTGGTGAGACAGCCAAAAAGCGATCTATAGACTTAACTATAAACATTTTTATGCCAAACAATGTGCTTCGTGAAAAATTCAGAAACAGACGATTCCTCAATATGCTTCCGTGTCCTAACGTTGGGCAGATCTGAAAATACATTTAACACACCTCTCGATCTCGTAAAAAGCAAATATCGGTCAGACATTACTTATTAAAACCACATAGCTAAATTCATAAAATTAAGGACAGAATATAATCCACGAACATTTATACAATAGCTATAAAGCAACATTCTAATAAGTACCATTGACACAAATACTTAATCAACACATCATTTACTAGGCAATGGTCCAAAGTTGGTCCAATCATGATACAGCATCATGCATTGAACAATAGGCCAACGTAGGCACAACCAAATAAAACCAGTAATTAATTTGATATTGCAGAGCAATGGGTCAACATTGGTCCAACTACTGCTAATCAGCAACTGTTTGTATTACTCTTAAACTAATCAACTTAAGGTCAACGTAAATGCAATATGTGCATGTTTCTTGCTTTCTTAATTACACCATGAATGTAAAAATATCATGGATTGAGCCAACGTTTACTTAACTATTTAAGACAAATTAAACATTATTACTTTTCATGCATTAGGTGAAATATGGAAATAAGTAACAAACAGTATTCAATTTAAAAAGTCGATTTAAAACAAATAGAAAATTTTGAGCAGAGCAAACACGGATCTTCTAAACATCAGAGCTGAGATCAGATGCCACGGAGGAGTAAGCATCCCATGCCGATCTGTCACACCTGCCGTGTGCATTTTTCTTGTCCTTATCGGGATTAACGAATAATCCGTCGTCAATTCAATGAATTCAATAAATAGTGCCCCAACAGTAAGCATATACACGTCAGTTAGGATTTGATTTAATGATAAAATGTATTTGCTGACAAGGTCCCCGTATCAACCATAGAAGTTACGAAATGATGACTAAACTGCTGATATTCTTGATTCATCAGTTTGCCGGACAATGATTAACCTTGTTTTAGAATCTATTCTTACGTAGATTATGTCTTTGCGTATCAAATCAGTTGAGAGATATAAAATCCGTATGCAGGTAATGAAGATTTATTGTTGCATAAGTAAGGGTAGATGACGATAGAAAAAGATAAAGTCGTCACCTTTATCGTAAAACTTGGTTGTAAGATTACCAATAACGTCTTTCAGTTAAAATATCTAATTATAAAACAGTTCGTCAGATGTGTCAGACTAGATGGTATCTTTTCTTCCAAGCTCACTTTTAAATATCGTATCGACATAAGATTAAAAATAACCATTCAAAATAAAGACACTGGGCCAACATTACCAAAGAACATGAGGTCAATGTACCCCGATATTACAAATAAGTGTACCGGTACAATATCCTACTTTGACCCAACATTGGCCCATCTACATTTATACAATTTATGACCAACGTTGTGTCAATGTCTGTATTGTGATTGAGCTGAAGTTTTTGAAAACTTAAGAATTTAAAGATGTTGTTTTAAATATATATATTATTTTCATAGCATTCAATCAATAATAAAGCCACATCGAGTAGATACCTATTCACTTCTATATAATAAAAAAGAATCAAGAGAAGGTAGAATGTTGATGTTAACATGGTGAAAGCACTAGTTTGTCGTCGTATATTTATCGTGTAGAATATCAACATAATATTTAATTAATCAGACATGTCAGTTAAATTAGCAGTTTCGAATCTAAATGAAATCTTTATAAGCTAATGAATGCATCTTCTTTTGTATAAATTATTGGCAATGTAAAACATGCACTTAATGAATCCACATAATTAATACAAACAAAAAAAGATTTACAAACAATTACACTGAAAACTGTTTCAGCCTTGCATCATTTACATAAAAAACTATAAATTTTCTTTGAAACCAAAATTGATTGTTTACACAATGAAGAAAAACTATTAAAATGCGGAAATTCAGAATACATGTGCATCAATTAAGTAGACTTTAACCGTCTTTCAAGTCCTTTGAGCAACCTTGCAAGCAGTTAACAGTGTGCGCTTTCTTGATAAATGGGCTCTAATTTATAAGAGCTGCTTTTGGTTTGAAAGACAAAGACAAGGAACCTTAGCTTAAGGTAAGTCGGGTTATTTTCTGATCAGAGTACTGTGTGTCTCCCTCCTGAAGAAACTGTGTTCTTTTAATTGCTAATGATACTGTTTTTCCTCTTCCATCTGATAACAAGAAAACACAATCTTGTCCTATAACATATATCTGTTTACCAAAAAAAAAAATCCCATGTAGCTTTCAAGGTCAAGATCTAGTGAATGAATGGTGCCTACAGATTTATCAAATTTGAGAAATAGATTCCTTTATTGATGCTTTACAACTTTAGCTTGGTCAAATAAGGTGTTTCGGGGCATAATTTGTAGGTAAATAAGATGAAGAACTGTATTTAAAACTGTCATTTTCAATGCAAAATCAAGAAAACCTGTCATGAATATGGGAGTTTTTATTATATTCGACAAAGGAAATGTATCCAGATTGCCCACAGTCTCTCAGAAAAGGGTAATTTGTTTGTTCATGGCCTCTTCTTTAAAATAATATCAAATTTAATATAGGTATCCGGTTTACTTTTCATATGATTTCAAATTGAATGTCATGAAATTACACTATTTTCTTCATAACTCTGCTAAAGCCGTAAAGTACGGGAAAAAGAAAGTTGAAATTGATTATGACGTCATAATGGATCTAGCACCAACAAGTTAGTCTAGAGTCATTTACTAGATCTTGACCTTTAGAAGCTATAAAACAACAAATGAATTTATTTATTTATTTTCTGATGATTTCTTGAACAAGGTAGGATATTCAAAAAAGTTGGAGCAAAAAGGAATTCATCGATCTTGTTAAAGAGTAAACTTTTTTTTCAAATTGTACCGTCGAACCAATGATCTTGCCAGCAAAGAAAATTTATCATCCTGTCGAATACTACTTAAAACTTCTCAAAATTATAAAGGCCAATATTCTACATGCCGAATTTTCTTAAGATTTTTCATATTGAAACAAAACAAAAAACATTTATTTTCAAAACAAAACTGGAGAGAGTTGAAATTAGTCAATTTGCGTATTTTTTGGACAATCTTTATTTTATAATGTGCTTGCTATTTATGTTCTACAAGAATTCGAAATATTTGCCAAATATTAAATTACCGGAAAAATAAAACATTCTTGTGGCCAAAACTACTTTTTGTCTATTGGTAAAACTCTAATAAACAGGGGAAAAAACGTCGTTTAACACCTGTTTGTCGTGAAAGTCTCGAATTTTTTTTATATTTTCAAAAATAGGCATTTTTTTCCTTGGTGTCATTTTTCTTTTAAATATTGCATTGACACTTATATCTCTCCATAATTGATGGACCTATTTTTTAAATATAATTTTGTACTTTTTTTTATTAAAAGCTAACCAAACTGCAAATTTGAGGCATTTAAAACAACACTGGAACATTCAAACACTTTTTTAAATTAAATTAGTAAAAACTACATTTTTGAATGTTATTATTCATTAATCAATTTATTACCTAATCAAAAAAAGCTAACAGGCACCTATGTATACTACGTCATATTGATGGAAGAGCAATGAGTTATCTGTCCTTTCGAATGTCTTAGTCCCATGTTTAAAAAAAGAAATCTGCGTTTTACTAATTTAGTAACCAAAACTGGTCTCCAGAAGTAAAAAATTGTTTATTTGATGGACACATCATATTTCTAAAAAAAAAAAAAAAAAATTAGCAAATAAAAAAAAAATCAATTAATGGTCATTTCCATGAATGTAGTTTTTTTTATCGGCTATCCTTATACTTATATTCTATAAATAGATACACCTATATACTATAAATAGATATAAATCTTCATAGTAATTTAATGAAAATTATGCTTTATTATAATTATCATTGTCAGTGTTAAGATTGCTTGAAATTGTTTACTTTCCATAATTCTACTTTATAATAATAATAAAAATAGTTTATTTATCAACTTAGAAGAAAATTAACCCAATCTACTCAAATAGCATGTGTACAGTATACCTTACTCTGAAAAAAAAAATAAAAACCATACCAAACAACATTATAAATATATATTATTTTTCATTTCAGATAAAGATCATTCTAAGGAAGAAATCTACCACCATGTTCAAATTTTCGGCAGCTGTAATTGTATTGGCATCTCTGATTCAGATCTCCTCTTCACAATCTCCTCTACCACCTCTTCCTTCGGCTCCCCCGACTTTCGACTCCACCGCCGGACCTCCCGTCCTCGACTCTCTTCCTCCTACAGGACCTTCTTCATTCGACTCCCTCCCACCAACGGATCCCCCGCAGTTCGATTCTCCGACACCCACGGCTCCCCCTCAACTTGATCCTTTAGCACTTAGGGAACCACCTCAGTTCGACCCACTATCAACAAGCGAAATTCCACAGCTTGATCGTTTGCAACCGACGGATCCACCTCCATTCGACTCACTGACCCCAACAGCGCCTCCTCAGATCGATCGTTTGCCACCGACGGATCCACCTCGATTCGACTCACTGCCCCCAACAGCGCCTCCTCAGATCGATCGTTTGCCACCCACGGAGCCACCTGGATTCGACTCACTACCTCCAACGGCGCCTCCTCAGTTCGACTCTTTACCGTCTAGGAGATCCCTTCAATTAGACCCTCTACCACCAACGGAACCCCCGACATTCGTTGATTCCTTAGAACCCACAGACCCCCGTCAATTTGACTCCCTAACGCCTTCAGGACTTGCTCCTTTCGACTCTCCACTTCCGACAAGACCTCGTATCCTAAACTCTCCTCTACCCTCTGTGGTTCCTACATCTCTCGATTCCGCTCCCCCTGCCGTACCTTCATCCTTAGACAATTATGGCGGGAATGTTTCCAATTACAGTATCATGTACACCAAAAACCTACAGGACATAATGCAGAGGTTCAAGATCTCAGTAGCGGAGATGGAGTCGATGCTGGATGCTTACATAAGTGGTGGAAATCCAACAATAACAAAGACCGTGTATAACCCTGATACTGGTACAAACGAGGTAAGTCTCTCCCCCTAACCTCCCTCTCTCTCTCTCTCTCTCCTTAATGCTATTGCATACACATGTAGTTATCGATATTTCCATTTCTATTTGCTTTTTCCGAGATAACTCTTTGAAAGTTAGTTTAGTTGATTTCTTCATTTGTAGAAATGATGTTCATTCTCTACATTACTTATTGACCATATTGAAGATACAATGGGTACTAATTCCATAAGGGTTTTGAAGATAATAATGTATAGAACGTACAGAAAATGGGAATTTTTATATACTAACGATTTCGATTAAAGTTCTCCTGCCGATGGTTTGACTTTTTTTCATATCATCTACCGGAAATGACAATATTAATATTGTTGTTAAAAAAGTAAAAGTTGCGACCGCCTTTTCGATATGAAAATCCAAAGTGAGAGTATATTCTAGTCATAAGAAAAACCCAGAAGTAGTGTCTTAATCATTTTTGCGATAAAATGTAAGTGTTCATTGCAAGTTGGCAAAATCTTTTCACCGATCAAGAGGTGCACACGCATGTCTATTCTTTTAGAGATACAGATGATCTATCATTTCATGAAGGCGTTACGACCGCCTTTTAAAATTAAAAACAGTAATTTCTTGCATCAGTGTGACCAACATATTATTAAAAAAACGCTGTAATGAGTTGTCAACTGATAATCACAATCAAGTCTTCCTATATAAATATAACGGAGGGATAATGAAAAACAAAACATACTTGTAAGTTGTAATGTAAAATTTTAAAGAAATGGAAACTTTCGAGTTGATGCAGAATGTTATGAATATTAATTAGTAGTCAATTATGTTAGAGCAATCTCATTTATAAACTGCACATAATTTCTTCATACGGATAATTCAAATAGAATGTAAAATTCACCAGGCGAAAGGTCTTGAGCTAAAGAGACCTAATTTGCATAGAAATATCGTGCGACTGTCCCCCCGTGGGGATCCGGGTTAGAATAGGTCCTCAGTACTCCTTGCTTGTCGTAAAAGGCGACTAAATGGGGCGGTCCTTCGGATGAGACCGTATAAACCGAGGCCCCGTGTCACAGCAGATGTGGCACGATAAAGATCCCTCCCTGCTCAAAGGCCGTAAGTGCCGAGCATAGGCCTAAATTTGCAGCCCTTCACCGCCAATGGTGACGTCTCCATATCAGTGAAATATTCTTGAGAGGGACGTTAAACAGTATACAATCAATCAATCAATAGTGCGACTGTCTTTTTTTTCTGACATCACTTGGAAGGAATATTGACATTGGGGGCCTTGTGAAAATTCTAATGTATCAAACATTCTTTTTTAATATAATTTAAAATTTTATTGCACAGTAGAAAAATTCGCCTGTCAAGTAAATTATCCCAGGTTTCGAGCTATCCTTGATGACCTTGCGTACTCAACAAGCCAGATCTTGATTCTTTAATTTTATTTAATCTATCATTAATGAATCAGCAAGAAGCTCTAACAACATTCAAAGGTTAAGAAATCAATTTTTTGTTTTAGATAAACGAGTTACTTACAATCAAAATTTATATCTTACATATAAAGGCCAAATGTTTAGAGATTTAATAAATTCCAAAGGATTTTGACTGCGCTATAGTAAAATAATTATAAGATATAGAAATGAAAAAATTATAACACAAATTATTGTCATATTAATATCTTTTTAAAATATGAAATAAAAAACAAAGGAATTAAAATTTTTATTGATAAATTTTAAAAAGAGACTTTTAAAACAGTGATTTCTGAATAGGTTTTAACATGTACTTTTTTTCATGATTACAGACCGTGACACTTGATTTCAAGAGCATTGCTGAAGGTGACGGTTTTCCATCTGACGCCCTACAGAGACCGATATCGTCTGCTCGATCCGAACTTCCACGAACTACTGATGATGTCCTGAATGCTGGTCCTGGTACTTTGAACACAATACAACCCACACAAACAATTCCAGACACAGGTTCTTCACCGATGTCTGATTTTCTGAGGAATCCTACACCTGTAGTGGGGAACGCTAATTCACCTGAATCAAGAGATCTCGATCTTACTGCGTTCAGAGAACAAGAAGCAAAGCTTATCGATGACCTAAAACTACTGATGCGTCGCCGAGAGGCCTTAGATCAAAGTTTTTCCAGAGGGGAGTTAACTGACGAGAATTACCGAATTTCCTTGGAAAACACTGATATACAAATACGTGATAATTACGCAGTTTTAAAGCAAATTCAGGACGCCATCCGTGATTATCTGGGAATTGGAGCCCCAAGAGCGTTTAGTCAACAACCGCCAGTGGTTATACCAGAAGCTTCACCAATATCGAATTTTATGGGTCCGGACGGTTCAAGTGGAGGCCAACCTTTGACACCAGATGAAGAATTGGTTTTTATTCAGTCAGAAATCGAAAGGTTAAAACAAGCTAATGCTGGACTCTTGGAGAGACTTCAAAGTCTACAGATGCCAAATATTGACTCTGCTGTTCCTTCCGATATTAATGAAATGCCACTCAATCCAACAGTACGTGGGTCAAGCATGGATGCTATGAATTTTATGGATTCCTTTGATGGAGCAACCCCGTCCCCATCACCTCTACCATCCGTTTCTGGTGTAGACTCTATTCCTGGACTTCCAGGTGAAATCCCAGGCACTGGTTTTCCAAACACACCGAGTGATCCAATCCCTGGTAATCAAATGGGAGGAGTCATACCAGGTGACGATAGCAATGTTATTCCAAGAACTCAGATTCGTAATGACATTGAAAATCTGTTGAATGAGTACAATCGATTGAGCCAAAGGGAAGATGCAATTCTGAGTATTCTTAATCAGAATGGCCAAGCGCCTGATACTTTACCACAAGACATCACAGGACAAACACCCGGCGCCACAAGACCTGTTGGTGATTTCAGGACAGAAATGGGAAGACCACTTGATAATCAAAATGAAATGATTCCTATTGCAAGAAGAGCATCAGATCGTATAGCGCCCCAAGGAACACTGCCAAGTGAAATTGATATGAATGTTATAGGATCTCAAGACCCAACAGTGGAGCTGAATTCCTTTCCAGAAATTATGCCTCCAGTCCAGGGCACTGGTTTTCCACAAACGTCTAGGGATCCAGTCGACAATGCTCGAATGGACGAAGTTATTCCTACTGAGGAAAGAAACATTATCTCAAGAGCACAGATTCGTAATGATATCGAAAACCTTTTGAATGCGTATAACAGATTAAGCCAAAGAGAAGAGGAAATTATACGCACTCTAAATCAAAATGAACAAGACATGGTAGGACAAGCAGGAGCTACAACACAACCTGTTGATGATTTTCAGGGAGGGGTAAACATGGCTACTGAAAACCGCATGCAAATGCCTCTAGATAATATAAATGACATGCTTCCTCTTGATTCACCAGGGAGTGCAAGAAGAGATTTGGATCGTATTGCGACCCCAATGACATTGTCGATTGATCCTGAATTGGCTTTAGCTGGATCTCAAATCCCACCAGTTACACCAAGAGGAACGGAAATTATGAGACCAGGATTCCCCGAAACAATGGATATATTAACAGAAAACACGGGACCTCAATCCCAAATCTTCGATAGATCAAATATTGTAGATGATGTCGGTGATCGCCTGCCTGTCTTGGACTCTGACGTCAGCAGAATAGGAGACCCGTTTTTGAGTCAAAGGGGTCCTACCCAGACAGTGGATGAAGTCTCAGTCACGAGAACCGATCGTGTGCGACCAATTGTGAACCGAGGAGGAGATGTCTTATCCGATTCACAACCCTCAAGTGGAAGTTCACAGGGTGAAAATCTAATTTATAACGACGGTTTCATATCCATGTCTCCCGTTCAACCCGTTGGTTCTCTGGAGGGCGATAGGTCTGTACCTATAGGACCGGCGGTTCCTATCAGTGGGTTTTCTTCTGAAGCTTCCGGTCTCCTGTCACCACGAGACGATACTACGTCACTTCAAAGCAGACAGGTTCGATTCTTTAGGCGAAGACCGTTAGACAGGGGCACAACAAGTAGATTTCTCCTTCAAAATGGCGGACAGCTTCGTTATTTGGGTGGAAGAACAACATTAAGACAGCCTATACGGTTAATATAATACATGCGATGTCGTCTCAATCTATGATGGTCGTTAAATTAGCTGAGATTACGGTATTCAATTTATGTGTTTCATAGAATGTTCTCATAAAGAATCAGACAAAACGTCGTGTACAAGAAAGACATAAGCACCAAAAATTTTTATATACTTGTATGAGATAAAATTAGAAGAAAAAATTGTTTCATAGTTATATTTTAAAAAACTAATATAATTAAATGTTAGTGAAGTTACTCCTTATACTGTTGAGCATTATCACTGAAAGCAAGTATCTCAGGATGGGGACATTTCTTCCATAGGCAAGGATAAAGATAGAAGTGGATTTAAAATTAGGATAAGTATGACAAATCGAAGAAATAAATAGAGTCAGATTGGGAATGAGTTATTGGACATTTACGAGTAGCGCTGACTTTTACAGTTTACAGCTTACTTTTATACTCGAACAATGTACGGAAGCTCTTTTACGATATACGTATTGATCTAAACATTTAATTCAACCAATTAACAAATTATTTCAAAGCGTAAATTGGTTGTCCTTAAAGAAAACGACAACCACGCTACCCTCAGCTCCCGGTCTTCACATGTTAGTGCCCCTAACAACATTAGAGGCACTACCTATGACCACTATAAAGGCGTTCTTATCTATTATCAATTCTGTACCTCAATACATGATGCTGGTTTAAAAGTAAACCGTCAACTATGAAAGTCGGTTCTTCTCGTAAAAGTCCAATATTAGAAAGAGTGAGAATAACATAATGGCTATGACTAAAATAATTTCCTTGGTGACAACTCCATAGTCATTTTTGACTTCAATGTATTGTTTTTTTTTTCCTTTTTTGCAGTTAGGCGCTAGAACCGCTGTATTTTAAATATTGTTATAAATCAACGTGGATTTCTTTATGTCTTGTGAAATAAATTAAATCCAAACAAGAATTCTTTGTTTTAATTTATTATAATGAATTGGTTTCAAATGAAACTTGAAGAGGACTCGTTGTTTTAAATCTCTCTTTCCTCTGCTTTTTACACCTAGTTTAAATCAGAGTAAAACCAGGTCAAAAAGCATTGTTGCAGCCACTATTGCAATAACGACCACTCTTGAAATAATTATTTCAGTAGTGGTTTGAGAATGTATTTCAATAAGAACATAGGTTGCAACCATGAAATCATCATGAAATACGACCACTATTGAAATAATTATTTCAAAAGTGGTTGAGAGTGCATTTCAATAAGAAACATAGGCGGGCGGCAACCACTATTGAAATAATGTTCACATTTGAAATAAAGATTTCAATAGTGATTGAAATGGCAATTTCAAAAGTGATTTAAATCATTATTTTGTTAGTTGCTGAAAGTTAAATACAAAAACCACATTGCTAGACACATTGAAGTAACTTAACTATTACAAATACAAGGATTAATTGTTCATTAGGTTTTCAAACATTTTTAATTCTTTTAATGAGTTTACTATTAAAATTACAACTACTTGTGAATTATTATTTCAAAAGTTGAAAATACGTTTCACCTGGCATTGTAATAAACCGAATACTAACTTCACTAGAAATTTTGCTTTTTAATGTCCTGACATTAACGTCTTCTTTGAACTTTAATTGACTTTACTTATCCATATTTGTAGTGTAGGTAATCCCACGAATATGAATGACAATATAGTTCTATCTGATGAATATTTCATCAGAAAGTTTGTACTCAAAATTATCAGTCTTCTTCTTTTTCAATGTAGTCTAGATATTATAATTTCTACATCTAGATGTTTTGATGATCCTTTCATTTCCAGATCAATGACAAAAATGAACTATATATATAACAAATTATTTTCAACTTGAATATATCAATCGATTGTCTGTTGGTTTCAGCGGGAGCTTGCTTATAACATTCACAAACATGTTTGAATTACATGTATAGGTACATTTGTAAGTCAGTTTAATAAAGAAGTGTCCGTGTATTATTTGAAATTTCTACAAAAAAGGAAAACATAAAACAACTTTAGTTATCATATTTTAAACTCAATGAATTAGTTTATTAGACTAGACAATAGAATGTGTAAATTAGTTTATTGGGCTAGATAATAGAATGTGTAATTCATCTTAATATTTGTTTAAATAGTTGAGATACTTCCATAAAGCTTGCAATGCGGTTTTGGTATTTTTAGCACTATTAAAATAATTATTTTAATATCTTTTGGAATCATTGTTTAAAGAAATATTGAAATCAATATTTCAATTACTTTTGAAATCTATATTTAAATCACTATTCAAATCTTTATTTCAATAGTGAGCATTATGTCAATAGTGGTTGTAACCTGTGATTGTTATTGAAATACACTCTCAACAACTATTGGTCGAATTTCAATAGTGGTTGTAACCTGTGATTGTTATTGTTACTCTCAACAAATATTGAAATAATTACTGTAAATCACTTTTTATTCGCGGGAACTTTATTTTCGCGTAATTAGTGTGCTCGAATTTCATATAGTATTCATATGGATTATATAAAGCAATCACCACAATTCGTGAAAATTTTGTTGATAAAGAGGCAATGAAATAAAATTTAGTGATCTACAGTATTTCAATAGTGGTCGAATTTCAATAGTTGTTGCAAACTATGATTGTTATTGAAATACACCCTCAACCAATATTGAAATAATTATTTCGATAGTGGTTACAAACTATGATTGTTATTGAAATACACTCTCAATCACTATTGAAATAATTATTTCAATAGTGGTTTTATTTCAATAGTTGTTGCAAACTATGATTGTTATTGAAATACACTCTCAACCAATATTGATATAATTATTTCAATAGTGGTCGTTATTTTAACAGTGGTTGCAACAAAGCATGTTTACAAAGAATGAAGACAGGCCTTCTTCTTCAGAAGAAGTGATTTTTACGTCTAGTTTAAGAGTAAAAACTGTAGAACATGAAACATGTTAATAAAGGGAAAAAACAGAACTCAGATTCGCAATTTTAAACTAAAACCTGCATATATAAATGAGAATACGATGTCTAAGTAAAGCTTTAGTTATTTCACAATTGATGCTTGTCCCTCTTAGTCACCTAAACCCCTCTTTGGAACATACAGAGCCTGTGTTTGATGCAATCTTTACAAAGTATTTTTAATGTATTCTTGAACACTGTTCCTTATTTTAATCTTTAACGTTTCACTTTTTTCAATAGTTATGCATACGGTAAAAGTACTGTACATTTCCAGAAAAAAAAATACTTCATGCTATTAGTAAACTTATATAAAAGTTTAACTGTTGAGGAAAGATTATACTATTTAAAAATAATTTGGCTATTAAAAACAAATGTGTTTAATTTCATTCTCGTACATGTATACAGATTTGCAATTGGGAATCATTCCCAATTTTTTAAAAAAAAAAATAAACTGTGGTACAATTTAAATTTTCACTAGAATTTAGATTTATTTTTATATAAACAATGTCAAGACATGTATCAAAATATTTTATACGTCAAAAGAGGGGTAGATTTAATCATAAACTGCACATTCCCTTCATCAAATGTTTTTATGAAGCCAAAAAATAATAAAATAAAAAAAAAAACATTACGCCAAACATCACATAAATTATTCATCTTGTCCGATCCGCAAAAAAATAAGATATCGAACACTTTTAATTTCAATGCTTTAATTATTACTCGGAAACATTAAATTTGATGTAATTGATCAAACATAACAATATTACATATTCACGTGAACTATTATTGATGATACAATTTATATATGCCGTGAAATGATTGATGAAGGCCGTTGCGCTCTTCCCAGTAACTTTATACCTTCAATGAGTCCTATAAATATGCAGACACCTGAAAGTTATCATTCACGACAGAGATTTTTTTTTATTATATACATGCTTATAATTGAGTATTATTTGGGAATCTTTTGAAGTGAAGTTTTTTTTTAACAAAATAGAAGGGAATTAAAAATCGAGTGTGGTGTTATTTAATTTTCGAGAGTTGCCATTAGATGTAAGTATAATTGTATATACGTATATTTAACTGTGAATGCCATACATTTTCAAAAATAAAAATGTATACAGGTATTGAATATGGCTTTCTTATTTGATCTTCACGCCTATTCCGTGGTTTGAATGATAATTTTTTATTCAGGTATTTCATTCCGGCTTATAAAATGGATCATAATAACTATGATAATCATTATACCGGTTATTTAAAAGTTAAATAAATGTTTAAGGTAATACCGGTATAAGGTTACTTAAAATTATAGGGAATATTCTTAACTGAACCAAAAGCACTATATGTACTAGGCGTCTTAAATTAAGAGGAAAAAGTTTATTCTGGCCAATTCATTTTTTTTTTCATTAAATGAAAATAGATTAAGAGGGAATTAAAACAAATTAACATTGCTTATGCATTTTACAACCTATACGTATCCAGTGAATGTAATTTGTTGGCGGGGGATGCTCTCTTCTCCATGGCCCTTGGTTCCACTTCTTGTGTTTTGGGGAAGCTCTGCTCCTGATTTTTATTGTTTTGTGGACTTTGAAACTGAATACTGTTTGTTGTTTCCATATCCTTCTTCTAGCAACTGTTGTTTTATCTAAAGTATTTGACAGATTTCTCACTTTGCATATTTTTAATTTTTGTTAGGTGTGCCTCTAAATTATCTCTTAATCTCTAATGCGTTTCAATCAACTAATGTGTGTTTTTTAACTAAAACGTGTTCTTAAAATGCGCATGACGCATCATAAAAATTCCAATTTTTGTCAACATTTTTAATTATATAATAAATCCTAAGAAATGTAACACTCATCACTACTGACATAGGGAACCTTTCTCTTTAAAAGTTCTTAAGGTAAATGTTTTCTTTAATTTTTTTCTTTAAAAATGTCGCTAATAAAATAATAATTAATGAAACCAATCAATGAATTACTGTAACCGTTCATCGCATGTAGCTAGTATATATACAGAAGGAAGCGTGTGATGTTTTTGTTAAAAATATCTTTGTAAAAAAAACTGCTTGTAAATCATCACTATTCTGCTTCTTGTTCGTAACAAAAAGTAAACTGAATGAAGAATTTGTTACTTTTCGTGTGTAATTTTAACTTTACTAAAAAAAATGTATGTGGCTACCTTTATGCAATCATAACGTGTTCGTCAAACAAAACCTTTATAAATAAAACGTGTACGTCCCTTCAAAGTATGTAATTAACAGTTTGTTGCTATTTAAGTTGCAGAAGATATTCAATGACCATGCTTATCTTCATCTCCTTGTCGCTATTTTAGTTACAGAATGATGCGTGTCTTCAACTCTGTATTGCTATTTTAGTTACAGAATGATGCGTGTCTTTATCTCTTTGTTGATAAATATTTAATTTACAGAATGAGGCGTTCTTCAACATTTTGATGCTATTCAATTTACAGAATGGTGCGTGTCTTCATCTTTTTGATGCTATTTAAGTTATGGAATTGTGTATGTCTTCATCTCTTTGATGCTATTTTAGTTATAGAATGATGAGTGTCTTTATATTTTTGCTGCTTTTTAGTTAGAAAATGGTGCGTGTCTTTATATCTCTTTGTTTTTCATTAAGTTACAGAATGTTGCGTGGTTTCATCTCTTTGTTGCTATTTAAGTTACAGAATATTGCGTGGTTTCATCTCTTCGCTGCTACTTTTCTGTCGCAGTGCTATAAATTTATGTTACAGAACAATGCATGTCCTCATCTCTAGTGCTATTTTAGTTACAGAATGTTGCGTGGTTTTATCTCTTTGTTGCTACTTATCTGCACACTGAACAGAGCAGCAGCTGATCATCTCAGCAAAGACCCACCCCCGGGGGAATCCACGGACCCACAGCTACAAATCGTGTACAACGACAGGCTAAGGGAGGTGATGAGGAAATTCAACATCACAGAGGCAGACATGAATATGATGCTGTCAAATTTTGTAGAGGGTGGGAAGTCCCCAACTATAACGAAAAGCGTCCTCAATTCTAACACCGGTCTCCAAGAGGTAAGAATCTTAAGACTACGCTAGACAATTAAAGTACAGTACTAACTTCTAATAACTACTGTATACAGGGTTATTTTCGCCCTTTCACACTTGCGGAAAATTTTGTCCCATTTTAAATTTGCCCCGTCAAAAGTTTTATTTAAGTAATTATACTGTATTCTCAAAATACGCCCCGTTTTAAATTCGCCCAAATGAGGGTAGGGCGAAAATAAAACGGGGGTGAAAATTTCCCTGTTTACAGTACATGTATCATATATTATTTTCGTTCTTCAATTGTAAATCAATTGTTGATATGAAATTCTGCTAACCTGGACGATTGAGATGTGTGGTTTTATAAAATGCGCATGTGTGACATATGCAGTATGTACATGTATACATAAATGACCGTCATCTATTATAATAGCACATACTTTGGTTTTTATAGTGCTATCAACAAAGTCGTTTAATATTACACCCTCTGTTGCTCATTATAGTTACTTACTTTGATACTTTGTTATCCCCTCGCGCAACTAGTTGCGAATGTGCGTATGTGTGTGTGTGTTAGTGTGTTTGTTACAGCTTGTGGGCAAAATTTACAGAGAACCTTTGCATTAACCACTCTCAGCCTTTACAAACTTGTGTGGCATTATAAAAGGAAGAAGCCTATTCATTTTAAAATAATCGATGCAATATTTCTTAAAATATAGCTCTTTTACTACCTTCTTACCTTGAAATTTTATGTACGACTTGACAATGCCCACTTCCGCTTATTCGGGTTGCTTCAATAAACCAAAGTTTTATGTACGACTTGACAAATACCATTTCCGTTTAATCAACATGGTAAAGTCAAGCCTCAGTTAATTTTACTTCGTACTTGTATTTGCGCATTGTCATATAATTGTGCGTATTTTGAGACAGTCTGTATGAATTACCATGTCATATCGGACGCCAAGTAATTGAAGGAAGGATATGGAGATTACCTGATAACGAACAGTATTCAATATCAAAGTCTATGAAATAATTTGATGAACGTCGCGGTTTCATTACCAAACCCCAACAGATGTCTGGGAATTTGGGGTGCACATCATTCCTGAAAGCTGTAAATACAATTTCATTTGACCTCCCATATGAAAAAATACTATTGGAATTCAATCGGAGTATTCAGTATAAACCGAGGTCCCATGAATTTTTGCCATGTAGGTGCTGGCACTGTTGAATGCTCCTATATATCTCTCCGCTAGCTCAATGGCCCTGAGTGCCGCTAGTTGAATACTTATAACAAAATTTCCTTTACAGCAGTTGAATACTCTCCAGTGCACGTCTTTCATAAAATATTTGAAAAAAATGGTGGCGTCTCCAAAATATGAAAAGTGAAAAATAGAGTTTCTAAATTGACATAAATGTACTTGTAAATCTAAATGCATTATAAATGAATTGAGCTACACTCTCATAAGTTGTTACAACCATTTTCTAAAAAGGTTATATATAAATAGTCTAAAGCAATTGTATATTTTTACAACACACAAGAAACACAACAAGACACTTGATGCATAAACAGAATACTTTCAATATTTAAAAAAGTACACAAAAAAGGGACGTATACTGGCTTTTTTTTTTTCATTCCTATTATCTGTTTAAAAATAACAAGCTTAGTAAAAACAAATCCTTAAATTTTATATACTTACAATAGCACATGAGAAATTTCACACGCTGAATCATCACGAAGACAATAATAATGTTTCAAATCAAAATTCCCATCTTCTACACACATGTAGGTTGTTGTAATGTAACAAACCCGATCTATGATAATGTAATTTTGAACCCAACATAAATTTAGCGTGGGAGAAATTTTCTAACAAGTCGGAGTGTTCAACTAGTGGTCAACTCTTGTTCTGCATGAAATTTCAAAGTATTAGCATTCAACTAATGGTCAACTGGCCGTTTTATGCAGTATCGCTTTTCATTCAACTGGAGAACTGTTTTCGCATTAACAGTTGACGACTGAAATGTGTTAACATTTTCGTAGGGCTTGTTAACATTGTTATTTTTCATTACGAATAAAATGCATATTGAACTGGTAAATAGTTTTATTTTTACCTTTTGTAATACATGTTTAACCAGTGTGGCTGTTAAATTTTAGAAAGAATTAAACGGGGGTACGCGCATCATGACCAAACGTGTGGTCCACAAAATATGCTCGTGCAAAGTGATGGAAAGCTCTGTAAGTAAAATTTGATTAAAGATGTTGAAGAATTGTATTGCGAAAAAATATATGTTTATTGCAAAAATCAATTTTTCTCTCCCAAAGTTAGCGTATTCTGTGCCTTAACCACCAGGTTTGATACAACCAGATTTTTTATGCATAATTTAATAAAATCGGATGAATAAACAAACAATGTTTTGTTGAAAGTTAAACTACATATAAATCCGTTCCCCGGTATTACAAATTTTGTGTAATGAACATGTTATTAATCATTTTTCGACACTTTCTTCAGTGCCCGTCAGAATTTCCTCTGTCCTGTAAACAAACTTTTGTACTTCAGAAATGAGTTTAATAAAAACGAAAAGTAATTTATTATTTTGTTAAAATTGAATACAAAGGTGTAGACGAATCATTTTTGCATGTTTGTGCTTTTTTAAAAATATATATATTTTTTAAATAAGAAGAGTTATCGTTGGATTTCCAAGTTGCTTTACGAATGAATGGATTTCTGCTAGGTATAAGGGAAACTGCCCAATTACATATGCATGTTATGCCCCCTCCATACCCACTAAAATGCTAATGCAATTTGTTTTCTCTTAAAAAAAGACTCCCATCCCTGATAATTTTGTTAAAAAAAATAAATAGTGCTGAAAAACATTTTATTTCTTCATCTTAATATATTAAACTTAACTACCCCAACTTAGGTATCCATGTAATTCCTTCCTAACCAAGATACTATGCACTTTGCATTTTGTAAAAAAAATGGATCAACAACAACAACCCCCTTAATAATTTTGTCAAAAGTAAGGGAGCAAACATTGCAGGTTCAAATCCCACTGTGGGACGTGGAGACTGATCCTTCGAGCAAGCCTGTCGAGATGCTGGCACAAAAAAGATCCCTCACTGCTCCATGGCCGTCAGTGCCTATTATATGAAAAAATGTACTCTCCACCGGCAAGCCTTCATCCGTTCCTGAGAGGGACATTAAACAAAATACGTTGTACTATCAATCTTTAAAATTTTTAAAGTCCGAGAGAATTTACCATTACCGGGAACTTCTTGTCCGAGCAGGCCTTGTATTACTATGAAATTTAACACTAAGAATTCTAAGAATTAGTGCCTTTATATTATCTTTAATTGCTTCTAACTATAAATTGAAACATACAGAGATAACGAACAGTTTTCAAGCTTAAAAGCTTTAAGGCCATTAAAAATACAAAATAGGTGCAATGCTAACACGTGAAAACATCTGAAGTGGAGAGAGAGAGTATTCTATCCTAAATTTATGGTAAACGGTTAAAAACTGGTTTGCTAAACATGTGTTTTATATAAGATGAGGTTTTGTGGTTTCCTTCAGCTGGTTTATATGAAGAAAGATTATTTGAATAGTGTTTAGTTGCTTGCAGGTTTTATTGTGTTATCTATAGAATTTTATTTTTACCTTTTTTTCAAAAAAAATTATTAAATAATGATCTTTATTAATTTATAAAGTATTGAAAGAATTGGATGTATATCTTAGATTAAACAATGCTTGTGATTGTTTTTGACTATAGCAAGACGTTTATTTACTTGAATTTTTTTTTTACCATAGTAGACAATAAAAAATGTTATGCATACATACAACTTCTCTCTCATTTTCGTTATTTACTCATTTCAGACGATTACGTTGGATTTCCAAGGCTTTACGAATGAATGGATTTCGCAAAAAAAGTTGCCATAACGATAAAAATCCTTTTAAAAGACACACGGAAAAAAAATCCATTTATGCCTGGATGTCCGAGAGGATTTTTGGAAGAATTACTGAAAATGTATACCGAGAGAGGGCGCTTTCTAACAGACGACTGTACCGTGATCTGATGGAGAGACTATTTTATTGTTTAAAATCATGTACAGAGAAACTTCAGCATGAAAGCCATGGATTTTTATTTAAATGTACATTTTTCTTAAAGTCATGTGAAAGATCTTGCACTTCAGACACCTTACGTTTTCCTCCTTCATCGATGCATACATAAATTCATATTGTAAATTCTAAATTTAGCAGGTGGTAATAAATCAAACGTTAACAGTATAAAATCCTTTAAAAGAGCACAAAGAAAAATAGCAACACATTCATAAAGACACTAAAGCTCCTATTTTTTCTCGGAAGCCATTAAGAAATGACCAATGTAGCATTGATTTCTTAAAAGAAACAAAAAAGGTTCTATTACATATTGTACATATACACAAGTCTATTATAAAATTCAGAAGAAAATTATCTTTTTATACACGTAATTTATTTATTTCTCTTAAGAATACAAGTGCATGTTAAATTTTGTTTTTATATTAAGAGATCCATTTATATGTTTAAGATATTCTAAATGAATACAAAACTGCCATTTTTCAGGTACAAAATATTCTAAATGAATACGAGACTGCAATGGAGTCTACACCAAATGCAGTTATGGCGCGGAGAGATTCGTCACGTGTTATCTCAACAGGCACTTCCGGTCCAGTCGCAGAGGTAGCGCCCACACAGCAAGTCGTGTTGGAGAATGAACCAATAAAAAATGACGAAGCTCAAATGCAGGAAAAACTAGCTCAACTTGAAGAACTACGTAATCAAAATGCTCTACTTAATCTAAGACTTCGTGAAGAGCAAGAAATGTTATCACCTTCAGCCAACGGAATCTTACAAAGGCCTCAGACGCCACTTTCGTTTTCGACATCGATACCGGAAGGACGTGGGTCGTCTGCTCGCGCCCCAGAAAGTGTTCGAGAGAGGTTGCTTGCAGAATATCGAGCATTGCAAAACAGAAAACGAAATATTTACCAGCTCTTGCAACGATATAAAAGATTATTACTTTAACACAGTAGAATTGGTATCTGTGCATTTAAAACTTTGAAAATGCGACTGGTCTGTGTTGTGAAGATTTCTTCCAGTGAACACTTATAAAACAAACTTTGATCGTAAACACTGTTTCAAAATAACTTCTTTTCACATGCTGTCTGGCGAACTCGACAAAATATAACCTGCACAGGAGTAGAAGCTTGTCTATTGATAGACATGTAAAAACGAAATTCATGCGACAAAAAGATTTCTAACACATTGAACCTTTTTGTTGGAGCGATACGTGTCTCATGTGACAGAGAATATAAGGAATGTCTATGCATTGTGGTAAATATTCATGACATCTTGTTTGTAATCATGTTCGGATAATTGACATCTGATCTAAGAATGAGAAATGTCCTTAAATTCATGTAACTAAAACATTCGTCTTTTCAAATAACATGATCTTTTTTGGTATATTTTGTCTTGAATAATGGAAAATCATGGAACTTATCACCAACAATTGCTGCGACACGGGATATCCGTAGTTAAGGTTTCAACCGGATGTTCGTGACTTTCAGCACTATGCAATGGACCAATCACTACTGATATAACAAAGCGTAGAAAGAATGACACAGATCCCGGAAAGAACGTCGAACCCGATCCCTTTCGGTTGGTTCACGCTTTTATTAGCTGCATAACTGTCGTTCTCTGCTTCATCTGTCCGAATTTTCTCAAGCAGAGAACTACGCTACCATTTGATATAAGTACCGCAGGTGTACTATATCATTTTTCTGTTTGCAATATTTGGGATACCTTTCCAAAAACTGAAAAAATGATATACATTTATATCTATATATATATTTATACATTTTTGTATCCAATGTTTTAAATTAAAATAAAAAATGTCTTTATTTTCTTTCAAATGTTGTCTTAATTGCTCTTTATGTAAAAAATCAATCACAATTCATTAAAGATAAAAAGTGCCCTCTTACTGACATTTAACAATAAAACATTCTATCATGCACAAGGGTAATAAAATACATGACTGCGTGATGTACAGTAAAGAAAAATATATTAGATAGTAATTAAACATTTGCATATTCTAAAAATTCTTTCCATCCAGGTGCATAAAAATTCTTTAGAAAGGGTCCATATAAATAATTCTTTGATGCCTTCCTGAGAGTATATTTGTACGAATTTTTTTTTTTTTTATTATTATTATTATTTTAGAATTTATAATTAAAAGTAACTTGAATATTGGGTTTTATTATTTTAAAAATAATTGAATGTCTTTATAACGATAATAGACTTGAATAAAAACCACAAACAAAGACAAGTCTTAGAATTTTCTACATTTCCTGCATGCAGATACCAGTGATTCAAATTGGACAAATTAAACTGGAATTAGCATATTCTTAAAAAAAGTAGTTTCTTTTTAACTTCATATAGGGTTTAATGCGTTTCCATTTTTAAAATTTATAATTGTGAAAATAACAATCAATCATTACAAGTTATTAAACCAGAGCGAGAAATTATTACAAAAGAGGTGATCTATGCCATGTACGGTGTGGCGATACATCATTTTGAGTTGTCGATACAATACACCTTTTGTTAAAATTGGAATTTTAGTGTCAGAATTACATGTCTTTGCACTTTCTTGTGAATTGGTTGGTTTATAAAAGAATTACATCTTTTCATTAACGCAAACATTATTGTTTCCTATGACATATTTTACAGTATAGGCCCTCCTTGTTTATTAATTTGTAATTATTACAGCCAGTGGGATTGGTGCATTCTTTAATTATTTATTTTTAGACTTTTTGATTCATTTGATTTAAAATAGAAAAAAAATATACTTGCTAGAGAAGAAAAAGTAGAAATATATAATTAAAAATCGAATAGAAAAAATTAAAACGATGAAAAAAATCCAGAATTTGCATATAAACAAATAGAATTGGACTGGATTGACTTAAAATATATATACAATTTATTTTTTTTTTTAAAGTTTTTTTTGTGTCATTTGCAATTGGCATACACATATTTTATAACATCTTTTAAATAACGCAGTTTTTTTCCCCTTAATCCATCTTAACTGTACCTGAAGACTGTACAGGATATATGTACATGTACTAAGTGTGAGTAACAAAAGGTCGGTACTAACCAATCCATTCAACAAAGGACTAAAGTTTGCATGACAATGATGACCAGTTTATTTTCAATGCAACGTTGAATATGCAGGACAAGTCTACATAAAATAATATTTCTTTTCGAATAAATTGTATAACCGTTACGGTTTGGTATAAACAGATAAAATCTTGTGTTTATCTTCATTTAAATTACATTTTAATTTTCTTTCATTTTCTATCTTTTTTCTTTACCTAATAATTGACCAGAAATTTTAATATTGTTTTATTTAGTAAATTTTATCTACTTATTTTCATAAAAATGTTTCTGCTTATAAGGATTAATCGAAAAGACATTTAAGCTTCAAATGATTTGTTATTGGCCAAACCATTGAAAATGTTTGTAGATGAAGGAACTCTTGTCAAAATAAACCAAATTTTCTTTGTATTTTTCACAAAATTTGGTGTCGATTAATTTTATTGGTTAGATCGATGACAAAACGTATTTTACCAAATCACTTGTTCAACGATCGATCAAGAAGATCGACTATCCCATTATTCACCACAAAAAAGTGAGAAAAATTTAGAGATAATTCGAGAGGAAATACCTGTCGGAAAGGAAAGGTACACTTCGACATAAACAATCATATATCAATCGTCCCGTGATTCAATTCGGGCTCTATTGTGTAACCGCCCCCATCCGTCACAATTAAAAAAAAATCGAACAGCTGTTATAATTCCCTTTCTTGTTGAAATAAGTCGTCCTAGTTTGTGTCGATTGTTTTGAAGCTTGAATGTTAAATTTGATAATTTTTTAACGAATGACAGTAAAAAAAAAATGTGAGAAAAAAAAATTAATTGCTTAGAGGGTCTTTATTAAAATCAATATTTAATCATTATTCTTTTTTGGTACATCTATATGTTTTAAAACAAGTCAAGTCAAAAAAAAAAAAAAAGGAAAAACAAATACTCATGAAGCGAGGGGGTTTTCTTGTTCCTTATGGATCAGCAAATGAATCTATAATAATCAATTATAAAACTTTAAATATACACGTTTTCCTTTGATAAAATTATTTTTTCATAAAACTTCAAATTAAAAAAAAAAATAAGAGAAAGAAGAATTTTTTTAAAAAAAGGTTATAAAACCCGTATTGTTTTTAAGGAACATGAAATGAAATCTATTTAATTTTTTACATTTAATTAAAGACAGAAATTTGAATTTCAAATATTGTGATGAATTTAAATTTCTATTGCGCAGTAAAAATGACATTTTAAAGGTCTAAAGTTCTAATGTACTTTTTCTTTTTACGAAATAGATATGCAGGTTTAACGGGAAAATCCAGCATGTACATAGTTATACATCACTTCAAATCTTATTAATTTGATCGCCCCTTTGTTGATGGAATACTTTCTATGTTGACCTACCTTGACTATGCATATGTATGTGACGAACATTTGCGAAGAATTAAAAATATTTTTAATGAAATTCCTAACCTTGAAAATTTGAAGAAAAAAAAATGATTGATGTGCATCTAGGGTTTTCCCTTATGTATGTGATAATACAGCTGGAATTTTTCGTCTTTGTCACACTTTCTAGCTAAGTATTGTATTTAATTCTTTAACCATTATATTCCAATTGAATATAAAAATGAAGATTTAGGTATACATGTACTTCGTAAAATACATTTGAATAAATTATACGAAAAAATAAAACACGGTATAAACCAAATCACCAAATGATTCAAAAGAATTTGAATTTAAGGGAAAAAAAAGGAAAAATCCACACACCCATAGTTTAAAGTTCAGCTGATTACTCTGTAGATGATGCAAGCTACGGAAACTAAATTAATTACAGTTGATTAGTTTAATTGATTATCTATGTTAGGATATATTGGATCGTACTAGAGGTATCTACATACAAGAAAAACCAGATAGGTAAGTGAAACTTTCATTATTTAGTTTTCTTTCTGTATTTCTTCGTGAAATTATCTTATCAATATTTTGAGTAATAGAAAAATAAAAATTGTTGAATTTTGAAGGAGAATCAATAAGCTGAAAGCAATTACGATTGATTTATAAAATAAGGGAAAACATTATTTACGTTCTTGATGCAAAGTCATTGCAGGATTTTGCGATGTGATTTTCGTATACTTATTTATTAATTTCCAAGTAAGGTTTTCCAGAGTTAATTTTCTGACCGCATCCCATTCTCCTCAGTCTCAGATTTCATCGATCACACTCCCACCCACTTCTAAATTAATTAACGCAGTGGCGGAACAAGAATATTCATAACGGGGGGGGGGGGGTAGAAAAAGGACTGGGGCTGCATTGAAGGGCGACGGAAAAGTTCTGTGGGGTTCGGGAAGCCCGTGGAAACTGACGAATTCCTACAAATAAAAAGTGGATTTTTCCCTTGATCTTTGGAAACTAGACGTGACCTTATGTCAGAATACACATGGTCGAAAAATGATATTTAGGAATATTTCGTACCGAACACATGTCTGTTTCAAAAGCTAGTGCAAAAAATATAATAAAATAAATACAGAACTTGGATATGTTATCATTCCTTCAATTTATGTACCAAAATTAATTAAACTGAAGGTAAATGCTTGTTATACAAACAAAATAAAAAAAAAATAAGAATAAAAAACTTTAAAAGACGGCGGTGCTGGTTCCGCATTTGGTATGTGTAATACCCATTATGATTTTTTTATCAATTCAATTCTCTCAATAACCAAAAACTTTATAATAAGACGCCTCAAGAAAATATCAAACGATCTCAACATTTTTTTTAAAAGATAGGTACGTCTACTCTTTTTTTTTCAGGATGGCCCGTATTTTGACGTTGCTTGTATCGCTGTGTTTTTGTGGAGTTGTTTTATCTCAAGAACTAGACGATAACTCCACCTCAGTAGATCCGCCGGTCCCATCTGAGGTACCAAGGGATCATGCTGACGTACAGATTCTTTACACGGACGAGTTGATGAAGGTCATAGAGAAATACGGACTGACTGATGACGACATCATGCACGTCACTAATAAGGTCAAAGAGGGTAACCCTCCCACTGTGAAGAAACTTATAAAAAATGAAGAAACCGGAAACGAAGAGGTAAAGAGACATAAGGGGGGGGTTTGATCCTGGGCAGGGGGGCAATAAAACTTTGGAATATATACAGATAACGAACAGTGTTTAAGCTCAAAATTGAAGCAGAACAAACATCAGAATTTGGATCAGGTGTCATGGAGGAGTGAGCATCCCCTGCTGACCGGTCATACCCGCCGTGTGTTCTTTGTCATGATCAGGAAATAACGGAAATATCCGTCCACAATTTAGTGTATACAAAATGGTCTAACAATTAGTATGAGAAACGTCAGACAGCATTTGCATTTGCCAACAAAGTCATTGCATCGTCCATCGAACCTAAGAAATTACGACTTAGAACGAGACTGCTAATAATGAATTACATAAACTGCCTGCGAGGAAATTATTCGTCGTTGCTTGTACCACACACACCCATCTGCACTTAAAAGAAATTTGGAGTTTTGCGATTCCCTGAGTCTGCCACCTGTTTTTCATTTCCCCCCTTTTTTCCCCATTCGCTTTTAAGACTTTTTGTCTTATTTCACTTTTCTTTGATGATACACATTCTCTCATCAATCATCTTGGAAATACCATAATTGGTATGATAAAAAAGAGACCCGTAAAACTTGCACTGAAGCCCTTCGATATCCTTTCTCACGAACAATAATGGTCTCCTAAGTTGGTCCTTGTAGAATACATGTATAGTGTAGTATCAAATCTCTAAATCACATAAGTACATGTTGTATCGTCTTCTAGTAGAAAAAAATCTTAAAACATGTCTTGTAAAACTGCTAAAAAAAACAATTTTTAATTCCTCGACCTATTTTTTGGGGGTATCTGCTTCGTATTCAGAATAAGTTCCCTTCTCTACACAGTTACGAGCCTTGTCCACCGATTTACTCCAGTAATGTCCCCTTTTCTTTTATACATGTAATAGCTGAGTCTTTTCAAATTTTATATGAAACAGCTTGGTGTCATCATCCTAAAATCTTTATTATAAGTTATGCATCTATAAATATTAGGCGACATTTAAGCTTTTATTCTTGAGATAATTAAAGATTATTTTATCTTATTCCAATATTTGTCTTTTTTTCAGATGGTCGAGGTAAATCTTAAAAACTTCATTGCCGGAGGTCACGTGACAGACCTGACGCCGATTCTTTCTCCTACAGAAGCTCCATCAGAAAAACCAAGCGTCACAGACACCGTGTTACCCTCAATAACAAACCTAACACAGCCCGAACCCGAACCGGAAGTCATGATGCCAACAAGGGAAGAAATTGTGGCTGGTCTCCGAAAACGCGAGGAGGATTTACTGGTTAGATTGGAAGAAAATCGAAAGGAATACGAACAAATAGCCCAGGAATTGATGGAAGTTCGGAAGGAAATAGTGATGAATACTCCAGATGAGTATGACTTGTTAGCAGGTGACGTAGTAACCAGTCCTGATGTGCCTTCCCCAGTTATATTATCACAACCTCCCGAAGTGCCCCCACGTCCATTTAGTCAAACGCCTCGGGAAGCCATTCCCGACGATGAACAAATTAGGAATGAACAAATCGCCCGCGAGAATCTCCGAGCACAAAGACTGGCCGTTCTTCGGGGAATTCTTCGAAGGAATCTCCTGAGAAGACGTTTAGCAGCCTTGACCGGATTTCCGGCCAATCTTCCTAGATCTAGAGAATTCTTTGTTCAGCCATCACGAACCATTCTCATACCAACTCGCCGATTCGGTGCGCCTCTCGTTGTAAGAATTCGTCGCCGTCCATTACTGGTCATGCCTACTCCAGTTACTGTTCCCGTGGTGCAGAATCAGCTTCCGGTTGTTGTAGACGTACGCAATCCGGAAATCGAAACTAGACCTTTTGATCCTATACCACGTGTTACGAATATAGTGGTAGATACACCAGATGATGTGGATGAGCCGAGATCAGACGTGCCTCTTCCTACAGAAGACGAATCAGATAGCCCAATTCCCGTTGTTTAACCAATCAGATAGTCCAATTCCTGTTGTTTAACCAAAACAAAACAAATTAATCACATAACTTCCTGAATTTCCAAGGGCCATTGGAATGGCTTTAAATGGGAAAAATATTAAAATAAAAAAATGTTAAAAGCCAGTAAAAGGAATTAAATGATTTAATGTTTCGATTTTGTTTGTTTTTGCTTTATCTCTAAAAATGCAAAATGGAATAATTTGATGCATATGTTGAGGACTGAAGCTTATTTAGTTTGCCAATTCCTTCTAACAGAGGTTCCCTTCTGAGCTTTTGAGCACATTTTGTCTTTACCTGTATTTCAGAAATTCTGCATAATGTTTAACTTCTTGTTATAAATTTAAATTCTACTATGCCAATCAAATTATATTTAAATAAATGATCATGTTAAAAACATTGGGAACTTTTTTGTTGCCATAAATTTTTAATGTATTTTCAAAATGAAATAAGACTGTGCTTTTTCCTATAATTTATTTGATCAAAACAATATTGGAGAAAACGCTTCGAAAAATTGGTTTTTGTGTTTTGAAACACGATTGGTGTGTAAAGAGTACTACTGTGTATTAAACTATTTTTCTTTGTTCTCCATTATCATTCCTTCGTTGTTATAGTAGTTGAATGACCAAGGGTTCGTCAACTCATAATTTAAAGCCAATTAAACTTGATTTATCTTCAACAATCATCATCCACGATCATTCAACTAATTGATTTCAATCAAACTAACAGGTTTATATATTAAACTGACCTCAAGAAGTTTTACACCGTTTGGATTATTTCTTCACACGCCGGTAAGGCACTTTTGGTTTATATGCATGTACACATATAATAATAATAATATAATGAAGTTCATGAAATACAAGATTATTTGTTTATGGAAGAAACAAAAAATTCACTTATTTGGTTACCTAGGATATAAATACTTTTTTTTTTATATTGATCCAGAAAAATCATCATGATGGTCCGTTTTCTCTGCATGCTCGTGGTTCTGAGTTTCCTGGATCAAAACCCCTCTGCACAATTTACGTCAACACAAAACTCGGTACCAAGTCCCAATGTACCAACAACATCCGGGGATTTTCAGCCAATTACATACAATCATGAGTTCAGAGGTCAGGCCGAGCTATCAAAACGATTGGTGGAAATGATAAACCAACTACAGGGCTGGTCAACAGACGTGTCTCACATATCAACACACTCTGGGATAGGAGGAACAGGCAGCAAAATTCAGAGATTTCTATGTTATTACGATATATTTTGCAAAGAACTTTTACACATCAAAAATTCAGAGCGCCACCTGGATAATCCTAACGAGGAACAAAGCGAGCTGTACCGGATTTATCTTCCGGTTGGCTTCCTTAATCCTTTACCTGTCCAAGAGACCGAAGAAATGTATGCCGCGTTAAATCGGGACAGGAGTTATCGTTCCTCGGTCAACCCACTGACAGCAAAAGAATCTCCTTTATCGGAGGATAGAAAACCACACGTCTTGTAACTGTTTTTGTTGTTATAATGATATATATATTTTTAAAACTTTCTTACTTTGAGAATTTTAATGTAACAAGCAAACTTCAAAGAATTGTGGCCCCTCAATTTCGAAGTCTTTGTGAGCAAGATATTATTGTTGTGGCGTATTGCGTCAAATATGAACGCCCTATCAGGTGTTACTGGGATTCAAAAGTTATCAGCAGAGTTATTTTTTTGAAAAGTAAGTCAAGCATGAAGATCAAGGTCAAGGGGTCAGAAATCATAAGGTAGCATGCTCTGAAGTATCTCGTCGAACGTAATACACATGTCAAATATGAAAGCACTATTTTATCTCTATCAAAAGTTATTAGGAAAAAAAATTATAACATTTTTGAAAAGAAGGTAAAGCTTCAAGTTCACGGTGTAAAAAAAATCATGAGAGTGTATTTAGAAAGGTTTTATCACAAGTACAGAGGCACCTGACGTTACTTATTTTTCTTTTAATAAGAAAAAATATACACATACCTAATAATATTTTTTTTAAGTAACGTCAGGTGCCTGTGCACAAGTAGTATACACGTGAGAGGTGAACCTGGCTACTAATCTTTTCATCTAAAAGTTATGACCAAGGTTAAGGTTTTTTAAACATAAGGTCAAACTCCAAGGTCAAGGTCACGGGGTAAAAAAAAAATCATACAACATTTGGAAGGGTCTTGTCACAGGTAATAACATACTTAATATGAAAGTCCTATCTTTTCTCCTCATTTAAAAGAGAAGACCAAGGTTAAAGCTTTTGTGACAGACGGACAGACAAATGATATTTTTAAGTATCCCCTCGCTTTCGTGAAACTGGCAAGTGCGAAACGTGCTGAAAAAGTGCATTCTTATTGGACAAGCGATGGACGGATATTTACCCAGTTGCAGGAAAAGGGACGCAAATATATGATCCAGTCTATTAGAGATTTGTATGAACTGGCCCCACCACAGTCCTATCCACCACAGGATGTGTTTTCTGAGGAAATGTAAATTCAGTACCCATTAACTATTTAATGGTGTCATCATTTCATCCACAAACTTGAAATCAAAAGTGTTTAAAGCGATCTTAAATTTGGTCTTTTCAAGTTAATAATTACTAATGCATATCAGTATGGTCTATTTATGATATTTCTTAATTGTTTACCCTAAACTCTCCCAATACAATCACAGTATGATTACTGTTACTTGGAAAATCTTGTACATAGTACAAATACTTTTATTGTCTTTCAACAATGCTTCTGTCACTACACGCCATGTTTTGCCTAGTGACACAGAGGTGCCATTTTCCTCACGCTTGTTTACAATTTTTATTTTGTTTCCTTCATTATTGTTCTGTTCTTTTTTGTTTTTTGAATTCTTTCTACACAAACTTTTTTTTCAACGTTTTTTCGATTTTATTTTTAACCAAAGGTCATACAAACAAATTTGCATGTTTACTTATTATATGTCTCCTTGTGGCTGGTTCAAATATTGCTTTATACGTCTCTCTATGTCTTGAAAATGGCTAACTCAATAGAATAATATCGAGTCGCAATCGGACTTTTCTATTGTAAATGTAGATGTACATCAAAATCTCTGCTATTCTACGTACTACGATTTAATGATTTTGTTCATTTTTTTATTGAGTGTCTTAATTATATTTGGAAAAATACTAAATGCTTATTGTCAATTATCCCATGACCGACAAATTTTTCTTTGATCTTCACAAGGGTGTATTTCTCATATCAACAAAAGTGTTGTGATATATTAAATATCACATATGTGATATAAAGCTAGTGATATCCAACCGTTATACACTAGATGTAGGAGGAGCTATGCAAATGAGACAAAAATTCGTTTCTAGATTTTAATGAACTAACAGAAACAAGAAAAAACACACAATACAGATAGTTAACACAGTTTAAATCAAAATGCACAAATCTTTACAAAAAAAGACACTGACACGGTCTAGCGGAGCAATTCTCGAAGCGGATAGCTTCATCTCCCATAGGAATTCGCACATTCAATGGTAGTTTCCTTCCGGGCATCCTCTGAAAAGTTCATTTCATGAACACCTTGCTCTCATGCACAGTAGAATATCGGAACAGATTTGATATAAAGTCCTCGATCGGGGGTAGGGAAATCCGTATGCGCCCCTGGTTTCAATTACAGTGTACAAAACATGATATAGTGTTCGAAAGTTCTTGGTATATAAAAGTGAGTATTTCGGGAATTATTTTAAACTCACCAAGTTGTTGTTTCGCCGAGATTTCCAGTCGTTGAACACTTGAACCATGTTGACTGCCCATGAACTGATGAAGTGTTACGGCGTGTGGTTTTACTTTCTTGATTTTTTAAGCGCACTTATTTCACTGGCCGACACATGTTTTCCGAATCTGTATAGCTAGTATTTTCAGTCCATTCCGTAAAATTTTCCCGTTTCAATTCCGGAAATGATCCCAAACACCAACACCGTAAATCGAAATTCATAAAAGTCCTGGCCACATGGGCCATTTTTAAATCCGATCGCCTGAGTTCATACAATCTGAACTGCTTGACTCGATTGAAAATGATCCTCGTCGTAGGCTTGCTGCAAAAACGGCGATTCTTTACGCTATAGACCCCTTCTACTACTTTCTCCAAATCCATAGAATACAAATGAATTGATTATCTCAAGAAAATGATCACGTGGTACAGTACTAAGAAAATTTACCAAATTTGTAAATCCGTTACTTGGATACCAAAAACCCTTCGCGTTAAGACTATCACGTGGTTCTGATGCAGAGTCTTTATTAGTTGATGCAAAGAAAATACCTAATATGGGAAGAGGTCAAATGAAGGGTCATGGGATAAATCAGTTACATGATTGACAGCTCGATGATGCATACAAAATATCGTTTCGTTATTGCAAACTCGGAGGCTAACGCCTCCTCGCGTGCAATAACTCAACGATATTTTGTATGCATCATCTCGTGTCATCATGTAACTATTACAAGGGGCACAAGAAAACATTTTTTTAAATTATGTGTTACAAATTATGTACTTCCTTATTTTGTTGTCAGGCGACATAGAGACAAATCCGGGGCCATCTCAAAGTATACAATCCTCACTAGACATTTTTCATTTAAATGTGAGAAGTATTAGAAACAAGTTTGATAAGTTTCAGAGTATTGTGTCAGATTTCGATATTTTATGTTTCACAGAAACCCATCTTGATGCTAACATTTTAAATGAAGACATCGCTATTGACGGATTTAACTCAATTTTTCGTAAAGATAGAAACTCTCATGGGGGCGGTGTAATTATATATGCATCTGACTCGTTGCGCACTAATAGACGCCTTGATCTTGAACCTGTGAACTTTGAATGTGTATGGGTAGAAATTAGCGATCCTACCTGCAATATCTTGCTCTGTTGTGTTTATCGTCCACCTAACTCCGATAATTCCTTTTGGAAAAAATTCGAATGGTCTCTTGAAAAAGCTGTTGATATATCCGATAGAATTTTAGTCATAGGTGACCTAAATGTAAACTTTTTAAATCTTCAAATCACACATGTAGTCAACGAAATTCTTTTAAAATACTCCTTTCAAAACACAGTATGCGACGCTACTAGAGTCACGAAAAACACGAAATCTCTCATAGACCCAATTCTTGTCAGCGAAAATTTACATGCCGATGTACTGGACTCGGGGACAATAGATGTAGAACAATCTCTCAGCGATCACAAAGGCACATACATATATCTCAAATCACATACAATACAAGCACAATCATATGAAAGGAAAATATGGCTATATAAAAATGCAGATTTTGAAACACTGAACACACGCATACGCAATACAGATTGGAATACACTTAATAATGACGCTAAAGATATAGATCAGGCGGAGAGTAATTTCTCAACAAGTTTTTTAAACCATGTTAAAAATTGTATTCTCGAAAAAACAGTAACGATTAGGCCTAAAGATAAACCCTGGTTCGATTCCGCATTACGAAAAACAGTTCGACAGAGAAATCGTGCAAGAGATAAAGCCCACAAAACAAAAAAAGAATCAGATAAGGATAAGTTTAAAAAACTACGTAACAAAGTAAATAACATGAAAAAAGTAGCGATGACAAACTATTTTAACAATATAGAAACCAATCTTATCGAAGCAAGTATCAAAAGTTCTAAAATATATTGGAAATTATTAAAAGATGTTTTTAAAACCAAGGTTAGGTCCGATATTCCACCGCTGCAGGACACTACAGAAAATGGAAATGTACATATTACTTACAGCGATATTGACAAGGTTGAAGCGTTAAACAGCTATTTTGCTTCGATTTCGTCTTCGCATGATGTCGAACCCGAATTACCTGCCTTTTCTTTATTGTGTAATAGTGTTCTTAATAGTATTGAACTAGTTGAGCAGGACATTATTGATATAATTTCTATTCTCCCTGTGAGCAAGGCCATAGGACCTGACAATATCAGTCATAAAATGTTAAAAGCTACCATTTTTAGCGTCTCTTTTCCCTTGTGTATTTTGTTTAATAGATCTTTAAGGGAATGTGTATTTCCTAAACAGTGGAAGGTAGCTAATGTACTTCCTTTATTTAAAAAAGGTGACCCATCATTATTATCAAATTATAGACCTGTGTCATTATTAAGCTGCGTAGGTAAAATTATGGAGCGAGTTATTTTCAAATATGTTTATAATTATTTTCATTCTAACAATCTTTTTTATAAATATCAGGCTGGTTTTTTACCAGGTCATTCAACGGTTTATCAACTTATTGAGACATATGATTACATAGTTAAAGCTATTGATGAAGGAAAACACTGTTGTATGGTTTTTTGTGATTTGTCTAAGGCTTTTGATCGGGTGTGGCATAAAGGTCTTCTCTTTAAGCTACAAACATATGGTGTTAGTGATAAGTTATTACTATGGTTTCAAAGTTATTTAGATTTAAGGACACAAAGAGTATTGCATAGGAATACTATGTCTAGTTTTAAATCTTTACATGCTGGAGTCCCCCAGGGGTCTGTATTGGGGCCACTTTTATTCTTGATATATGTCAATGATGTTGCTGAAAATTTGTCTACCTTAAGCAGATTGTATGCTGATGATAATTCTTTACAGAAATGTTCAGAAAATGTACATGATATTCAATTAGGATTGAATAATGATTTAAATCAACTTGAGCGGTGGTCTAAACAGTGGCTATTGAAATTCAATCCTACGAAAACCAAAGCTGTATTTTTTAGCACTAAGAAAAATGTAGATTTACCATTGCTCAAATTTCAAGATTGTGACTTAGATTTTGTATCATCACATAATCACTTAGGTATTCTCTTTTCAAACGACCTCACTTGGTCAGCGTACATTGATTCTATCGTGGCCAATGCATATAAAAAATTAGGTCTACTTAAAAAACTGCAATTCAGGGCCAGTGCTAAAACTTTATCTCTTTTATATACTACTTTTATAAGACCTCAGTTAGAATACGCAACTGAAGTTTGGTGTGGGTGTTCTAGTCAAGATTCCGAAAAATTAGAAAAATTACAACTTGCAGCGGCAAGAATAGTCACTGGGTTAACTTCATTAGCATCGCGAGATTCTCTTTATTTTGAAACTGGTTGGGAACCACTTGCTGTAAGACGAATTTCCAAAGTTAGAACAACTATGTATAAAATATATAATAACATGGTACCCGAGTATCTGAAAGATATATTATATAAATATTGCATGTAGTTGAGTGTAACATTGAAAATTTTCACCCCAAGAAAACCATTGTCAACCGCGGCGCAGCCGAGGTTGACAATGGTTTTCGAGGGGTGAAAATTTTCAATGTTACACTCAACTACATGCAATATTTATTATATTATACTGAATATTTTTATATAAATACATATTACAGTGAACCGTGCGCGCATAAATTCTGCGCAGTCGCTATTTTTTTGTAATACTACCCGTCGTCAAGCAATGTTGACTGTTGCTACGCAGGAGAGCGTGGCTTCAATATTCAGCGGGTAGTAGTGTTTTTTATCAAATGTGTCTCGACGAATCAGATTCAAGTAATTTACATGAAAGTATAATATTTCCAAATATTCGATCACACGAATCAAATTACGTAACAAGACAGTCACAAAATTATTGCATCCCTAAGTGTATATTAAATATATATAAATCATCATTTGTTCCATTAGCAATAAGGGAGTGGAATTCTTTGTCTTTTGACACACGACAATCTACTACTACTGTATAGGTTCCTTCAAAAATTGTGTAAACTCTCAGAGAACACCCACCCCGTCCTTTTTTACTTTTGGTGATCGTTACTGGAGTGTAATTCATACTAGATTAAGACACAATTGTGTTCTAAATAAAGACTTATTTAGATGTAATATTATTGACAGTCCATTATGCACTTGTGGAAAAATAGAAGACGCATATCATTTCTTTTTCTCTTGTACGAAATACGCTGCTCCAAGAAACGACTTGTTCAATGCTATTTTTAGAATGATTAACTTACGTATTGTAGACACTCATGTTCTGTTATGGGGAGATAATTCGATCAGTATTTCTGAAAAGTTTATTTTTAAATGTGCAATTGTTTATCAAGAGATCTGGTTGTTTGTGAATGTATTTAGATTCGTTTGTACATACTACATCAATGTACATTTTGAACATGCATTACCTACGTTAGATAATCTTATTGACCTTTGGTTCCAGTGTAAATTAATATTTGAACAAAACTTTGTGTAATTAATTGTTATAAAGGAGAGGACGTTCTAAGTATTAAGTACTTGTGTCCAATCCTTTTGTTGTAACATCTTAACAATAAAATATGTTCAAACCAAAGCGGGGCCTAAATATATGTTCGTTTGAAATTTTGAATGAATTTGAATGATCGGATGTCGACTCGTACTATTTATTCAATCCATAACAAGAAGGACAACTCTTTATCAGGAAACAAATTGCACAGATGTCCGGAATAATATCGGTAAGACATAGCTACAAACCCACATCACAGAGAGAGAGAGAGAGAGAGAGAGAGAGAGAGAGAGAATTGCGTAATAACGTTTTGTTGGGAAAAAATTCCCAGGCAAGTTCATACGGCCGGTGTTTTATATAAACATATGTGCATACATGATCCCATTTTTACCTTCGATTTTTTTTATTAAAAATAAACAAACCTTTTGCAAGAATTAAAATGGTTAGAATTAATTAGCAAGAGATAGTTTCAAAAGTCGTTATTATATATTGTATGTTGTCAAAATTAATCTATCCTTTGTAACTATTTATACGAAACATATCTGAAAAAATTCTCTGTTTCAAAATATTTATCGCCAAATTTTGTAAATATCGTTTAGTAAAATTATCGTTTAAATCACACACAAAACTTATCTGAGTCAAAATAAGTAGTTACTTTTCTTGATTTAAAATACAGGTCCTTGATAAAACATGTAAAATATTAATTAATTTACACTACGTACGTTCAAAAGTTTAAATACATGTAAAAATACTTTAGTGCGTCGATGATTTCATTATTCTATTTAAAATATCATATAGATTTTTCTCTCGGTCTCGTTTCATGTATACGCTTTCTCGCTCACTGCATTCAGTTAAGCCTTGCCACGTCTTCTTTCAATTACGATTTCTTGTAAGATTTTTAATCGGATGAGGGAGGCTACTACAAAGGAAACTCCAAAGCTAATAAATAAAAAAAATAAAATAAAGAGAAAAATTAATAAACGAAATCTATTTTTACCAATGGATCCAAGCTTGAAGCTGTTACATGTACGTTTACTTTATACACGTGTATATCGGTAATTTTATTGGGGAACATTGCCCCTTTCCCCCGGTTCGTACAGCCACGATCGACACATGTAAAAATCTAATTTGTTTCGGAAACAGAAGGGAAAAGGAAAAGAGAACTGGAGTGACAGAATACCTATCAAATTACGGAAACTCGTCCTCTTGAAAATGAGTTAATGTAAAACATGCGTATGACCTTGAATTTTGATCAGAGTAATTTAAAACAATGTAAATGTTCTGATAAGCGTGCAATCTACAGACAATAGAATTAATCTGATACAAGGCAGATTAACGGCTGTTAAATGTCTGAAGAAAAATGCGATTCATTCATAACACCTTGTTTACGTTCTGAATGGTTAATATGAAAAATGGATGGCGGATCAATGAATTATCCTGCAAAAAAATCTCTAACAAAAGTGTACATATTTTTTTATCATTAAATAAATCTCTTTAAAAAGGAAAAAAGGAATTACTTTTAAAAAAAAATAATTTTAGATCCGCCCCATTAATTTTGATCGCTGGCAAACGTTCAGACCTCTCTCACTGGTCCTGTAAGAAAATGATTGACGTCTGCTGCAATCGATTATGTGCACATGCGTCATTGATGTCATTTACTTTGTACAGAGGTGTTACGAGTTTCAAGGAGATTGCTTAGTTATGCGGAAAAACACAAACGGAATTTTATAACATGTGAAGGGCAGAGCCCTCCAGCGAAGATATATAGCGGTATGATGGACAGGTGTGAATGTGCAATCCAAGACATGGAAAAATGTCATGTAGAAATCATTCAAGAAATTGAAAGAATGCTTATTTCTGAAATTGACGATACGTGAGTTAAGAATATTTCCGTTATGTTTCTTGTGTATTTTATCCCGAAAATTCGACCCCCCAATATAAATAAATAAATAACCTTTCCGTCAAACTCAATTAAGATAAGGAGGTATGTACTATAAAATATTGATATATTTCGCTAATTATTAAAAGGGTTTGGAAACCAGAAGAGAGCAGAAAAATAAATAATCTTCAAAGAGTTGCCGATCGGAGGCTAAGTGCATTTCCAGACAAACACTACCTTAAGGGCTTATTTCATTTATTTACTCAAACAATCATGAAAGAATACAAATACGTACACATTAAATCATTCAGAATTTCATGAAACTATACACTATCATTAAACTCCTTAAAAGATTAAATATATATATATATATATATATATATATATATATATATATATATATATATATATATATATATATATATATATATATATTAAGTTTCTTATTCTTTTACATGCTGATACTTAAAAACCCGTTTACTTTTGACAATAGAAATACATTAATTAGATTTTTTTTATTTCTTTGATGTAAGTAGTTAAAAATCGAATTCATTCTTGCTGTACCATAGAAATGTTGGAAATAACGAGCTGCAGATTCATTTAAATTAAAAGAAATATATACCGGTGTAGTATAAAAAAATATTCGCACACAAAATTAGAGATTTATATGAAGCAAATGAGGATTTTTGTTGTTGTTGAAGTTATTTTAAAATTCTGTCTTAACACCCCCCCCCCTCCCGCCACCACCACGACTAACAAGCACGAAAAAAAATATTGGAAAATGGGAAAAACAAACTATATTGTTTTTCGGAAAGAACAAAATAAATGCGTGTCCCTGTTTGTATTACAAAACAGTGCTCCTACTATCATAAGGTTAAATTAAAAACATAGGAAACCCTACAACTACCCAACAACAAGTTATTATGAATCCTAAGCCGAACTAATCTTTAATTGTGCCCGATCTCTTTTCTTTGGCAATTGACCGATAAAATATCTTGTCTGTGTATTGCCGCTAATCCTCGACTAGCTGCCAAAATCGACCAATGCCAAAGCTAGAATGAGTTAGTAATTTTTTTTTTAAAGTTCCATCCTTTTTCATACGTTGAAAACAACATTGAAGGGTATATCCGTAGATTTTCAATGGGAATCCGAATGGACAGCGTGTGTCTGTGTGATTGATCCGTTCTGACTAGTAAGTGAAATTTTACTTTCCCCCTAAATGATCGTTGGTAACCTGCAAATATGACGCAACATTTTTTTTCAGCCACCCCCACCCCAAAAGAATTTGATTTGAAACTACCTTGAAGTTCAAACATTTTTTTTTATTTATAAAAATAAGCATATTTAGAAATATTAAAGAGATTAACATTTCATAATGCCTTGACAATCCCGAGAATTTAATTGATGTTAAGTTGATTACTATGGTGCACATGTATATGTATATGTATTGTGATTGCAAACACTCATACTCGTATGTTAATGGGCCTGTTATGTATTATTAGTTTATGAAATTATTGCGCATTAATTGCAATTGTTTTTTTTTCTTTTAAAGATTCAAGAAATATATCTTAGTAAATAACATGAAGTTATAAAGAGTAAAATGTTAATTAACGCACTTTTTTTTTCTTGTGATATTAGCGTTCTCTAATGTTTACAGGGGACAAAAAGGAACACTGCATCGAAATATAATATTTTTAATTAATGGACAAGAATTTAACAAAGAACAGATGATGTTAAGAATTTTTAGGTAACGTTTTACACGAATCAATTTTGAAATCTTAAAGTGCATTTTCCTAAGATTTCTACAGAAAGATTCACCTGTACCCTAGTTAGGAATTTAACATCCCCACCCCGTCTTTCCTTAACATGCCTTTAGACGATGCTTGGCTCACATTTTTTATTACCTAATTAAGATACATAAATGATTACAAATTCTTGAGAAGATTGAGATAAAATTTAGTATAAACACAGAGAGTGCGATTCTTAGAGGTCCCTAATGTAAATGGCCTAGTTTTCATGACAGTCTTCGTACATCACTGATATCTGTTTCTGTCTTTGAATTTGAACCTTTAATTATCACTCCAATGGCTTTTGAAATTATACAAATAACATTGTCTTTTTTCCGTAATATTTTTTTTTACAAGTATGACGGTGAAGATTTATTTTAGTGTGATTATTTTATCACTGTGTGACATATATTTCATTTTCTTCTCATCCTTTAAACATGCCTGATTTTTTTCTTCATATATTTCATTTTCTTTTCACCTTTAAAACATGCCTGATTTTTTCTATCATATATTTCATCTTTTTTTCTTCATCTTTTAAACATGACAAAATCAAAGTACTTGTGTAATCACAAGACGCATTCATATTTCTTCATTGAACATGTTGAAAGCACACGTAAGTCAGCAGGTATAAAAATAAACGGGATAAGAAGGTTTGACTGAATGTAAATTCGCTAAATACAAATCATTACAAAGAATTGTGGCCTCCCGCTTTCAGTATCTTAGTGGTAATGCACATATGAAATATGAAAGTTCTGTCTCTTCTCTTTCAAAAGTTATGACAAAGGTTCAAGTTTTTATGACGAACGCACAGACGAATGCGAAGCGGGGACTAAAATGTCAATATTGCCAGCAATAGGGAAAATGTTTTGATAATGACCGTAGGATCTTAGAGGGGATGGTTATATGTACCGAGCATATTAATAAAATGAAACGATTCTCACTTGCATATATCAAAAGAAAAAAAGATTATTTAAGTCTAGTAACTGTTTCAATTGCATGGCACATTACCCATTAAAATCAAATTACTGAAAGCACTCATGGGAGTTGAACGTGATGTTAAATAAAATCTTTGATCGGGAGGTTAAGTGAATGAACAATATTATTATTTCAAATACACACAACTGTTTCAGATTTTTTGAGTTGCAAAAATCTTGAGAATTCAGAGACATTGAATAGCAAAAAAATGCAGGGACCATATTGTTGCCTGCTTACATTAGTCCTTTTTTATACCCCCTGCTTGAAAAGCGGGAGGGTATTATTAATCTGGATTTCCGTCTATCTGTTTGTTACGCTTTAGGCATACCCATCTCTTATCCGCAACTCCTCTTACACTACTGAACGAAATTTTCATAGAATCTTTATTACATATTGCCGTTGTGCATCTTCTATTACTTTTCCATCCTACACATATTTTGGGTTTCCCATTGCAAAACATGGACACTGCTATTATATTCATATTAGAGGCGGTTGATCATTTATATAATTCACTGCTCACAGTCTTCAAATTTGTAAGATATTTTTTCCTTGGCACCTTTACCCATGTGTTGTGAAAATTTCAGTTTCGCGGGAATAATATCAATGTTGATAAAATATGGATTTTAACACAGCATCCTTTTAAGAGCTAACAGGTTTGTTATATAAAACTTCTCTGTGAATATAAATGTATTTCAATTACACGAACATTGTACATGGAGTACGTCAGAACTTAATCTTTTTTAATATTGTGAAGAAAAAAGCAATACCAAGTTTAAAACAAATATTTAATGACAAACATAAAAACAGTGGTATATGTGAGAGTTTGTGTGCGCACGAGTTATCTGGTGTGTAAATGAGGTTTAATTTCCTTTTATTAAAAAAAAACAACTTCATTTTGTTGTTTTTACGAAATGATTTTACGAAAACATCAGTGTCCGTTTTTTTGTTTTAACATTTATAACAGAGTACTAGATTTACCGCTTTTGGCAGGTGATACTGCTGATTAAGTAATAGATACGCATGTTTCCTATAGTTTTTATGCATTAATGAATTCATTTAAACCAAGAAAATGTTCATGAAAAGCTTGAATAAATTCTGTGTACCGGTAAAAAAAAAAATTGCTAAAAATCCGGGACCGTCGGGCGTCGGGACGACTAGATTTACCGCTTGCTGTTAGTATGTAGAGTTGTCGATCGTATCTTTTTCAGTGTATGACGCCACACAAAAAATGAGTTCCATTACGAAAAACTTTTGAGGTTCTTTATAATCTAGTTTTACTTTGAACGAAATCTAATATTCAAAGTAAGATTACTTTATCATTATTACATTTACTTACATTTCAAAATATGAAAATTAGATCAATTCAGGAGAAAATGACATGAACTATTTGTGGCGGATGTTTATGCATGTTTTCTGTTGAATATCATCGGAGTAAATCAGCCGACACAATAGCCTCGCTTTCGGCTCTATGTAATCAACACAAATTACTGCGCATGTTAAATACGTGATGACCATGGGAGATTGAACATAGTTCAACTCCCAAAAAGTAATAATATTTAGATATATATATATTATAATTTTGGTAGATTAGCGTGCCTGCATTGGGAAAATTACTGAATAAGTGGGTAGAGTTACACTGTAAATGCAAAATTCGACTTTTATAGTGACTAAATAATTTCCTTTTAAACGAGACAAATAAAGATAAAACCTAAAAGAACTGACAGGCGATTCTTTAGAGTTGTTTGTAGTAGTTAGGTCTCGTTAACAAAGTGGTCACAACAAGTACATTTTTTAATACATGTACAATGTCAGTCATGGAAACAGAATTTTTTAAACGTTATTTTGTCTCTTTACAATTCAGATATCCGGAGAAATTGACGCATTGTACAATGTCAGACGTAAGCATTGTTAAGGGTACATTGAATCATGAGCTTAAGGCCGAGTGGATAAAACGAATGGCCAGTCACTGGTTAAGGGCTTAAACTATTGAATGTTTTTGTTGGGTATTAATATACTTCGGACTGAAGACTATATTTAACGATTAAATTGTAAAAATAGAACGAATTTCGAGACTTTTGACCTTTTAGACAGGTAGCCATCACTGTATATATACTTTAATCACTTTTTGGAATACGAATTTAAAGTCCGTTATCGCAAACATGTTACCATCAAATGTACTTATATACTGACACGCAAAAGAAACGCAACAAGCAGTAATCTACAAATGGGTTTTTTTTCCTTACGATTTGCAAAAGCGAATAAAGTACTGTTAAACTCACTTTTCAAAACATAAGAGATTTGATAAAAATGTTAAATGTTTATCAGTTTACTTCACTAAGTAAAATATGATTGTTAAAACACCCCCCTCCCAGCCATTCAAGTAAAACGTGCAAGACGGCCCTAAACAACAATTGCAGCTTAATTTCTATGATACAATAGGTTTATTGATATCGAGATCTGAACGAATCAATTATTCTTTGGCATTTTTAAATGCCCGTTTTTCAGATGATTAGGTCGAATTTTCTCTAACTGAGAGCAGTGTAGCCACCCCTGGACTTCCGGTACAAGGACTGCCCTTAATGCATTTGGTACGTAAGACCCTGTTGAGGCGTAATGTAGTGAAATTTCGCATCAGCAACTCTCCATAACCTTTACATTAAAATTTTCCAGTTAGAGCAATGGAAATGCGTACATAAGCCATTTTCAAGTATTTTTTGAAATTTGCTTTACTTATGATGAACAGTAAAAAATCCTTAAAACTCCATAATATTGCCAAATGTTGTGTTAAACATGCAATTTTTGATTTCTGTAAAGCAGACTCAAACTTGATTTCCGGTATGGTATGGAAATCGTTCAACCGTTAAATTACCGATGTTTACGAAATTGAAGATATTCATAATTTTAAGATACAAAATTCTTTACTTTACATAATTACACTGTACTTCCCCATAAAGTAGGGTGTTGCGTTTCTTTTGCGTGTCAGTATAATATGTATCTGACGTCCAAACCCATGTTTTAGAAACACGTTTAATGATGTTTATGAATTGTCAGCAATATTATTTTTTCATTGAAGTGTATTACTTCAGATTGGAAAAAAAATAATGTTGTTGTATCATGTTTATCCTGTTCAAAAAGTTTGATGTGTGTACATGTATTGGCATTTTTATTTTCTAAATAAAGAATAAACATGTAATTCCCATTCGTCATGAATAATTAGGGCCATTGAGCAGTGAAGGATCTTTTTCGTGCCAGCACCTACTGCTACACAGGATCTTTGTTTATACGGTCTCACCTGAAGGACCGGTCTCGACATTTAGAGTCTTTTGAAAAGTTGAAAATATGAAAAGTTTACAGATGTACGAATGGAAAAACTGGCAGACAGATCTATTTTTGTTTCTGTCTTTGAATTTGAACTTTCATTTATCACTTCCAGTGGCTTCTGAAATATTACCAAGTGAATAACATTGTCATTTTTTCCTCTTTATTTAACTTTTTTTTTTTACAAGTATGACAGTGACTGAGTGAGGGTTTATTTAAGTGTGATTTTTTATCATTTATATTTCATTTTCTTTTCACCTTTTAAACATGCCTCATTTTTTCTATCATATATTTTATCTTTTTTTTTCTTCACCTTTTAAACATGACAAAATCAAAGTACTTGACTGTGTAGTCACAAGGCGCATTCATATTTCTTCAATGAAAGTACACGTAAGCATGGTAAGTCAGCAGGTATAAAAATAAACAGGATAAGAAGGTTTGACTGCATGTAAATTCGCTAAATACAAACCACAACAAAAGAATTGTGGCCTCCTGCTCTCTGTGTTTTAGTGTAATGCACATATGAAATATGAAAATCCTGTCTCTTCTCGTTCAAAAGTTTTGACAAAGGTTAAAATTTTTATGACGGACGCACAGACGAATTTGAAGCGGGAACTAAAATGTCAATATTGCCAGCAATAGGGAAACATGTTTTGATATGTTAGAGGGAATGGTAATATGTACCGAGCATATTAATAAAATGAAACGGTCCTCACTGGCATATATCAATCTAAAACAAAGATCATTTAAGCCTAGTAGTTTTGAATTGCATGGCACATGTATACCCTGTTTTTAAAAAAATGAAAATAAGAAATATTTTCTTGTAGATTAGCTTGTGATAAATTTTGAATTAGTGAATAGAGATAAATACAAAATTCCACTAATGTAGTAAATCTAAATTTAACACGGTAGTTTTTTATAGAGAAGAAAAATAAAAATAAAACCAAATAGAACTGACAGACGATTCTTTAAAATTGTTTGTAGTAGTAAGAACTCATGCTCACTTCGGTCATCATAAGTACATTCAGTACATTTATGTAGGATATCAGCACTGTAAAGGGTACATGGTATAATGAGCATAAGCTCGAGTGGATACCCCGAATCGATGGTCACTAGTTAAGGGCTTAAACTATTGAAATTTTTGTTGGGTATTAATATACTCCGGACTTAAGATATTTAACGATTGAATTGTAAAAATTGAACCGACTGTAAGTCTCTTGACCTTTTAGAAAGGTAGCCATTATGTACTTAAGACACTTTTTTGAATACGAATTTAAAGGCCGTTATCGCAAACAAGTTACCATCAAATACATTTGTAACATGACGCCCCAACCCATGTTCAAGAAAAGAAAAACGTTAATGTTGTTTTATGAATTATTAGTAAATTGTAATATTATTTTTTCATTGAAGTGTATTCATTTAGTTCAGAATGAAAAAAAAGTTTTAGTATTATGTTTATCATGTTTAAAGAGTTTGATGCTTTTGCAGTTTTGGTTGAAGCCTTAAATGACTTTTCTATATTCTAAAAATTAAATAATGTACACATAATTCCTATCCGTAATACTTGTAATTGAAATTTGGTTAATCATGGTATCATTTGCAGAAGTTATATTCAAATGGATGAATAGGCAAGGCGCTGCTCGGCTAAATCTTGTAGGTTTTCTATGCGCATCAGAAAAAGAAATACAATTTTGAGGTTGAATATTTTAGTACATTTAAAACTTAAACCAGTTTTGCTGGGCAGAATGTGTGGCTCAATATGCAACTCTAATAAGAAGAATGAAAACAAGGCTACAAGGAAAGGGACTAGAAGAAGTTTTATGGTTTAAAAAGAAGAAACAACGTTATAAAAATCGTGAGCTTTACGACATATCAATAAATTAAGAAAAATACATAACAGAAAAACGAAACAATAAGCTAATAAGCCACAAGAATCACCTAGGAACTCTGGTCATGCTGTTCACCAGATTACCCCCCTTGTAATACCTTTATGGCCCCACCCTTACCCTGGAAGTCAAGATCTGGACAATTTAGAATATGCACCACCCCGGGATGCTTCCAGATAAAGTTCAGCTTTTCTGGCCCAATAGTTCTTGAGAGGAAGATTTTAAAAGATTTTTCTGAAATGTTTCAATGTTAATTTTAAATTTCCTATTGTAGCCCCCCACCATACCCCGGGGGTTATGAATTGTACAATTTAGAATCTGCACTGCCTGGGAGTGCTTCCACATAAGTTTCATGTTTTCTGGCCTAAATGTGCTGAAGAAGAATATTTTTAGATAACCTCTACCTAATTGTGTGTTTTCTTAATTGTGCTTGTCTCTTCTTTTTTTCATTCTCCTTTACCCAAGGGTGCTTTGTACAGTGTACAAAGTTTTGTTTTAATTGGCCAATTGGTCTCGAGTAGAAGTTTAAAATGTGAAAGTTTACAGACAGACGGGTGGACAAACGCTAGACAGACAGACGGGTGGACAAACGCTAGACAGACAGACGGATGATAAGAAAGGTTCACCTGAGCTCCAATGTACTAAAACATCATCTAAGTCAAATTTTACCTGCGCAAATAATCTTCTCCTTTGCATTACTTTCTAAATGATATCAAACAGAAAAACTTTAGGAGATTTCAAAGACATTTTTAATATAACTTTTGTATGACAACTTAAGGATATTTGGGGCCGAGGATTGTCATCGTATTTTATGATAATCCAATTGAAAACCAACACAAACTATGTACATATATATTAAACCTAAATTTTCTTATTTTGGCCTTCTTTCAATGGATTATATATATTCTCATGAACAAAAATAGGCTTTGGTCTTAAACATTGCATAAAATCGGAAAATGACCCTGTATTTCATGTATATTTAATTTAGAAGTGCATTTTCTCCCTATTTTTGATAAGATTTAAGGGCAAATGAACATTGCAATGTGGTATTAGCCATTCGCTTCTAAGCGTAGATTTACCAACCTGGCGACTTTCGGCTAAGTATAAACACGACTAATTCAATTTATTAACTGAAGTGAAAACGATAACTACAAATTAAAGTTTGCTCGGCGTCGGGACAGGCTAATTGCCTGTAAAACCTTTGAAGGGAAGATTTTAGTTAATATTCAGTTAAGCACCCCTAAGGTGAAAACATTTAATCATTGATAAATCAATATTTTGAAATCTGCTTTTCATTACAATGTCTATAGATAAGCACGTGTATTTTCTGTTTTGAGAAATGTACTTTCATGCTTAACCGCTGATCATACATGCACCAAAAATTAGACACAAAAATAGAATGTCTCTCATTTAGTGTACGACTCCCTGAACCTAATTCATATTTGTTCAGAATGACTTTTAACGTTCTACATTAATTATATGATAAAATAAATTAAATATTTCAATTTAATCTGCATTTTGCATTTTTACACTCTGAGTCAATCTTTATAAATATTGCACACGTTCTATACTCCTAACATATTTTATTGTGTTTAAAATAAACTGGGAATCGGAACTTCCACCTACAATGTAGAAGTGAAAACGGCATACTGTTATGAATATTGTTACACAAACTATTACGCATATTATTACAAAAACTGTTACACATATTGTTATACAAATTGTTACACATATTGTGAAACCAATGAAATACATATTGATAAATATATTGTTACAAATTTTGTTCCATGCACTGTTACAAATATAATTACATATTTTGTCAAACGTAATGTAACACACTATTTCTATACAATATTGTACACATCCAGTTCCTAATTTTTTATGTATTGGAATCATAGATAATAATCACGAATTTCTAGATAACCTATGCGTATTTTATAACATTAGTTAATAGGTTTAAGTTTTATTTGCTAACAAAACCAGTAAAATAAGATATCAGTTCTATTCTTCCTTAGATGTCTTTTTTGGCAATCATACACTAGTCTAGATTCAGCATATTTGCGATTAAAAAGTACATGATTTCCCCCGTTTGTTTCAATGAACACTTGTCTATAAAGGGATTGTACTCCGGTCGGTTTGTCTGACATAAAATACTGCGTAATTCGTCAGAGATTTGGATCGCTCATTACGGTTTTATTTTAAAACAGTTATTTTCTATACTTTGGTATAAAAATTACATAAATACATTAATGTAAATATTGACTTCTGATCCCATCTTATTTGCTGAGAAGCTTTAAACAAATTCTAGAGGGATAAATCTGCCATACTAAGTAAAACGTTTAGGAGACTACGATGACAATGTCATTAGACTTGAATTATAGATGGCGTCTTGTGACTTGAAGTGTCTTTATTAAAACGTTCTCAGTTTTTCTTTCTATACATTTGACTATAACTGAATTCCTCATATATATAACAGCTTTGTATTTTGTATCATTCTTTATAAATTCAACTGTTTTTTTTTCTTCGCATTGAGTACAAAGACTAACCCTCAAAACATAAGAAAAAGATTATAAAAGATTTGTTTTTTCATTGGGCTTCTCAGTGATATCTTGGATAGTTCTAAGGAAAAGTGTAGATTTCACTTTTCGCTAAATATAGTTTTCTTTGTAATATTAAAGATGGCCCTCTTTGTCATACAATTAAATATATAAATTAATATATAAATAATTTAATAAATAAAATAATCAATATAAAAACAAAATAGGAGAATGCATATTTCTATGATAGACCATATTCCTTTAAAAGCAGAACAGCATTGTTTAATGTCAGTTAAGAATAAATTGTATTTCCTAAAAATAATTTTCATGTTAAATGATGTTATATTTGTAATCCCAGTGGGAATATCTATACAAATACTTTTCTATTATAAGTCAAACCTTAATATTTAGTATGCAGTACACACCACTATTCTCATTTCCCATCTTTTGAATTTGATTTCTAAGACAGAGGTAACTTAGGCTTTTCTATAATTCTAGCTTTTACCAGAGTGATCTAGCGAATAGTTACACGGCGGGCTGCCTGGTCAATGTGATGATCAATCTAGAGTTGATGCTGCTGAAACGCGTGACAATAAAAAGACCCCATCCTTAGTTCACTTCACGAGTCGGTCTGTTGTGAATGGTGACTTTCATTTCAGGAAATTAAAAGCTAATAGTCAGTAAATAGAATGGATGTTCTTCATACAATTTTCTGGTTTGACACGCCATTGCTGTTTAGAATTGATTGAAGCTTGGTATCAATTAGCAAGAGTTCTGATTAACACCCTTGTATTATGAGTTAAAAATTAAAGGTATTGTTAAAATGTACATGAAATATTATAGTTACACAGTTTACAAATGCATCTGTTTTAAACATACAGGTAGGAAAATACATGACAATATTCTAGTATACTTTGAATAATTGTATTCATTTTATAATTGAACATGCCTCAATACCATGAAATTTTTATGTGAAGGATATGGAGATAACGAACAATATTTAATATCAAAGGCCATAAAACAATACAAAATAGGAGCAGAGCAAACACGGACCTCTAAAACATAAGAGGTGGGATCAAGTGCCATCGAGGAGTGAGCATCCCCTGCTGACCAGTCATGTCCGCCGTGTTCTCCTTGTCATGTTCGGTAAATATCGGAAAAATCCGTGGTCAATTCAGTGTATAAATAATAGACTAACAATTAGTATGAAAATCGCAGTCAGCATTTGACTCTGTGATAAATTTTATTTGCTGACAAGGTCATTGTATCGACCAAAGAACTTAAGAAATGATAAGTTTAAACAAGACTGTTGATATTCTTGTATCATCAACTTGTTTGTCAATAATTTACTTCGTTTTAGAAAATGTTCATACGTGGAGCATGTTCTTGCGTATCAAATCAACTGAGATATATAAACGCCATAAGCAGGTGATGAAGGTATATTCCTGCATAAGTAAGGGAAGTTGACGATAGAAAAGGTAAAGTCATGACGTTTATCATATAGCTTGATTATAGGATTACCATTAACGTCTTTTTCAAGTAACATACACAAGTATGATACAGATGTGTCAGACTCTGCTGTATCTTTTATCTCAAACTCACTAGGATATATCGTATCGACGTAGGAATGGAAATAACTATTGTTAATTGACAATAGGTCGTAGATATATCTAAATGTTGAAGGCCACAGTGAATGTTTTCTTCTTTTCACGCATAAGATTTTGCTCAAATTCTGCTTCATATAAATACAAAAAAGATCCGCTAATAACGATTAAAAGTTTTGTTTTTCAAAACTTTAATTCTTAACATATAACATTGTGGAACCACAAAATTAATTCATTATTTTGAGCTGTAATAAACGTTTGTCAAAATTCTGCTTGCTAAAACTTGATACAAAGCCTTGTAGAGCCACATAAAATATCTAAAGATTTTTCTTGCTAACAAGGCAAATATCAAAACTATATTTAAAAGGAAGAAACGTTTTCATTCATTAAGGTCATACGACACGTTTCTCAAAAATAGATAATTTATACTTAAAACAAGTTTCTTCTTAAAATAGTGCACCTGACCAGTTACCAGGCATTTGGACAAGATACCACAGGGTCATATTTCTTATAAAACCCTTATGGGTAATATGATGAATGGTCCAATATCACAATTTTTGTGTACTAATATTTAAAAACAATTTGAAAACAATGTAGAAATCAGAAGAAAATGTCAAATATGAACAATTTATTATATAATACCAATTTTAGGAATACAAAAAATTAATTTTAGGAACGTGTCGTCTGATCTTAATGTAAATAACTGCTATTATTAATCCTTCAATAGTTTTCGTTTAGCTTATAGTCGTTAAATTGCAAAGAAATCCCCTGGAAAAGTATATAAAAGTTAATATATTTTAGACGAATGTACTCTTATAATGGAGTCAGTAGTAATTATCTGATATTAATAACTTATTTTAATTTCAAGTTGTATAACGCATCAAGTAGATTTAAAGTAAAAGCTTTCATTTAATTATGTTGTGCGTCCACTCTAAATTTCCCACCTCTCTAAGTATATAAAGGGTTTAGACTGGTACTGAAATCCTCTTACAAATCGGTTAGCCGCGATTTCAATTTTACAAATCTCATTACACTTTGCTTCATTTCATTTTCTTTCTATGTTCATCAAAACCTGCAGTTTTTACATTGATTATTTTCTTCTATCGCTCCTTAAGCCTCACACACTTATAGAGGAACAACGCTCTCCTAATTTTAAATCTGTTAAGGATTGTTTGGTGAGGATTGGCCAGTTCTATTCTGGTCAAGATCAGCCATGTTTTTCCCTGTTCTTTTTTTCTTAATTCATCAGAATGTAGAATGTGAGGGATAATTACTATTATATGCATAGAGTAACTTTCCTGTAAACATGTATTGGTGAGTAGAATTATTTCACATTCTGAGAAACTGTAAAGAACTTTATACGGATTTAATTATTATAGTATATTCCATAGACTCCGTTCTGCTTAATGATTTTGTGTGCCGAGTATAGGACAAAATTTGCAGCTTTCCACCGGCAAGTGGTGGCGTACGTCTCCATGTAAGCGAAAAATTCTTAAGAGGGGCATTAAACAATATACAATATCAATCAATCAATATTGGATCTATTTCCATAAAAGCTTTTTAGCTGGTAAACTAATTACATTTTATTCCTTACTATGAACGTCTATCGGTGAAAATGATTTGAAAAATTTGAAGATAATAGCAGTAATATATTAAATATGATTTAAAACAATACAAGGTGGTCATACAACATGGATCTATGAAAATCCCAGTGGTGGGATCCGGTGCCTAGATCGAGGAAGTAACCCCTGTTGACCAGACACATCCGCTCTCAGTCTCATATATTGATCAGGTAGATGAAACATTCCTTTGTCAAAATCTGTACAAACTACAAAACCCCAGCAGCTGATGCGACCTAGTGATATAGGTAGCTACAGACATTATTCATTTCAATAAATGGTCCCATCTTTTTGATTACTAATATGGATCATAACCACCAATAATATAACCTATTAGTTTACATCCGAGATGTAAAGGATGTGGTTTTTATTCAACTTATTTTTTACAAGTGACATTTTACCTTTGAAAATTATTTCGGGTGTCAGCAACTTGACGTTCATGGCATCAATGGTAGGTGTTGACATGTTTATAAACGTGAAATTAATATCGACAGGGGATGCTCTAAGGGACCTGATCCCGTATCTTTAATTTCCAGTTGTCCCTGTTTATACACTTTTCATAGATTTGTATTGTTTTCAGATTTATTTTATACCGGGCACTTTCCATTATCTTAATCTTTCTTCATTGACATTACAGTGATATCAACAACCTCCTTTCGGTTGGCATGTCGGAATTATTTAGTTCTTATTTTGACCATTTTAGCAATATATTGGTTATGATCCATATTAGTAATCAAAAAGATGGGACCATTTATTAAAATGAATAATAATTGTAGCTACTTGTTAAGATGTTTAAAAGCTTATAACGTCAAGGATTAAATTTAAGAAATATCTTTTTAACATCAGTTAAACTTCAAAATTTGGATTTGGAAAAGGTTTACAACTGTGCTCGAATTTCATTTTTTTCCCTTACATTTGAAATTCAAATGTGTAAATTTATGAAGTTATAATCTTTTGTGGGTTAAGTTTTATAAATCATAAAAAAAACTCAAAGTCAGTCTTAGATTATAACAGAGATGATTTGTTACTTATACTCCCAAGAATCAATATATGAAACAAATTGATTGTCAACAAAGCAAAAAGCCAAGAACGTTGTACTTGGTGACTAGAAGATTGGACGATTAAGATTCAATCTGTTTTGGTGTTCCCGATTTACTTATATAATGCCTCCAATAATAAGACCTAGGAACATGTCAACGTCCGGTATCTCTTAGCATAACGTTAACAGGGTTCTGTCATCCTGCTCTTTGGAATGACGGATGGACCAAAGAGAAACATTTGTCAGATTCATCTCTTCAAGGAACTAAATATTCTCTTGTAATTTTTTAGATGACATCATTGATCAAGAGAGAAAGATCGAGGGATCCAGAGCGCCGGGGACTTCAGTGTGAAGAATACTAACTAGCTGTTATATACAAACGGACTTCTTATGTTAAAAGAAACAACCTCGAAGAAACTTCATTGGTTTTCTTATTATTATGTTAAAATTTGATCGTATGACATAAAAGAAGCATAAATGTAATTTCTATGCTTTGAGGATTAAAACGCGAACCCCAATATTCACCGTGTGGATAAGACAGACCAAGGAACAGAAATCTTCAAAGTAAAAGAAAATATTCGGAAACAGTGAATGGAACATCTTGATAATGGAATTCATGAATTATACGATATTGACATATAATAATTATTGTTGAACTTCGCTGACCGAGCGAACATTGTCATTTTTTCTTTTCCATTACCAGTGTTAGGAAAGGGAAGCAACGTCTTGCTGTGAACATTAAAAAAATGGCATTCTTGAAGTTATTTAGAAAAGGAATAGGACAAAGTGTTCACTTCTATAGATAAAGGATACCGTTAAGCTATGGATGCTTCTAGTCTGACGACAGAGGCCGTACCGGGAAGTACCGAGGCCATTTCTGAATACTTACGACTGCAGCTCCATTGTCACAGTGATTCAGAACTTAACATAATCAGGAGACCAAGTAAGAATACACAACAGCTTAAGGTTCATCGATACTCTGATAAGAGAGATAACTCTTAATGACATTAATGTCTATTATTCCTTTAAAGATTTGGCAAGTTGAAGTGTCTTTTTTATCCGATTTGCCCCGTAGGCTATGCTATAATTGTTTGTATTTTGCTTATAAAATACATTTGTGTAGAAAATCATTGAGGTTCAAGCAACATTTTATATGCGTGTGCAGAGGGTAATGAACTTTAAACCTAGCAATATTTATTTCTTTATAAATGAAGCCTATATCTATAACTATGTAGATAATCATAGCTATAGCTACATTGTATGTTAGTCATACGCGTGGTGCAGTGGCTAGGCGAAGAGCGTCTGCTCTAGAGTCGCGAAATAAGGAATGGATCCTTACGTTGCTGGTTTGAATCCTACTGTAGGACGTAGAGTAGAAACCGGTTCTTCGGATGAGACCGTAAAAACCGAGGCCCTGTGTTACTCTAGGTGCTGGTACGAAAAATTAACGAAAGGGACATTAAAACAATATACAATGAATCAATATAACTATGATAAATTGTTTAAGCAAGTAAACCCTCGGGCTTAAACCTGAAAATATTTTGCTTAGTTATAAATTATTATATTTATAGCTATGTTAAATTATATAAGCAATAAAGCCCCTGGGCTTAAACCTAAAATATTTAGATAAGTTTAAGGTGTTTCCACCCTCACAATTTTAATGGTTCAAAGTACAAAAACTGCATTTATTTTCTTTTTATATTCTTTACATTTTTCAATTATTGCAAAAAATGTATTGGTCACCATGTTATTTAAAAACTGGTTAAAAAGCATAATTCTGATGCTGAATGTTCCTAAATACTTACTACTTAAGCTTATAAAATACTTTTGAACTGTGAGTATCAGGGAAACTATTTTATATTAGAAGTACAATATAGCAAATGCCTGAATGAAGAGACCTTAGGAGGAGTTATTATATAGTTTATTCATAGTCCTAATATAATCTATACAAGCGCAAACAGTTTATAACATATTCACCGGATTTGAGGCCGTATTCATCGGAGAGTCAGTGCACGTGTGGCAGCATTGTGACGTCACAATCAACGTTGTAAACAATGCTTGCAACGGCTGAAGCCAGCTATGTATCTGAAAAATGTTAGACAAACCTATCGCAGAATTATTTTAAAACATTTGGACGTCTTACACATAACTAAACTCGAAAAGGAAAACACGGAGGTTACAAACTGTAATCTGTGTGTCTTTTAAAATTTTCAATAACGAAAGTTCATGAATGAAAATGGTGCCGTCGTGCAGCCTTCAATGTCTTATTTATTTAAATTCGGACTATATAATACAACAATTATGGACTCTTTTGGTGTTCAATATGGTTTGTTATTCACCAGAAATATATCAATATTGATATTTTTCTGGTGAATAACAAACCATATTCAACACCAAAAGAGTCTATAATTGTATATTATTGCCCTTGTCAACATTTTTAAAAGTTTGAATAATTGATTAAATAAAGAAAATATGCATTTTTAAAATTCTTTTACTAAACAATATTTATCATTACATCTTTTGTAAAGCATTCTTCTAAAAGATATTGTTCTATTAGGTATAAATTTAAACTAATTACAGTTTTTGCAAAAACCTATGACATCATAGGAGGGTGTAATTACCTTAATATAATTTTTAAATTACATTTATTGCTATGTTACATTTAAAAAATAAGAAAATCCACCAGGTTAAACTTTACCACTACCTTAACCATTAATTCGTTATAAATTATATATCTATTGTTATGTTTCATTATATAAAGAAGAAAACTTCATGGCTTTAACCCCACATTTAATACATCTCATTAATCATGATATATCTGTAACTTTGACTTCAGCAACTTTAATAATATTTGGATTTTACCAAATATTTCATTTTGATGTTTAAATAATGAAAAGAGTGTATATTTTCAACATTGGAAATGCATGATATATAGGGTTTCCCCTGGTAAAACATAAACATAAACTTCGCCAGTATTTTTATGTAGGAAAGGAGGATGCTAATTTTACCTCAGAATTTTCTGATCTCATCTCTAAATAAAAACTGATCATCAATGGTTTAATATAAGGCTTAATTTCGAAAGCTTTTCTATAATTAAAAAATGTAGGAATTTTTAAAACTATTTTAAATTATACGTTCTTTAATAAAATTTAATACTTTCTGACCTAAATAGGCAAGAATTATAATTTATTTAATACGTGGGCACATGCGGATGATTTCTTGTCGACAATACAAAAAGGTCTTAGTGATGTCATTTCCGGCGACAGCGGCAATAATTAACGTGTTCTTTATTTCATGGCTTCATCAGAGCACGCGATAATAGGATTGAAGAGCAAAGAATTGTGTCATTGTGTTATGATTGGGGAAATTACAAATCTTCTATGCGACATAATATTATCAAGAGAAGCAATCGCTCTCGCTAAGGCCCCAACTAATTACCGAGAGCAAAATCGTTAGATTCATTGAAATCATTGGAACCCAGGTACAATGTACCAGAACAAAATTTAAGCATGTTTTACCAATAGGCAAACGAAGATTTTCTAGTTGTGATAATTATGCGAGAAGTTTTATATACCTGCCAAAGTGTCTGTCGATTGAAGAACAATTAGTTGCAATTTAAGCAAAAAACTTTAATTTTACTAAATGCAAACAGATGCTTTTAATATTGAAACTATTGCTATGGATATCTCGCATAGTATAACATCTTAATGATGAAATATATTGAGAGAACAAACAGTACTAAAGCTCAAAAGCCTATTAAACAATGCATATAATGGAACAGAGCAAACAGGGATCTCTAAAATACCAAAGATGGGATCAGGGGCCATGGAGGAGTGAGCATCCCCTGTCGACCGATCACACCCGCCGTGTGCTCCTTGTCATGATCAGGAAATATATCGAAAGAAATTGACGACTATTCAATGTGTAGATGATCTCCTAACAATGAGTATGAAGAACGCCAGTCACCAATTCAGTTTATGATAAATTGTATTTACTGGCAAGGCCATTGTATCGACTATGAAACATGCGAAATGATGGATTTATACGACATTGTTGAAAGTTTTGTTTCATAAAAGCGTTTGTCAGTAACTTACCTTGTTTTAGAAATTAATCATACGTAGAGCATGCTTTTGAATTTCGAATCGAATGTAGGCGATGAAGGTATATTACTGCAAAAATAAGGAAAGTTGACTATTGAAAAGTTTAAGTAATAATGTTTAAAATGAAACTTTGTTGTTAGATTACCATATCCGTCCGTTTTTAGCAAAATATCAAAATATTAAACATAATATGCAACGAGTTTTTGTATCGTATAAAACAATGAAGTAAAGTAAAAAAGGTCTTTTCACATATAAACAATGTTAAAAGTAGAGATAACCTTTGGTATCGGCACGATGGTTCTAACCAACTAGTCAACTTCTGCCATCGACTGAAGAAGCGAAAATCCTGATTGGTTAGTTAATTTTTTCATTAGTTGAATAATGTATGAATTACAGTGGGAATTTCTGTAATATTTTAGAAAAATTCAATGCTTAATAGAGTCCATCATGCAAGAAAGCCAACAAGTCAATTGACAGACTCTTTGATTTTTATTTAAGACTTGCAAAACAAAAACACAAAAAGAAGGAAAAAGAAAAAAGAAAAAAAAAACAAGAAAAACAGGGCAGTGTGTCAATTGTTATATCAAGGTTTCAATCTTTAATCTTCCCCTTTACCGCTATTGATTGCTTTCGATTTGAGCTGAGCTGACTTCTTTTAATTAATTATAGGGCTTCATCACACAACAAATTACATAACATTTTGTTAAGTTATCGATAATGATTTTTCTCGATCTTTTACTTTTGTTTACTTTTTAAATGCCCGACAATGATTTATGTGACTGCTTTCTTTCCAAGCATTTGTTTAGAAATATGCAGTGCTTGAGGTGATATCTGATCGTTTGTTTTTATTTTGATTTAAGGTTAACCTTGACATAGTTATAAAGGGACATTTGAGAAATCAATTGGTATTTTGTTGGTCCTTTAATTGAATAATAATCAAGATATAAACATGCATGGTCACTTTAATGCTAGCTATTTTGTATACTAATTAATAATATTTTGATTTTTGTTAAAGGGACATGAACAAAGTTTCAACTGATTGTTTTAAAAAACATTTTTAATGTTTACAATTCCTAATTAACGCAATTGAAACGATAAGCAAAAAATTAAATATCATTCGTTCATTTACAAAAAAGGTACAGAATATGAAATTCTTCATAATATAAACAAGGCTCGTTCCTTGTTTTTGTTTATATACAGAAACTATATTTTCAACAATAAGAGATTCAGCAAATATCTAGAATATGTCATCATATTTAGAATTAACTTCTTTGTTTAAAATATCTTCTTTGAACGGACATATATTAGTATATCTAACCTATGTAAACACAAATATGACACGGGCCTTGTTTACATAGCAAAGGTTTTGAGCTCTAAATCTGTCATGTATCTGAACAACTGAAATTCATATTTTTAAAAATCATTTAAGAAAAAAATAACCTAGGTTAAGTATTTAGAAACATAAAAAATGAAAAAAAAGAATAACTTTCAGCTGAATCCGCGTCTCTTTAAATGTTACCTTATGAATGTGATAGATATGTAGAAAAAAATCATTTGATTCCTTTTTTTTATAGTGTACAAGAAAACACATGTAAATGTCACAGTGGGAGTGGAAGTGATAAGTTACAATTCTTTCCGTGAATTGTTCACTTCATGATTTTATTATAATTGTAAAAGCAAATACGTTATATTAATAGTACCTTTTCATTGAATGAAACATATGGAGAAAACGAACAGTATTCAAGCTAAAAAGCAATGAACAGAACAAACACGGACCTCTTAAACATCAGATGCCTTGGAGGAATTGGCATCTCACACCGTTCATTCTATCCAAATCATTGTCCAAGGTCTAAGATATACACGTTACTAAAGTGTATTCTCATTTACTGTTTGAACTCATGAGTAAATTACTCAGGAGCCATCTTTTTATATCCATCCTTCGTCAGAGAAGGATGAGGTAAGGTTAGGAGAGGGAGATACATAAATCGGTCCTAACTAAAAAAAAAGTACTATAGCAAACTAGTATATCAATATAGTAGATTATCTTAAATGAAATTCAGATAGATATTTTTTTTATTTTTAGCTCTTTTAAAGGCCACTCGAGTTGAAGGCTGAGGTTATCTTTAATGATTAAAATTTTCCGGTTGTCTGTCGTCGTCATTGTCATAGTCGTTATTTTCGTAAATTTTTAACATTTTCATCTTGTTCTTAAGAACCACTGGGACATTTTCAACCAAACACAAAGTATCCTTGCGTGAAGGGGTTTCAAGTTTGTTCAAATGAAGGGGAAACAATTTATTCTAAGGGGAAATATTTATGAATTAGTGAAATTATAATGATATCTTATAAGAAATTCCTCTTGAAGAACCTCTCGGCCACGAAAAATGAAATTCCTGCGCAAGAATATTCTACTAGACAGTGTGATTTTAAATTTTTAGTTTGCACTACGGCACAGGGTTGCGTTAGAATGAGGTATCACTGTTTCACATAGAAATACATAGAAATTTACAAAAAAAACTTCTTGTAAAACAATAAATTAGTGATAGGTCAAAAATTTAGAAAGCATCCTTAGGTAGTGTAGATTTCAGTTGTTCGTATCATGCCCCTTGGGGAATTGGCTGGGCAAAAGTGGTTGATCAAAGTTAAAAATAGGAATACATAGGTAAAACCTTAAAAAAATCTTTAAATAAAATGCTCACTCCTCCATGGCACTTGATCCCACCTCTGATGTTTCTGTGGTCCATGTTTGCTCTGCTCTTATTTTGTATTGTTTTATGGACTTTGAGACTGAATACTGTTCGTTATCTCCATATCCTTCTTTCTTAAGAGCAGGAGAGCCATGATTAGTTATAGCTATATTATATGAAAGCATCCTTAGGTAGTGTTAAATTAAGTTTAAATCATTTTCAAGTAGTATAGATTCTAGTTGTTATATCCTAACCTACGGGGTAGAGAAGGGGTAGAATGTGGAGTTTCAAAGTGTAATAACATTTTACCTAGAAATACATGTACATAAGTTAGGAAAAATGCATAAAAATCTTCTTGAAAACAGCAAAGCTGAGATAAGTCACCTTTATATGGAAGTATTAACAGGAAGTGTAGATTCAACTTTGTTAAAACCATTAGCCCCAGAGGTAGATACGAGCTATAACGGGTCCGTGATACATGTAGTAAAGATCATTAAAATTTTTCACAAGAACATTAGATCCATTATTGGTTATAAATATCTAAAATCATTCAAAAGCTTATGAAGATTTACATTTGTTCAAATCATGACCAACCAAGAGAATAGAGGAACCATTATAATGGATCATGATGAAATAAAGAAATATAAAGAATATATCAATAAAATCTTATAAACAGCAAACAGCCATTTTATGTCATATTAATTCAAAAGGATTCTTAAGAAGTGTTGATTTAAGTTTGTTCATATCCACCACGAGCAAGCAACGATTTTTATTTAAAATTCAATACTGAACAGATTTTTGCTTTTTCCTAAACGAAGTGCTAAGGTGAGCCTATTACTTAAATTCCTTGAGGTAATTTCCTGACACTGAATTTTTTTTTTTTGCATGTTTACAAATTTTTCCATATGAGTGAAAATTCTCGAAAGGGAAGTTAAACAACACACCCCATTATCAAATTGTTGCTAAAGAAATATTAAAATTTTTGATCTTCAAAAACGTTCTCGAGTAACTTTTAGAGTCGATTGAAATATTTATCAATTAACTCTAGTGAACAAATAGCTGACTATAGTAATTAAGTTTTTGTTAGGAGATTGCTATATTGTGACAAAAAAGGATAAAATATAAGTAGGTTAATGCAAACGTCCTACCTGTTAAACATCAATTGTATTTTTTTTCCCATCTGGAATAAAATCGTTGGAATAATATAAAAAAAACCTCTAGTACCATATATCAGTCTTATATCGAGCCTCATATCTCATATTCACAAAATGTACTTCTCTCTTATCTAACGGCTTATATCATTTAAAAGATAATTTTTAAAAAAAAATGTATTCGATTAACTCTTTTATAAACTCAGATACAATGATATTAGTAGAAGTCAAATTTTTTATATTTACTTTTAGATGAAACTTACTGTGAGCCTCATCACGACTCATTCCATTGTTGGTACGCGACAAAAAGTAACACCACAGTTACTGCCCCTTGTCCAGCTGCCATTGGTGCACCAGGTAAGGAAATAAAATATCTTAATAAGCGTTACTTACTAGCTAATATTCTAAAATTGGTACTTCTTGTCGTAGTGATGATAAATGAATCTTAATAATAATAAACAAAGGCAAAGATGAAATATTTGGGTATCTTTGAAATATTTGAAAGATGAAGACATTTTACTAAGACAATTTTAAAAATCTAAACAATCTAAATACTATCCCAATCATGATTTAGAGCAAACAATGTGTGTATCCGGTCGATAGGGGATTCTTTGTCCTCCATGGCACCTCATAAAATCTCTAATTGTTTTAAGGGGGCCATGTTGACTCTGCTTCAAATTGATAATTTTTAATTGCCTTTTTAACTTAAATACTGTTTGTCATCTCTATATTTCAATAAAAAGATGACCTTTATTTCTTTCTGCTGAAAAGTAATGGTGTGTAATTTTTTTCAGATCATGTCCTGGCATACCGACATTGTGGGTCAGATGGACGCTGGAAGAATATTACAGATTACCAACAGTGTATCGACTTCCTAGACAAATTGCTTCCACCACAAGATGTGACTAGCTTAACTCCCACTGTAAGCTATCATTTGAATACAAAAAAGTAGTTTATACTTTTATTCAATCCAATGTGTTGGGTCAAGCAAAAATAAGTGAAAAAAAATACATGACTATTATTTATTTGAATTCTTGGGTTGAGGAGTCATGAGGAACCAATGATAACTGGAATATAATTTTCCTGGTAATTTATAATAACAGTGTTCTCTTCCCGACTTTATTGATATGCAAACAGAAATATATGTTTGATTTTATACTTTTAATTGACGTCCCATTTGAGAATTTTTCACTAAAGATGTCACTGGATGATATCTCTCTGTGAAGTTAGATTGATTGATTAATTGTACATTATTTAATGTCTCATTCGAGAATTTTTCACTCATATTGAGACGTCAGCGTATGCTGGTAAAGATCTAGAGTTTCAAATTTAGACCTATACTCTTCATGCATGGACATTGAGCAGTGAGAGATTTTTCATCGTGCCAACGCCTACCGTGACATGGGACCTACGTTTGTAAGGTCATATCCGAAAGACCCATGACTTTCACTCATAGTTCCGAGCGAACAGTCACTGCTTATGTTTACTTCTTAGGGTTGAAGGGGCGCCGAGAACGAGAATCGAACCTGGGCTTCCCGATCACGAAGCGAACGCTCTACCACTAGGCTACCCTAACCGGTCTGTTAAGTTAGAAAGAAAAAAAATAATTTAGACTGGGGTGTCAAAATATGAGATTTCAAAAAAATTACATTTGTTTGTATTCACTATTATCCCTATTTACTAAACATATCACTGTTTAGCATTGTTTATTTTCAATAAAAATAAATGAAAATTGTCACTTGAAATTCATGAGAATTCTTTCAAATACTGTATTCAACTGCTCAGAACCTCAAGTTCTGATGAAACATTATTCAAGTATTAGCATTATTTCAACAGCCATGATTTTTTGTATTAAAAACTTATGACTTTTATTGATTCCTGAAATTTAAGTCGTATTTCCCTGCCGATCACGATGTAATGACACATTCCTCAGGTATCAGACTACATTTTCCTTTTGTAATACAAACTTATTAATATTTTCTAATCCCCGAAATTTTCGCCGAATTACTTGTTATTTCCTGATCATGACAAGGTACACACAGCGGGTGTGTCGGCAGGGAATGCTCAGTTCTCCACGGCACCTGATCCCACCTCTGACGCTTTAGAGGTCCGTGTTGTTCTTCTGATTAGTATTGCTTAAATGAAATAAAAAGACTTTTGAAAGAATCTTGTTTCTTATAGTACCTTCTGAAAGATTGTGTAATTTCATGTTAACATATTCCTTTTTTAAATTACGAGCTGTAAGACAACACTTCTGATCCCGGAAAAATTATAGATATGTTTTACTAATGTACTTATAATATGGTCTTAAAGATACTTAAACAAGTTCAGAGCTAATTATATAATCTTTAATGAAGTACAAAAATAATGAAATAATTTTCAACTTCCCAGGTAATCTTGGCTATAATTGAAATTATAAAAGATTACAAAATATGAAGTTTTATTACTCTAGGTTGTTGAACATTCCTGAGCTGTTTTGATTATGAGGGGCTTATTTCGAATTTAGTTAATATTATAATTTTTGGGTTCCTCCCTTATGCGGAACACTTCTGCGCTGTTCTAAATATGAGGTATACTTATTTTGGATAAGGTTAATATGGTGTTTTATTCCTCTGGTTAGCGGAACGTTAACATTCCCGAGTTGTTCTGATTATGGGGGATATTTATTTTGGATGTTGTTAATATGATGATATAACATAATAATTCATATTTCTTTAGTACCCATGCTTATTTATGTATTTTAGATTACAAATAAGTTTTGTCAACAAATTATATAAAAACCTTTTTATTCCGGTAGGTAGCGGAACATTTCCGAGCTGTTCTAAATATGTGGGATACTTTTTTGGATAAAGTTAATATGACGTTTTATTCTTTGGTAGGTAGCGGAACATTCCCGAGCTGCTCTGATTACGAGAAATATTTATTTCATGTAAATATGATGTAGGTGTTTTTTTTACGTGGAATATTTATTTAGAATGTTCTTAATATGATTTTTTACCCTGTAGGTAGCGGAACATTCCCGAGCTCTTCTGATTATGAAGAATATTTATTTTGGATGTACTAAATATGATTTTTTATTTCTGTAGATAGCGGAACATTCCCGAGCTGTTCTAAATATGTGGGATACTTTTTTTGGATAAAGTTAATATGATTGATTGATTGATTGATTGTATATTGTTTAACGCCGAGGCGGCAATCTCTCAGCCATATTTCGGCGGACTATTCCTATTAGGTTAATTGATCGGTAAAGTTTTTGTTGTGAGCCTACTCTTTTTCGAACTCCAGAGAAACGATCTTTTGCGTGCCAAGGGGGTTGTCATCCTTGACACGGGGCACCATTTAACGTCCCGTCCGACGGACTTTGTTAATATGACGTTTTATTACGTTTTATTCTTTTGTAGGTAGCGGAACATTCCCGAGCTGTTCTGATTACGAGGAATATTTACTTCGGATGAAGTTGATATGATGTTTTATTCTTTTGTAGGTAGCGGAACATTCCCGAGCTGTTCTGATTATGAAGAATATTTATTTGGATGAAGTTAATATGATGTTTTATTCTTTTGTAGGTAGCGGAACATTCCAGAGCTGTTCTGATTATGAGGGATATTTATTTCGGATGTAGTTTAGTTTCCTTGTTCTTCCTTTGCATTACTCTCTTCGTATTCTGTTATTTCCGGTGAGTATGAACGGATTTCTGAGTTTTGACTAGGGGTTACATAAGAAGAAATACAAAAATTGTATGCCTGTAGTAAAAGTGTGACTATTGAATGCAGGAATGAAATAAAAAATGTTGATATAAACTTTTTATATGTGCTTATATACCTTTGAAAAAAAGAAGATTTAATGAATTTTAAATTAAAAAAAAATCGATGAGAGTTTGTACCATCTGTCCTTCAATTTAAAATAATTCAGGTAAGTTGCACATATTTATTCAGTATCCATACCCTCTTCATGTATTCTAGACCTAAAATTAAAGTATTGTCAACAAATTGTATAAAAATCGATTTTTTGTCTATATAGGTCTCTTCAGTGCAGCCGAGTGTCTATACATAAACATCTAGTCGTCTCCTTCATCCTTCGCTTTGTCGTCATCGTTATTTTGTTCGAACCTTTAGTGTTTGGTCATGATGTCTACTATACCCGCGTGGTAAGTCATGTCTGTCTGTGTTTATACAGTTAACATTAGTGTTTGGTCATGATGTTTATTAAAGTCATGTCTCTAAATGTTTATAAAGCTAAAGTTAGTTTTTGGTCATGATGTTTATTAAATTAGGAATGTAAGTCCGGACCAAAATTGGTTTACAAAGCTAACATGAGTGTTTTTTTCATAATTTTTATAAAACAAGGGACGTAAATCCAGTCCAACATTGGTTTACAAAGCCTACTGTATACTAACTATAAGTGTCTTGTCATGATGTCTATCATACCAGAGTCACTGTGATAATACTTATCCAATACTACTTGTTTTAGATTACTTTTCGTATTTAGATGTTTATTATTCCGGAGTATTAAGTCCAAACATATTTACTAAGATTAGAAAAGGTATTTTATCATGATAGGTACTACACCAGGAATTGTAATTACTTTCCAACTCTATATCTAATACATAGCAGTGTATAAGCCTTGATACAGGCGTATTGGACAAGATGAAAGAGCGTCTTAGACCTAGCGATTTTTCCGCGGTAGTTTTGCTTTTTATTTTACATTCCTTTTTTAGGATACTTATTATGTTTATTTTCCCTACAAGACATGGAGTGTAAGATTATAAAATTGCTGCGATTTAAACATTCACCGATTTTTGACATTTTTTGAAGTACCTTTTTTGCCCCTAGAGGACTGGTGTGTAAGATTATAATATTGTTGTGTTTCTGTGAAGTTATTCATTCAGTGCGTCTTATTTTGACATTTTTTATTTTTTTTCTTGCTCTAAAGCTCTGGGCATGTCAGAATATAGTAGTTCAGGGACAGTACTTTGTAACCGTGAAGTCCGGCTTTCAGTACTTTAAGAAGTTTGATTATATCTTTTTTTCCCTACAGGACTGGGTCTGTAAGATTATAATAGTGCTAGGACAATACACAATGGTCAGTAACATTTTCTGGATGTTCGTGGAAGGCCTGTTTCTACACAATAGTATTGTTGTCACCGTATTCTCCACGGATGCTCCTTTTAAAATCTTTTGTGCCATAGGATGGGGTATGTATTACATGTATCAAAGATTGTACATGTTTGTTGTTTTCTGATAAATTAATTTCTCAAATACATACGATAAAGACCGAGCAACGAGTACCTTTTTATTTGTCTGTATCATAATAATTTTATTTTCAAGTTGTCAAAAATCAAACAAACAAAAAATATTACCTATCAAACAATAAATATCAAACAAAATGAAAGATACCGAAGGAAAGAAAATAGATACCATGCAAAAATTAAATGGATGCTCACTCATCTATGGAACCTGATCCAACCTCTAATGTTTTGGAGGTCCGTGTTTGCTCTGCTCCTGTTCTGTATTGTTTTATGGAATTTTGATCTTGAATACTGTTGGTTATCTCAATATGTTTCATTTAACCTGTTATAAAACGAGGTTACTGATTAAAATACCCTTTTATATTTTTAGGTCTGCCGGGAGTGATAGCTATATCCTGGGCGATCGCCATGCATTTTACAGTCTTCACGCCATGTTGGCAGAACAACTCTGATTCCCCCTACTCTTACATTGTGTCGGGGTCAATACTGCTAGCTTTAATTGTAAGAAGTATTTTGTAATACAATAATCCTCTTTTCACGCTAAAAAGAAATAAATGCAAATTATTTCGCAAAAGAATTGATAAAGGTCACATTTAAAAATGCCTGATGGGGTAAGTTCGAGAAATTAGCCGTTTATCTCGAGACTGTTAAAAGGAAAAAAATAATCATTTTCCAAGTGATAGTTGTTCCTCTAATCAAGAGGTTAGAGTTATATCTCCTATCAGCTTGTTAACTAACCTGATTGTTTTAGGCAAATATCCTTTAGTTGAACAGTAAGAATTGCTGTGAACAGTGGTTCCTAGACAGAGTTCAGATTTCATACATTAACCAGGTTTCGCCGATATATATCTGCAATATTGCCGATTCGGCGTCAAAAATTAATCAATCAAGCAAACAGAAAAACATTTTTGTACTGAAGTTTTTCTGAAAATGTTTGTTTTTTTTTTATTTCAGGTAAATTTGTTCTTTTTAGTCAACATTATAAGAGTGTTGGTGACGAAGTTAAGAGCTCATAATACTCATGAATCATCAAGAATTAAGTGAGTATAATGTTTGGATGAGTATAATGAGAAAGTCATTTGAAAGTGTAAAGTGAGTACAAATAAATCTGTATATTACATTATTATGTAATGTACAAATGAAGTGAGTGAGGTTAGTAAATAAATGAGTATATATATTGAAGAAATGAATGAACAATATGAATAAATGAACACATTTTAACATGAAAGAGATAATTAGAGGTATGTAAACCTCTCTCCAATGTTTTTGATTTGTATTGTGTGTGTGAAATCTATGAAGTATATTACATGAATATTGGGAAAATATTACCAATACATGTATTGCAGTACATTTGACACAAGAAAACGTCTACTCAGAATTCTTCAAATTGATTTTATCCTTCAATTTTTTATTGATTTATTTATTGTTTGATTTTGTAGGAAGGCCATACGAGCTACTGTAATTCTAATGCCGTTGCTGGGACTGACCAATCTTATAATGTTATTTAATCCAAATGATGGAGGATCCTACGCCTCCGTGTATCAAGTCACAAATGTTGTGCTTCATTCCAACCAGGTCTGGAACTTTTTATCTTATACTTTTACCGTTTACATTATTAAATATAAATGGAAAGCAATTGTTATATTTTCCCTCTTTAGATCTTTTTCAAAATATAATAATTATTGATTTTTTAACAATTTTTTTTTTCGTTTCAGGGAATCTTAATTTCTATTTTTTATTGTTTCTTAAATGGAGAGGTAAGTCAATATAACACAAACATCATCTCCTCGTAAGACATGATATTTTGTGAAACATATTTTTTTTAAGGAAAAGCCTTTTTATGAATTCCTTTACAATACCTTGACAGGTGAGAAGAGTAATAAAGCAGAAATACAGAAGAATGAAGATTCAGCGGATACTGAAAAACAGTAGTCGGCGCTACTCCAGAACATCATCATGTATTCTCTCTCAAACGGAGGTAAGATTGTTTAGAATCAGAGAAAACCGATATCAAACTTCATCATTTTCAATACTTATGTATAGTTGAATATGATTAACTATAGTAGTACAATTCTCTGTTATTCTTGGACTTTGAGAAAAGCATTGTATTCTTGACGTTACCTAACCAGAGTCAGATAATTGCACAGACTTTTATTCACTGATGATATATACATGGGATAGAAACTCGGACGAATAAAAACAAGGTTAGCAATAATCGCTGGCAACAACAATTTAAAGTTGCTACTGATATTAATATTTTAACTAATGAGAATCTATTCGCCATGTGACAGACGCTTATTACGTATCGCCGATAATACCACACCTTGCTGACAATCCAAGAATTACAGGGAATTGTAATAAATCAAAGTTCTGAAGTTTTTCCTATGGTCAATCAAAATTCTTTATGTTATAACGACTTAAAGCTTCAAATCTTCATTATAATAGTAAATCAAATTTTCACCATAGTAAATAAAAGTTCTACTTTTTTACTCTGGTCCTCCTACAGATAACTATTAATAATAGTAAACTTTAGTTTACTAGTTAACTCTAGTGTTTCGGTTAGTACAAAATTGTAGCATGTGAGATTAGTAACTGTTGATGCTCAATAGACCAGTTACTTTATTTCTTTATTTAAAATAGTTTTTTAAGATGATATATGATATACTAAAACGCATTAAACCCCTACTCCATCTCAACAGGTAATTTTTTAAATATACTAGGATAGCTGCTAGACTGTACCATGTAGTTCTCCTTTGAAGTTACATGTAAGACTTTGAATTAACCCCCTTGAGTATATTAACCTTAAGATAAATTGGAAGAATAAAGGTCTAACATAATTTTCGTCCCATTCAACATTTTGAATAAAAAAGTTTGTAATGACTCCTTAAAGTCACAGGCTGCTGCTTCTTTACATCTTAGCACTGTAGAATGGAAACATTAAAACTTTGATATGTTTTTGACAGTTTCTGTTAATATCAGTAACATTTATAGTAAGCTACTTTTTCTGCAATTGGAGACGTTTGTACATTTATTTTTTCATATACCATTTTTTTCCACAATAAAAACTAGACACAAGTGAAAGGAATATGCATTTTTATTACATTTTTATTTAATTCTGTTACCTTGTTATAACGTAAAACATAATTGAGCATAACAGACATATAGAGTTATTTTGATTTCAAGTTATCTTAAAAAAAATTCATTATACAATAAAAGCGACATAATTACATTAAATCTTAAGCTTATAAATGAATTCTTATTACAGCTAGATATGTCTTTGAGTTCATTGGTAAGGAAATAAATAAAATATCTAGATTAACATTATGCTTGCGCTGATGCAAATAGCTAACAATTACATGTAGCTACAGCTTTAAGAAAAGCTATTTAATATTCACTTTCATTTTCTAGAAAAATAAATCGAATTGAAGTGATAACATTGAGTTTTATGTTTTTTAAAATTAAATACTGAAGACTTTGTATAAATAATTATAAATCCTGACATAGATGTTATCTATTCAGAACGTTATTAGAGCCGCAGTATATATTTACTTTTGATAGAATACCAAGCATTTTAAGAGTACACTTCCCTACCAGCTTCTGGTTCCTTTTAAATATGATTGTCATTCTTACAAAAATAAACTGTAATTGAAGTGGAACAAAAAAAAACAGAATTTTTGTGAAACTCACCGAGGTCCAAACCAACCCCCCCATTATCTGTTCCCTTATAAGGAGAACTGTGGAAATCCAAATGAGACAGATTGGCATAGGGTAGGCTGCCAGGCAAAAACTGAATGAGAAAAAACTATAAACTTCCCTTGCTAGAGGAGTGATAGAGGACTTACAATGTTAAAGGATTATTATTACCAGTGTATATACGCAAATATTTACGTCCCTCGAACCTACCAACCTGATACATGTACATTGATTGATTGGATCTTGATTAATGTCTGTCTCCAAAATTTTTTACTCATATAGAGACGCCACCACTTGCCGGTGGAGAGCTGCAAAATGTGTCCCATACTCGGCATCTAGGGCTATTGAGTAGTGAGGAATCTTTTTTCATGTCAGCAGCTATACTGCGACACAAGACCTCAATTTATACGGTCTCATTCGAATGAGAACGCATCTCGGGGTGGAATTCGAACCCGCGACGTAAGGATCAACACGATACTTCGCGACTCTTGCCAAATTGATGTAAGAAACACGATTGCTTTCCTATACACCAATGTTCAAACAACGCTTTATGGTCAATCGTACAAATCCATTCAGGGTTCATTGACATGGTTTCATTATTCATTGTTGTTTCGTTTGTTTATTTGATTCTTTATTTGATTTTGTGTATTTTTAAGCGGTTAGCTTCGCTAACCGCTTTATGGCATGTGTCCCATTTTTATCGGTTTCTTAATAATTGTATTTGGTCGACACCGGAAACTTCCATAAGGCGCTACCTATTTTTGGGAAACTTCAACAAAGCCTCTACCTAGTACCTATGATTTGTTTCTAACACATATAACATATGTTAAATAAAATCAAGACTATCAAAACAACATAATCTTTCGGTTTTTTTTTTTATTTTTTTCTGATTTTGTTTGTCAATGAAATAAATTTATAATTGTTGTATTAAATAAAGTTTATGTAAAGGAGCATTTGGTGTCTAGATTAAATTTCCGTGACATCAGCTGATGGCGATCGGGCCCTGTGACGAAATTCGAAGTCAGCATGAAGTTTAGCTGATAACATTATCAACGCGTTAGATTTAAACTTTAGGAAGAAATGTATAGCGAGAAATATCATATTTGAACCTAATGTTACACGAAAACAAGTAGGCATTTCCGATTTATGTGTTAAATTGAAGCCTGAATCGAACAGGTGGTCGAAATGGCGTTGGACACCTTGTGTATTTATATATAGAGGGGGTAGAATGTTTCGATATTTGGCTAATTTAGAGACTTGCTGATAAAAATTCAGGTGCTGTGATTAATTATAAGGCACCCCTCATGAACAATAAATATTTGACCGAATTATGCTACTGGGCACAGGGAGGACGGGTTAATTACTGGCTAAATGGGGTTGAAGGTTATTACCGACTGCAAAACATCGGAGAATCTCTCGATCGAGTTTCATTTTCCAAAATATTTAGGCATCCCTTTAATTAACTTAAGTAATACTAGTACAAGAAGAAAGCCTTTATATAAATATACTGAATACATCTGTAAGTTGTACAGTTATGGATTACTTCCATAATGAAACGTTTGTTTTCTTCTTCTTTTTTTCTCAATTGAAATTATTTAAAAGATGATAAAAGCTTTGTTTCCAAGGAAAAAATTCTGTACTCAGTCTAATTATTACAAACGATTTTAAACGATCACATTTTTATTTAAAAAAAAAAAAATTATGGGAGCCTGAAAATACTAAAATTAATTTTAAAAAATTGGAGAAAAAAATTTAATCGGCATACGATCCTTTTCTAAAAATCAGCCGATATAAAATATGCACAGAAAAAAGAGGCATGAAAAATCTTGGATAAGCACAAATTGAAAATTATATCTAATGAATGATTATTTTTGAAAGTTTGCTAAATTCCTATGCAAGGTATAAGTTGTAAAAATACTCTTTAAATTTGAATTTGTCCAATTCGTTAATTATCATTTTGAGCCTTTGAGAAAAAATAAAAATTAAAATACAGATGCTTACAGACATATTGATAGAAGGTCGCATATTTGTTTTTACTTAAAAAAAAAACCAATGTATTGCATATTGAAGAAAGTGACAATGATACCTAGGTAATTCTTGCAATGGACAATTAAATTGTTCGTTATACACTGACTTCTAGTGAACCTTTGAATTTTTAAAATACTAGTTTTGATGGATTAAACAACAACTTTCCTTTTCACATTTTTTTTTTTTTTTTTTTTTTTTTTTTTTACAATATTTCATGAAAAATATTTGCCAAATACTCAGTATATGTTCGTTTATACATATCGTGCAAGACTCTTTTTTAAATAATTGTCATATACCATTTACTTATTCGAACATTTAATTGTATGAAAAGTCAATAATGTACATTTCTTAAAACTTTATTATCTTGTTTACTTGTCTTTCTTCCTGTGAGAGAAATAGTTCATAATATTAATAAACAGATGTACTCAGTATCTGTATCAAAATACAAATGAACAGTGATCGGTTCAAAAGAAAAACGGATCCTTGAAAGTTCCGGTGCCTAGGAGAAGTAAGCATCCCCAATGACAGGTCACACCTGCTGACCCGCAGTGAGCCTACGAAACTGAAGCTCTCTGAAATTAATTAATTCTCTGCTCGTCCATCCGTTTTTCTCAGACTAGCCAGTTAAAAAGATATATGTACAGTACTCCAAATCAATTAATCTAAAGAATTTGAATTATCATTTTATTTTCTTTTTGAGTTGTTTGCTATAGTAGTCTTTACAGTTACCTAATTTCAGAATCAATAGAGCATGAAAGCCAATTAAATTTGCAACATCAACATAATTTTTTTTTTCGTTCTGAGCACTTTTGGACGCCACCAATGGAGACAATTAGGGGGAAATTTTTGAAATTGAACTTCTTGTCTTTCAAACTGAAAATCTCATTGATATTTTGAAACAAAAATTTGTGACATCAGTCTGGGAGGTTATTGGTTATACCATTTAGTTAAGTACTACAAAATTCAGTGTGTCTGCTTCTTCGCTGATGACACTGGAAAAAGATATGCATGCCTACTTTAATATCATGATTCAATGCATTTTTTGTTATTGTACACTGTACATATTCGATGAAAGCATGCTAACCGCTTTTCAGTACTTTCAGTACTTTGATTTTATTTTCTTATCTGTGTTTTGGTTTCTTAATAATTGTATTTGGTCTGGTTCTGGTTTTATAATAATTTTCAGTTATTTTTTATATTTTTGGGAATTTTTTAATTTGCACATGTTTATTTTATTTTATTTTATTTCTCAGTTTTTCAATTTATTTTGTTCACAGACAAGGGGAGATCAATCGTCTTCCTCAGATAGTAACATCTGTATGGGAAATCTTAATAACAATTCCTATCAAAAACTGACTTTGATCACGGAAGTCCGAGAAAAACCGAGATCGGAAACCAACCTTACTAAGAAGAGTGACGTCATACAGCAGTCTGCTTCCGGTTCTGATCCATCAAACTTAAAAGTTACTCACTCTGTCAAATTTAGATTAAGTTCCAGTGAGAACGACTTACAAAAATGTAAAATGCCTTACTGTGAAATATCAGCTGAAAACGTGTTCGATTTGCCATTGGTAGAGGTTTCCGAGGCCGATTCCAGAAGCAAAGGCGTAAACGTCGGGATCGGCATTCTACGCAAGACTGATGCCAATGGAAATGCAGATAAAAACCAAATTATGAACGAAAATGGATTTACAAATGTAAAAAGGAGTGTAAATAGTCAAAGCATGACCCAGATTGATATTCTTAGCAAGGTAGACGTTGTATGCAGTGGCAATGCTACCATTTTTAAGAGTGAATCCAACAATAATAGTAGTGAATCTCAAAATCACATCAAGGAAGTGGATAGTAATTCTATCAGCTCCGTAAAAGAGTCCGATTCGGACTCGGGTAGCAGGTGCTCTAGAAAATCGGATTCGGATTTTAGGCGGACATTAAAGAGAGATAACTCTATTTCAAAATCAAGTGAAACTGACGTTGGCAAATTGCACGAAAGCAGATGGTCTCTTCTCAGCAGTAGTGAATTCAAATTAAATATTGTCGGAGGTTTTGCGGAAGAAGTTAAAGAGGAGTTATTTAGATTAATCCAGGAGACAGAATCTTGATGTTACTTCTTGTCTTATAATTTAATTTATTCTTCATGTATTTTTGTTTTATTTGTCAGATTTGTTTCATTTACCATAAACATAATAATTTATTTTTATTAAGCTTTTTTATTTATTTAGCTGTAAATTTTTATTTCTTATCGTTGTTTATAAATGTATTTTGTGAATCACTGATGCCCCCGCATGGCAGCTTATACATGCAAGATGGGCTGAAGTTTCTCAAATGCATTATGAAACAAAGCTCAAGGTCAAAAGGTAAAAATTGTTGGTAAGCAAAGTAAGGTCTTTGCATAAAGAAGACAACTGTAAAATTTGAAAGCCATAGTGTTTACTGTTCAAAAGTTATGGTTAAAATCAAAATTATTAAAAGTGGGTCAAACTCTATGGTCATGGCCAAAAGGTCTAAATAATTGATACCAACTGAAAAGTCGTGTCACAATAAATGCATATATGTGAAGTATAAAAGTCCTGACACAAACTGCTCAAGTTATGACCAAGGTTAAATTGTTATTATTGTGGGTTAAATAGGTCAGACTCCTAGGTCAAGAGGTCAAATTTGGTGGTACCCAAAGCAAGGTCGGTTTTGTCACAAGGAATATACATGTGAAATGTGAAATTGATTGCCCAACCCACTCTAAAATGATATGGAGGCTTTAAGTTTTTGCAGACAAATAGATTGAGAGAAAGACGGACGGGCAGGGCGACCAAAGCTCCACAGAACTTATGTAACCTATTTTTACATAACATTTTCTGGTTTTGATGATTCTGAGTGCAGAAACTATATCACCATATCGTCGTTTACGAAGCATAAAGATTACCATATTACTTCCAGTCGAAGACATTTTATGTCATGATTTAAAAAACTTAAATTATTGTTAGAATTTAAGGAACACTTATCGTACTTATACGTTTTAGAGGTACAATGTAAAATGTTCAAATAAATAGGACTTTGAACGTTCTGACGAGTAAAAATCATGTAATATTTATAACACGATTATGATCATAGATACATAGAATCTAAACTAATTAGAAATAAACAAAACGGCAGTATACAGCTCTGACGTTAAGAAAAAATAGGGTTTGGGAAAGAAGAAGGTATGGTTTTAGCTTTATTGTGCCCTAAAAATTTAATGTTTTCAAAAAGTTCTAAAACTGAGTTTATGAAAGATAGGAAAGAATTTGGCATGAAGGAGTACCATTCTGGAAATATGACGTCATTTATTTGATGTAATCGTCTATTTCAAACAGAAAGCTTCAAATGACCCATTTTAAGGGGAATTTTCCTTTAGAAAATAGTGTTCACAGCCGTCGCCCACTTTAATTTTTGGATATGTTGTGTAAAATACAATGAAAAATCAGATATCTAAAAAATCTTTGTTGGCGATGCCTGTGGACAATGTTTTCTGAAAGAAAATTCCATTGAAAATTTTTGTCTTATGCAACATTTTCAGAAAATACGGGAAAATGCACATGTTTATGACGTCACAATTAGCATTTAGAAATGCATGTGAGAAAAATGATTGGTATAATTTTTTTGCATGGAATTCCAATTTCAAAGTACAAAAGTTATTTTTTTTTTTTACATCTGATTCATTTTTAACTAAATCAAAGGGCAATATTTGTATTGAAACTGTACCTTCTTATAATTTGCCACATAAAGGAAAATCCAATACTATAGTTAGTTGTGTTTTTTTAAATCAGATTGACAAAGCCTGATATAAATTTGTTCTATGTCTTTTCAATTTTCTTTAAATATATTTTTTTTTCATATTTTTGCTTTGAAAAAGCAAAAATGATATTGATTGATATTGAATAAATGATCATGGATATATTCGAGTGGAATTTTTTTTTGCGTTTGCTCGACCTTGACGAGGAGTATAAAACGAGTTTGACATATCGACAGGGGGATCTTTCTCCCTCGTAGCACCTGAACCCTTTTGATGTTTTTAGACGTCTGTGTTTTGTTCAAATCTAATTTTTTTTATCGCAGAAATGTACTTCTTTGATTGTAATACATGTTCATTTTCGTCATATTTTATGCCTACATGTACTTCAACAAGAGTGTTCCCTAGAACACTTGTGTCGCCTGCACAAATTACAATAAATTAATGGTCATTTTATTTTCTTTTTATCCTTCTAGGAATATCATGATCTATAAAAGCAAAGAAAAAAAATTCATTTATGTTATGACCGAAAGGATAGTCTTTGTATATAAATTCTGATATACAATTAATAATATCTCGATGCTTTTCCTTGTATTTAAATTTCGGGTTATGTGATAATGAAAAGCAAAGAATTTTAAAGCCCATATTTTGTGATCATTATCATAATAGTGTACTTATATTAAAAACAATGCCTCAAAAATAAAAAAAAAAGAACACAAGTCACAACAACTCTTGGGAGTATACTCATAAAGGTAGGTGACGACGGTTGTAATGTTATTCCATACTATCATGATTAAATATTTAACTCTTAAATATCATGATTATGATAAATATCTCACAAAGAACTCTATTACAAAAGTTCAAAGGTCAAGAGAAAAAAAAATCTCAAAGTTGGTAACTATGGAATTTTACGAAAACAAAAGTGTGAAGAAATATATGACCAAAATATGAAACCCACGATATCTTTAACAGCTTACAAGATATCGATTACTACATGTAGTATGTCAGACAGACGGACTGAAAGACTCAAATTATGATTATCCTCAAGCTTTGCATTGCTCTTAAGGTCAGACGACACGTTCCTCAAATATATGTTTTATATCTCATGTTATTATATATTTTTTTTCATATTTGTCATTCTCTTCTAACTTCTACATTTTTTTCAAAATGTTTTTAAATATAAGTACACCAAAAATTGTGTTATAGGCCATTTAGAAGATTACCCATAAGAGTTATGTAAGAAATATGACTCAATGGTATCTTGGCCAAAAACCTGGCAAGCTACCCTAATTTTTTGCGAGAAAACTTGTTTAAGTACCTATACCTCCACGACAAATTCTTTTAAAATATATATTTTTTGGAGGGGAACGTGTCGTCTGACCTTAAGGCCACAAAAAAGTAGAAAATGCAATTTTAAGAGCTTTACTTTCGAACTAAATGTATGCACATTAATATTATATCGAAAATTCTACACCGTTCATATTAAATTTCAACTAGGGTATACGGATAAGTAGTTCCATAAAACCGATTAACATCTTTCAAATTTAAAATTTGATAAGAAATAGTTCCTTTTATAGTAGATAGTTGAAATATTTTGCCTTATTACTCCGAATAAATCCTTTTAAAAATAGTCCATAAAAAGTCCTCTTTACAAAAAATGTTTGACAATACCACATTAAACCTACATTGACATCAAAAGGGTCGACAGGTCGACAGTTGACACCTCTGACTAATGAAAAGTGTCACCACAAAGGTCGACAGGGTGACAGTTGACACCTCTTATTGGTTAACCTACATTGACATCAAAAGGGTCGACAGTTGACACCTCTTACTAATCAACAGTGTCACCACAAAGGTCGACAGGTCGACAGTTGACACCTCTTACTAATCAACAGTGTCACCACAAAGGTCGACAGGTCGACAATTGACACCTCTTATTGGTTAACCTACAATGTTATCACAAAGGTGGACAGGTCGACAGTTGACACCTCTTATGAATTTTCAAACCCATCTGAGATATTAGGGTTAGTTTTCAAATCCACTTGAGAGATAAGGGTTAGTATTCAAACCCGGCTAAGAGATTAGATTTAGTACTTGAACCCTCTGAGAGATAAGGGTTAGTTTCAAACCCACTTGAGAGATTAGGGTTAGTTTCAAACCCACTTGAGAGATTAAGGTTAGTTCTCGAATCCACCTGAGAGATTAGGGTTAGTTCTCGAATCCACCTGAGAGATTAGGGTTAGTTCCAGAACCCACCTGAGAGATTAGGGTTAGTTCCTGTCAACCCGTCGACCTGTCTACCCGTCCACCTGTCAACCCGTCGACAGGTCTACCCGTCGACCTGTCAACCAGTCGACCTGTCAACCCGTCGACCTGTCTACCCGTCAATAAGTCAACCCGTCGACCTATCTACCAGTCGACTTGTCAACCCGTCGACCTGTCTACCTGTCACCTTTCGACCTGTCAACCCGTCTTCTGCTGGAAAACATCTTCTAATTTCCTTTTCATTATCCAACAACGCGCATTAATTCGAATTTGGCGCATGAATCAGATTATAAAGCAAGGTGCATAAATTCAAGTTTGGCGAATGAAAATATTTTTATCGGGACTACTTATCCATATATCCTAGTTGAGCCCATATTGATTTATTCCTTTCATCATGGGTTGTTTGGAAGTTCGTGGACGATGGCAATCTTCGTTATATACCTTCTTCAAGATATTTCTTAAAAAAAGGAGATATGTATAAACCGAACGCGTTATGCTTCCTCTTTCCATATCGTTTTTTAAATCACTATATTAAGGAATGGCTGTAAAGCCTTCAGTTTATAAGTTAAATCGTAATGGATTTCAATTGGACACATCGGTTCATGATATAGCTTTGCAATTTCCAATCGTTTATTTCTATGCTTTTACTTTTTTTCTAATTAAGAAAAAGAGTTCTACGTCGAAAGATTAAATAATCGAGAAGTTAATGTTCTTTTTTTTGCTTTAATGATATAAAAGCTTATATCAGATAGAAAAGAAGAGAAATTTATTGAATTGAGAGGTATACACTTAGCTTATAACTGAGATTTAGTATACCCAATTTAAATTACAATTGCCGTGAGGCAGAGGTGCATTGAGACATCACGTTACAACCCGCAAGGATACATGTATATTGATAGCATAACAAGTACTTTAATGACCTCAACGCAAGTTGACTTCTTCGCCTGATAAACAATAGAATAAATTTTACAACATGATAAAAAGACATGAAAAAAGTATGTGCTGAATAGTATCATTTTTTTGAAAATGTAGGATGCAGCTGAATTATTGTTCTGGTGTTGCAATTGAAGTACTAGTATCTTTTTATTATCAAATAAATCATTTATAAGGATGTTTTTTTTTTCTTTCACAGATGAAGCTGATGTCTTCTGGATATTTCATTGTCGCCAATACGACCTTCACCGAAGGCCTAAGGAGAGCTTGACCTTTAGTTTAACCATCAGCATTCACAGATAAACTGCAAGGTTTTCCAGGTTCATCTGCCTCTCAGAGGAACCTATGGATATTAGAGTATTGAATGATATACGAAATCTTAGCTTGGAATATTCTTAAGAAGCGGAGACTTAGGAAAGAACTTGGACCAAAACATAGTTCAACAATTGTGTATTCTCTCATTTACTAAGTATTGTTGAATCTCAGTTCATTCTTGACAGTCATGTATAATCCCGTTAAATCCCTCTCTCTCTGTACACATTTATTGATCCTACATATGTAAAGGTATTATACCGACAAGTTAATCAAATGTTTAATTTGAATTTCGAATCCTTTAAAAATGTTTTAAACAATGCTGTCAAAGTCTTTTCCTTTTCAAATTGCATGCTTGATTTATGATTTGATAATAAACAAAAACGAAAATAAATTCATTAAATAATAAACGGAATATTTTTTTCACTCATTTGTAGGGGAAAAGAAAAAACTGTAACTTAACATCGAAATTCTGTTACATTGCTTATAAGTTTAAAGTGAAATCATCTTTGTATAAAGGAGTTCGAGGTTGATCTAAGGTACATGTACCAATTTAAACGCTTCATTAAAACTTTACAAACAAAGACAAAACAACAATAACGACAAAAAATTCAAGGCACTGGAATTGTTTTTAAAAGTCTTCATACGTATATTATTCAAAGAAAATTGACTCTGAAATATTGCATAGTGTGTTACAATATTTTCAAACCGTTAAGCAAATCAAATATAGATATTCTAAGAAACTTTCTACATATACGACGTAAGATATCAATGGTATTTAAATGAATTTACTTGAAACAAACAAACAAAAATAACGAAAAAGAACTATCCTTTCCTGTTTGTTTAATTCAGAAGAGAACAAGGTAATTCATAGAATTTGTGATCTCCACTTAAGGAAGAAAAGGAGGATGCTCAGATTTGGGGGTAGGTGGGTGAATAGAACCATTCTACGGGGAAGGGGGTGAGTTGAACCTCCCTACAAAGATCTGCAGAATTATTAAATATATGTACTAAAGTAAATAAAGACCAGGTTAGGTTAAAAAATGAACTGTCGATACTCAAAAGTACTTGAGATTTCCCCCGAAAATGTAAAGTTTCCGCACAGACAGAAAATATATTAACGACCTTGACTTTGAACTGTTTTTAACTCAAAATCAATAGAATTCTTCCTTAGGCAATAGATAATTGTAGTATAAAATTTATTTGAAAAGTTTAAAAGGTTCTTGAGACATCGCGCTGAAACGAACGTGTTAAAAGACAAAATTCGTGAGTTTATGATCTTGATCTCAAAATGAATTGGGTCTTTTTTAAGCCATGGGGAGTTGTGTAAATTTCACTACAAAAGCTCTAACGAAAGGCTTTTTGAGATATTGAGCGAGTGGAGGGGGGGGGGGGCAAAATGGATTGGATAGATATCAGGGGCAGAATATTTGTACTGATCCCTGCTGACGAAGCAGGTACATGTAACAACATTGTCTTTATTTGTAAGGCTTAATTATTCAATTAATTAAATTGTATTCAAGAGTAACTGGTATTATATTCTACTAGTGGTAATCCTACTTACACGCATTGCTCCCTTTCTAAGAAAAAAATTCTTCAAAATCATATACCATGTCTGAATATCTTTAAAATCCAAATAGCTTACATGAATTTGAATTACTTTATCTATATGTGATTCCAAAACTTCATAAAAATCTTTACAAACAAAAATACATAAAGGATTCGCGTAAAAATTCCACGAATTATCTATCTTTTCACATCACGAAAAAGATCCCTCACTGCTCAAAGGCCCTGAGTGCTGAGTATAGGACAAAATTTGCAGCTCTCCAACGGCAAATGGTGGCGTCTCCATATGAGTGAAAAATTCTCGAGAGGGGCGTTAAACAAAATACAATCAATCAAATAAAGCCCTGGCTTTTTGATATAATTGACAGTTGCTTGATTAATAAAAAAAGCACTCGTAAAGTTACCTTGTATAGGTCATTTGTTTTCGTTGGCAAAAAACATTTTGAAGTTCCACAATCTGCTGGAATTCTTGTTGGTACGTTTTGTGCCCTGTTAAAAAAAAACTATTGTATTTATTTAAAGTGAAATTTCTCTAAAATTTTGTAATTGAAGTGAAGGAAATACGTGTTTTGGCCTTTAACTCGATATTTAGATATATCAACTGCGTAATGTCAATGAACAATGGTTATTTCCTTCCTATGTCAATAGGATATATCCTGGAGAGCTTGAGATATAAGATGCTACAGAGTTTGAAACATTTGTTCCATATTTGGTATGTCACTTGAAAACAACGTTATGGTAATCTAACAACCAAGCTTCAAGATAAACCTGTTGACTTCTAATTTTTAATCGTCAACTTCCTTAAGTTATGCAGTATTCTACTACGATTATTGCTGAGATCAAAGAAAAGTCGCTGACATTTTTTTCCAATAAATCACGAACGTCATCAAAAAACTATCAGATCATAAACATGTATCAAACGTGTGCAGTTGAAATGTACATTTGACTTAAGAATGAAATACTTATTTAGACCACATCGATGTGTCGTCTTTTGCAATTTAAACACTGTGTATTGCAGAAGGTAGCTGATGAATGTAGGTTTCTAAAGAGAAGCGGGGCTGTTTCACGAACCTCACGACGCAATATTTAAACTCCGTGATTTTAGTGATAAAGTGGTAAAACAAGAAACTGATTTTGTTATTGCATTTTAAAGAGATTAATCTATATAAGCTATATAAGCTACAAACAGATTTAAAATTAATAAATGGTTAATCTTAATGCAGCGAAAGCACAAATCGTTCAATTCACAGGTAAACAGGTAAAAAAAATTACACTCTAGTGCTAAATGGAACAGCGTTATCACAACATCGTGACCTAATTCGTTTCTCTATCGAGAAATGATCAGTTGTATTTTAGAGCTGCTCGTACATGTAGTAGAATAGAAATAAAGTCCTTGTTGTCGTGAATGATGCAGAACGACCTCCTCGGTCTCGAAATGTTGTTTGAAATATAATAGACTCGGCTAACGTCTCGGCATTTATCTTTCAAACAACATTTCTCGACCTCGGAGGTTATTCTGCAACGTTCACGAAAATGCGGACTTTATTTCTTAAATATACCTTTATAATTTTTTATGGGTTTATATCTATAAGATTTTTCGATATGCAAGAACATGCTCTACGTACGAACAATTTCTAGAACGAGGTAAATTAGTAATAAAAAAGTTATGAAACAAGAATTCAGCAATCTCCTTTAAAGTCATGATTTCGAAAGGTTAATGGTCGTTACAATGACCTTGACATCAAATTCAATTTATCATTAAGTCAAATGCTCCGCAGGTAGGTTAAGATTACAACCAAATATTCAACTTGCCTATATGATATGACGACATAGTAAGCTATATGACGTGAAGTTTAGAGATAACAATTTCTTATAATCGATATCTAAGATTGATTTGAGGTCGTAAAAATTAATCAAAATATGCAGAGGCATAATACAAACAGAATTTTTGTCGTTTCTGGGTCTCTGTAGTTATCACAGAGGTTAATTACCAAACCCGTGACGTCATAACTGTTGATCATGCAGTAGCAGAGTGAAAGTGAAACGTAACGAGAATTCATGTAAACAAACACAAGAAAAGCATTTAGAATGAATATCACGTGTGATTCATGAGGGAATAAAGCTTATGAATAAGGTATGGTAATATACTTCAACAATTTCTTCGTAAAATTAAAGCAGGGAGGGTGTTTACTTGCCGATCAGCCTTTCCTCTGTCGTTCGTAACAAATTAGATGCAAAAGTTCAACACTACGCCGCACACTTTGAAACTTAATTTTTGTTTCTATCTAAAGTTCTTATTCTGTTGTTTTTGGAAACTGCTGTTAGAATCGTGGTTTACGGGAATTAATGCATTTTTTTCGATGTTATGAACAAAATATAAAAATTTTGGGAAGGTTTCGTCAGAAAGAGTTGAATAATTATTTCTGTGATAGGACAGTAGGATTCTAGCAGCACTTTTCATGGTACAGAGATGTTTTTACATAATTATTATTACAAAGTGAAATTAATTATCCCCGGGGTAGTGTTGAACTTTTCACTTTTTCATTAAGGGATATTTTCTAATTATAGACGTCACGTGGTGACGTCGTGGTGAAGTGCTTCATGTAGTATAAGTCCCATTGAAGTCAATAGAATGCATAATTATAACAAAAGTTTTATGCTTGACTTTTCCGATTTATTAGTGTTACATAATTATAAAAAAGTCCTTATTCGCCTAATTCTGGTCCATGTGCTGCCTTAACATACCCGCGTCACTGAAGTTTTTTTTCATTCTGATTGGTGGGCCATTATTTATAAATTGAATTGTCCAAGGATTTGTTTTCATATTTTTTCCGATCATGACAAGGAGCACACGGCGGATGTGACCGATCGACAGGTGATGCAGAGGTCAAAAGCACGTTATCCCACCTGTGATGTTTTGGGGATCCCTGTTTGCTCTGCTCCCATTTTAAATACTTTTCGTTTTCATCTATATATTTCATCTCATCATTTCAAACTCTGACAGAACAATGATAGTCCATTGCAATGAAGGATAAAGAGATAACAAACAGTATTCAATATAAAAGTCCACAAAACAATACAAAATAGGAGCAGAGCAAACACCGTGGTGGAATCAGGTGCTATGGAGGAGTGAGCATCCCCTGCTGACCGGTCACACCCGCCGTGTGATTCTTGTCATAATTGGGAAATAACAGAAAAATTCCCATCAATTCAGTGTATAAATAATGGTCTAACAATTAATATGAAAGACGTCAAATATATAAATTAGTCTACACATTCTCTTTATTTCTCTAGATTTTAAGAGATTTTATTGATATATGACATATATATCAATAACAATTGACAAATAAAAGATTTGTGTTCAGGCAAGAAAACATATATATTATTTAGGATAATTACCGTCATACTAATAGGTGTTGAAAAAGAATGACTCACATTAAGGTTCAGCGGAGAAGCAGGAAAGGCCTACTATTAGTACACATTCTTTGTTTTATCTGACTTCCTTGTCGGCAAGAAGAAAAGTTAAGTACCTTTTACCAATTGTGTGTATTGTCACATTTTAACACTACAAAAAACATTATTTATGTTCATATAATCAACAAGAATAGAGCTTTGATTGATAATTTTCTTATATATATTATATAACTTTGTGGAAGCACAATGAAAATGAAATATATTTTTTTTTACAACATTGCTTTTTGAAGTTTTGCAAAGAATTGATATCAAACAATCAGAATTTTAAATCTAACACGTGTAGGATATTGAATGATGTTGAAGATATAAATTAAAGCATATCAATAAAAATATTTATTAATTCACCAAGCCATCTTAATAAAAAGGAAATGCGGTGTTGAATTAATCATTTTTTTGTATCAAAACATTAATGGAAAATACATTTATCACCATTATTTATCACTATTAATTATCATATATTTTAGTTTAATTTACTCTTTGGCTTGATATTTAATTATTTATATGGATAATTAAAATCATGTTTTATTAAACTTTTATACAAATACTTTGAACCGACCATTTTTCGCGTCAAGTTTTCTTTCATGATTTGTCGGTTTGAAATCTTTCCAAGACGATTAATTTTCGCTGAGGAAATATTCTCTACAAATACTAAACAAAATGATTGGTTCGCGGCGTTTAATTTTTACGAATAATACTGGCATATGAATGAAGGTATATGTAGATTTATGGTAACCGTAGCTCACTTTCGTTCTAAACGACCATATAGTGTAGGATAGCACCGCGAAATTTCCATCGGCATCGAAAGAAACTTTTTTGACTTGTCTAGATGGCCGAGTGGTATAGCGCGCTGTACCTTTACTGCAAGGAAGACAGATTACGTTGGTCGAGAGTTCAACCCCGGAATGAGACGTAAGAGAGTTTCCTTATGCAAGGGATTTCTTTGTGCTTTCTTAATTGATATTCTTCCTAACTTATGGCAAATATATCAGTTTAAGCATTGTTGTAAAGTGTGCTTGATAAATAAAATTAGATTTTTAATTACAACTTGATTTTTGGTAAAACTAGTGTCTTAATAATGCTTTCTTACTCAGCCTCATTGATATGATTGCATCAGGATAATTTCATCGGCGTCATAGGTCCGTTTTAATTTATTTTAACGCTGTTCTTGTAATTCAAGGAAACAGATTCCATTGCACGAGAGTTCAACCCCGTGCTGAGGCGCAAGTCAGTATCCTTAGTAAAGGATCTGTACAAAACACGGTCATTGACCGTCTAAAACCTTAAGAGAAATTCGAATACAATAATTTTTTTTCTCTCACAAGCTGTGTCCGTACAATTCCTGTCCCCACCTATTGTTAATTACTAATGGTAGAAATTGTAAGACACGCTTTCATTCATTACAAGATTAACAATTACATAACGATCGTATAAACTTACATGATAGTAGACAACGTTAGACACGATTTCGTTTATAACAAGAATTACAATTACATAACGATCATATAATCAGAGCCAATAGGTTTGAACAAATAAAGGAAACAATAAAACAGAAAAACGATAAGTTTGTGATAATCTCCGGAAAGTCATTTATTATCGGTGATTTCATGCTAAGAATTATCATAAATTAGTTTCATTATTAATGTATTTAAATTCTGTGAAATCAAAGAATCTTTCACATCTACAGAAACCATGAACTGTGGAGGCATTTTTGCAACAATTGTCTGGGTATGTATTAAATGAGAACCATAATTAATAAGCTGTAAAATTATGGTTCATTTTATTTTATTTAATTTTTAAATTTTAATGCGAAGTCTTTTACAAGTTGTCTTTTGATAATTGACATTTTTCGACAAATATAAAAGTTGTAAAAATTTACTAAGGTTAAAGAAAAAAGAAAGTGAGACTATAAAAAACTATGGAATCATATAAGTCATCGCTTAAAAGTTAATAAATATAATTGAAATAATATTTTTTATTTGTTTAGTCATATTGACATGTAAGCATCCTCATGTAGTTAAGATTTGAATTTGTTCCAGTGAGGACCCCTGGGATTAGGGAGCGGCCACTGTAGAATCATCTTTTTTTTAAAGTAACACTGTAAACGTATTACATTTGGCTTTGTATTCTTTTTAGCGGCTTTTGTGGAACGCAGCAAGTACAACGCTAAATGTCTTGCACATATACACATAAAGAAGAAAAGGAAAAAGTGTGCTAAGTCAAATCTACGCTAACTTATTCAAAAGTCAATTTCCGCCAAATACCGTACACGCTAAATATAATACATTTACAGTATATAGGAAGAAAACTATTTTTTTTCTCAAGAACATCAAACTTATATGCTATGGTGATATGGAGTTATCCTCAGGTAGATTGAAATCCAAACCTTCCCTATTTCGTAAACCTCTTTTAATATTGAAGTGATTTGTGCTTTTTCCCCAGCCGATATGATTAATTGAGCGATGTTGCTTATAAGCCTCTTGTTTTTGTTTCCCGCTTAAATTTTGATCTCTCTGTCAGTCAGCGTGAAACATTTGTTTCCAAGCGAGTCTCCGAACCTTTGCAATGAACATTTACATGACCTATGTAATCCCTATTGTCTAAAAAAAAAAGTCGCCTGTTGATATTAAAGTCAAAAAGTTTAGTAAAGGCTAAAATAAATATACTCTTCAAAAAAAAAAGAAAAAAGAAAAAAAAAAAAGAAACGCATATTAGAATTTTAGTGACACATTGTACCTAGATGTTATTTAGTAAAATTATGTATTGATAATACAGAAATGTGGTTTACAATAGGAATACCATCTAAATGTCATAATTACTCAAGAGTTTTAAAATCCTAGACAGTTTAAGGTACCAGGTAATTAAAGATCAATATCTGGTAAGCCCCCCACAGACACAAATGATAGCCAAAAAAAAGCATCTAATGGAAGCAAATACGTGTTAAAAAACTGTATAGGAATACTCTTCCACACCTAATGTAAAGCTCCGGAGAGCTGTTGCGGAGTCTGAGGATGCGATTGTGTTTGATAAATAATGTCTTCCATTTTTTCCAATGCTGCTCGATTGGGTATAAATCTGGCGTTTTAGATGACTATGGCAGAAACAGGTTGTTGTTGTTGCTTTGCAAGAATGGGAGTGTCAAACGAGACGTATGTTGCTGTGTCAGACTGAACTACGGCTCTACAATTCCTCAAAATTGAAAAGGCATGTGCAGGTAGAAAATCGTAAGAGTACCTTTTTCTCTCAAAGTCCTTTGAATACGAACCATATTAGTCTTGTTTTATGTGATACCATTTTCCATATCATTACACTACCACTTCCAATGTTTTTAACGTCTTTGAGGCAGTTCTCTGTCTAACGTTTATTACGAAGCCTTTTCACTCTAAACTTTATAAAATGCTTTCCCATAAACATTCAAGACTAATAGCTAAATCAAATTTTCCGCGGTAATGGTGTGGTCATACTCTATTGATCGGAGATTTTTGAAGTCGATATTTGGGATGTTGTGGGGTCAGAACAATGGCATGAATAATCCTTATGTAATAATTCATAGTCAGCCGAAAACCACAATAGCAAATGCTGTAGATGACGTCATTGTGTTTTATTCATAAAGTTTACGTAATCCTCTGAAGTGAAGCTGTGCTGCTGATGTCACATGTGGTCTCCTGTATTTTTTGCGAACATTGGGTGTTCCAGATTAATGTTTTATGTTTTATAGGTTAGATATGGTGCTGTGCACAACATTAAAAACTTTTGCAATTGTAGACTGTGGTACATCTGCTACCAGTTGCCCATTTTCCTTTTTGTGCTATGCAACATTCAGCTGCAGCATTTTCAGAAAGGTTCAATTTTCAGATAAAACCAGATTGAAAATATCGAGAACCCCCGGAATTGATAGACCCTTTGTGTCTAAAGTAATTGTATCAAAAACAAGCAAAGGTAAATTGAGATCAAACATTTTAAGGAATTTTGCAAAATTGGGTCTTTTTGTCTGTGAGATTTGTAGAGTAGATGTAAAGTTAACAATTGCATTTAAGAAATATTGCATTTTACTCGAATGCGTCATATTCTTCTAAAAATGAAATTATGAAAAAAAATTATCAAACATTTTACAGGATATCGTTCCTACTATGCTTTTTTTGAAGAGTATTCTTTGTTTCGTGTAAAATTTTTACAGTGTAAAATAATGAAATATTTTTACACTTAAACAACAAGTATATGTGATTGCTGTTTGTGATTTATTTATCAAACGCTAGTGATAAGATGGTCCAATAATTTGTCGGTAAGATGAAATTCTTTAATTGTGTAATATGTTGTACCAGAGTTATAGGATGGTATTAAGTACATTTTAGGTTCATTATGATGCTAATAGTCCATTTATGTGACCACAAAATATTGTGTTAATCAACTGCACCGAAGTCATTGTTGCGAAACGCTTAAAAAATATACGAGGTCTGTCCAATAAATAATGTCCTAAACTGTATGACATGCAATACAGATATCATGTGACATTAAGATTAACTTTTTCGCATTACTGAATCTTTAATGAATTTAGAACAATTTATGTGACTATTTTTCATCACATAATTTCATTGTGAAAATCTGAAAAAAAAAGTCAATTTAGGACACTGCATTAAAAATGAATGGTAAGGAATCAGTAAACTAGAGTGAAATTACACGCTTCATAAAAAGCATATCTCATGATGAATTACAAAGAAAAATTCCCTGAAATATGTAAAATTTATGGCAACCAATCTCTGTTTATAGACAGAGGAACAGGTGGATTTCAGTAACAAAAAACATATATTGGGCATTAAAAAATGGCCACCGTTCTTGCTAACAAAAACAACTAATGTACTGTTTGCTAAGTTTCAACAAATAATCATTGATGATGTATGATTGACTTTAAGACACGTAGCAATTTATATTTTCATTTCGGGAGAAGTTCACATTGTTTTAAAGAAATGTTTGACTGTAAAAAAGTTTAGTACTCAAAGATCAACCTATGTTTTGAAAAGTGAGTGAAAACATAGCGTGTAAGAATATGTAAACAATTACATATTTTATGTATTTTAAAATATAAGTAATTGTTGCTATCCACATTTGTTTGAAGTTACAACAGATAATAAAACTTGAATATATTGCTTAAACCCTTGAAACGAAATTTACAATAATGTGCTTGACAAAAACAGGAAAGATCTGAGAAGAGTAACGAATTGCAAGAGCTCAAAGACAGATTTATATGCAATTTTCTTAAATATTAGAGGTTTTATTGTTCAAATTCGTATTCGCTGAGGCAGTTTAATTTCTGGAAGACTCTAGAAAGCAAATATTTTTGCAAAAGATCAAAAGGTTAATCAGTGAAAGGAACCAGAATCAGGAATCCACTGCATTAATTTTTTTTCATGACAGCGTCCAAACCCGTGCGCCCCGAAGAGTACAAGAGTTTTTGGGATAAACAGAAAGTTAATTTTTTTTGGCATTAGCAATATTCGCCAGATTTTTCTCCTCTTTACTTGTTTCATTTTTCCAATCTTGAAAAAATCACCTTTCAGGAAATCCTAAGATCTACCATTTTTCAGTATACTAGGGGTCATACTCAAAATGAGTTCCAAATACAATCAGAAATTGGATAAAAAAAAATTACAGACATGTGTTGGAATGAATAGAGAATATTAAGTTAAATCATTAAGACTCTAATCATTTTTAATTTTATTGTTTACGATGTCTACGCAGAATTTAATAACTGCTCTTTTCCTCAACTTTAATATTTTCCTTAAACGGTTTTTTTAAACAATGCCGATCACATCTTAATGGATTCTAACATCGATTTTTCAGTTTTTTTTTTAAAAACCATTGAACGTTCAGATGTGGCATATTAGACGTTATAACTGATTTCAATCTCAAACTGTAAAATGACACATATGAAAATTACAAACTATAATCAAGATCAAACGACTATTACTTGTAATACATCATTGCTTATTATACACGGGGTGCTCTGTTTCCATTTACTCAAAGGATAAAAGAACCAAATGTACTTTAAATAAATGAAACTGACAGCATTAGAAATAGCTTAGTTTCATTTGATGTTGATATAGGCCTCAAAGGTGTATATACTTGTTATTTTACGGAGGACTGTGTGCTGACAGACCACTGAAATACTTAAGCAATATGAATCATTATTTTTAAAGATAAAGTGTCATAACTGCAACAGTGTATGTAGACAAAGTGAGTAAGCGCGTTATGAAAATCTATTTGTAATTATGAGACTATATCTTTCAAAAAGACAAACAGTTATAGGACAAACAACAAATGTTCTCCCATAGATTCCATACAAAGTTGAAACCCTGTCAATGATATGTATATTAAATTTAGGGCAAGCGACTTTATTGCCGTAAAATTTCGAATTCTTGGAAAACAAAATATGCCAAAAATATACCGTTTGTTGCACTTTTAATTTACTTTCAAATTCTATTTGTTTGTCACATTGCCTTCAGCATCAAATAAAATGCATCCTTTCCTTAACCTACTATATTTTTTTTTACCTAACACTCCTATATATCTCAAAGAAGCTTAAGGCTTCATAATAATAAATTTTTGACTTAATAATGACTCCAAAAAGTCCTGTTGACAGCAGTAAATACCTTGGAATCATTGAACGAGGGATAATGCTACGTCATTATAATTATTGATCGCTTAATAATGACTTCTTAATCAAACTTTCTTTGATGGCGAAGTCAATGAACCGTTCCGCTGCACTAAAATTACGGAGACTGTTATATTATAAGAAGCATGTTTTCACCATTGTGACGTAATAACAGTCGAATCAGGTTGGCAAGTGTTGTGTTAGATCATTCCCTTCCAGTCCTTCTATAATAAAACTATTATGGACTTCAGTGAACGGTGTTTATGTGGTTATAAGAACTTACGTGAAATAGACCTAAAACATAGAAAATGGTATCGTTGGCTCGGTCGCTATTCTGTGTCTTCAGTCATTATCTCTTGCTATGGGTCCTTAAAACAACATATTGACCTACACTGAGATTTATTATTAGTCTACAATATATTTTATTGATTAAGAAATGGATTGAACAGCAGGCATAAATGCCTATGATCATTCTCTCCATATTTATTATTAAATGATATAGGAACAAATTTTTAAATGTATAACAAACTTCTTTCACTTGAAATCACAAAAACTTGAATAAGTTAAAATCAAAATTAATATTATATTTCTTAATACTGAATTGTCGTCAAATATTGCTCATATTTTTTTTCATAAGCCGAAGAACTTATAGAAATTGAAAATACATAATTTTACCAAAATCAATTGCACCAAAATCTACAGTAAAATTCGGTTATAGCTAAGTGCTGTGGACCTGTTATTTTAATTCGCTATATCCGGAATTCGTATAACCATATATAGCGAATTCGCAATATGCAAGTTTTACAGCAAGTATTACTATCAAATATGTTAGAGAAGCAAATTTTACAAAACCTACCTTTGATACCTAGGATTCTACAATTGAATTTCATTTACAAATTCTTAAAGAAAATAAAGTCAGTTCAATTAATAAAATTTTAAGAACTTAGAAAGTTCGTTATAAAAGATGTAAATTTCATTATATTTTACCTCAACGGGACTCAAAATCAGTTCGCTATATCCGTAAATTCGTTATATCAGAGTTCGTTATAACCGTATAAATTCTACAAGGATTTGAAAAGAATCTAAACGGGGTCCTTGAAAATGTTCGCTATATCCTCGAGTTCGCTATATCCGTGTTCGTACTAAACGAGTTTTACTGTATTACTTTTCAACACTTAAATGTCAAAAAACCAAATCAAGTCATACGAACAGATGAAAAAACAAGGTGTAGCTTTTGACAAATAAATTAATGATACACAGGAAACCGTGTATCTTAAGTGATTATTTTCCGAATTTTATGATCAATACAATGAAATTCTTAGCAAAACATGTACAATCTTATACGTAATCAAATTTTACTGTACCATTAAAATTGATTGACATTTATTTTCGTCCGTTTAGCTTGGCATGACAATCAGCGCATGGCGGGTGTATTTGTGTAGGGATTACCTACCAGCCCAGATTGTTATATCTTTAGAGGTCTGATTTTCTCTGCTTCTAATTTCATAGCTTTCCTAAGCTGGAAGCTCGGGTGAGCTTTTCTGGTCACATTTTGTCTGTGGTCCGTCCGTACGTCTAGCTGTCTGTTTGTCTGTATTTTTTTTCTTTTTCTTCACATTTCTGACCTCTCAGGAATCATTCGGTAAATTTCAATTACACATTCCACAAAGCATCCTAATATAAAGGGGATTCCAGATAGTTAAAATAAAAGGCCACACTTTCATTCAAGGACAGACAATTTACAACTAATGAAAAATTGGTGAATTGATTTAAAAATCTTTTCAAGAACCAGCGTGCCAGAAAAGATGATACTTAAATGGAAGGTAATGTAGATTCAAGATTGCTCAAATAATAACTCCCGTGGGCAGGGCAGAGCCACAAGTGGCAACCAAATATTTACAGAGGAATATGAAGGGAAACATATTTTTAAGAGTCATTCTCAAGAACAACAAAGACATGATTAGTCATTTTAATATAGAAGCATCTTAAGGTAATGATGAATCAGCTGGGGTAGGGTGGGGCAGCAATGGACGAGTAAAGTTTTACAAAGGAATATATTTTTTTTTAAAAATAAAAATATTTTTTCTTAAAAGAATAAAAAAAGAAAAGAAAATCCGTGATTGGTCACATTGATACATGTATGTAAGCATTCGGATGTAATGCAGATTTAAATTTGTGCCTATCATGAAGAGTGGTGGGGTCGGGGGTATGTTGTTAGAGTTCAGAGGTTAACAGTTAGTCATAGAAATATACAAGCATCCTTAGTAACCGTAGATTCTGGTTAATTCAAATCATATCTCCTTCCCTTATGTGTAGGTAAGTGCCAATTATAAATCTAAACTTTCAATACGTAGTTGATCCTTACGTCGCGGGTTTGAATCCTACTGTGGGACTCGGAGACCAGTCATTCGGATGAGTCCGTGTAAAACCGAGGTCGCAGTAGGTGCTGGCACAAAAATGTAACCTCCCTGCTCAGTGGCCCTGAATGTCGAGAATAAGACATTTGCAGCTCTCCACCGGCTAGTGCTGGCGTCTATAGATGAATGAAAAATTGTTAAGAGGGACGTTAAACGATATACAATCAATCAATTATTTTTTTCTTTCACAGATATTCGTATGGCTGGAGAAAAGTCAATTAATTGTTATACCTGATGATATATCTTTGCTATTGAACGGAATCTCTGAACAAAGGCTGAATTATTCGAATCCGGAAACAGTAGCCTTTATGTCAAACAGGAATCGCACTCTAAATTATACTAAGACAATTCAGAATGACGTAGCAAAGTTTCTCATCAGCAGTTTCTTGACGTATTGTCCTAACATTCCTCTGTGCTATGACCGGGGTGAGTTTTACCAAAATTATTCCGTTCCGTTCTACAGGAATTTATCCTCCGTTTGTCAAGAATGCAGCTGTGCCTCTGATTGCATAAATAACTGTTGTGTCAGCAAATATATTCCAATAAAAAGCAATACTTCAGTTAGTTTCGAACACGACAGAGCTGTTGATTCTAAAGAAGGGACATCTGTTCCATTGTCTTGCAGAAGTACCCGTTTTGGTGCAGTTTATAATAGCACAACGAATAAAGAAATTGAAATGTCTACACCGAAATATTTGCTGGTAGTAAACTGTCCCGAAGGATATCCTAGGAATTATGTCTGGCAGAGGTGCAAGAAGTTTCTACCAGATACACAGCTTAGGAATGAAGAAATTCATACACCTGTAACATCAGTTAAAACAAATCAAAGTTATCAGAATAAGTATTGTGCACAATGTTTTGATGAAAATCAAAATTATCTTCATTTCTGGAAAAAAGTTTTCGTCACAGATAATTCTGAAGAACTACACGGAGTAAAAGAAAACCTTTTCCTTTCTGCCTACGAGAACAGATTGATGGTGTTTTTCAAACCACCATCCTTTTTAGAACAAACTTTGGCATGTCATCAACCTGATGTAACCCGTTGTAATGTAACAGGACTTTGGAGACAATATGACGAGAGATTACTTTGGGCCTGTGAAAAAATGAAACAAACATTATTATTCTTTCATTCTAGATTTAACTTTAGATTTAAGAATCTTTATTGTGCAATGTGCAATACATTTTCTCCTGAATATACATTGCCAATTTCAGCTGAAGATAAACTACTGGAAGCAGACTTTTCTTTTGGGAACTATTTCAGGCAAACTCTGGGCTTATTTCCATCTCTTCTGGGTTTTACAGCAGTTCCAAAGATATCCAATTACAAAGTTGATAGTATCTGCGATTCTGAATTTTTTTACAGCCCTGTATTGGTAAGTTTTACTTTAGCTAATATCATACCCAGTTAGAAAGTAAGCGCGATTCTGAAATATTTCACAGTTATGTATTAGTAAGTTTTACATCAGACAAAACCATGCAGAATATCAGGGTTGACATTTGCAAGCAAGTTTTTTTTCCAAATTAACAATTGGTTTTATCGGAATCAAGACTCCTAGCTTTTCTGATTATACTGACAAAATCGGAAATAACTAAGCCGTCATCGTTGGTAACCTACGGATAAAAATTATATCATTTTTCTTATGTATCAGCTTGAGGAAGCTTCTGGACTGACAACCGTGGTTTGTAACGATGCAGAATCGTTGAAGTGAAGAAAACGTGACAAAGCCGTGATTACTGAGCACACAAGCGATAATGTTTGGTCTGGAAATTAAATTAAATTATGGGAAATCGTTGCTATGCCTCTGTAATTATTTTGCTTAGTACTGCAACGAAATATTGACAGATTAGAATTTGTTTTATATTGTCTCGTAAATCCTATGAAAGAATGGCTTGACCAACTCTACTTATATTTACATATGATGATTGATTGTCTATTGATTTTTTTCTAAACAATATTTGGATTTTCAACCTAAGTACATGTATCTCCTTTCCTGTAAATTGTTTATTGAGCTCGTTATATATCTTCGTGTTGCTCACTGCGCTTAGTATCATACATTTAATTTTAAGCGTTGCGAAAAGTGCCCGAGTTCTGTCTCTACGAAGTCTTAAAACAACAACTGAGTAAAACAAATCACTCTCATATGTTTAAGACATGAATATGTCCAAACTACTTTGAAAAATTCTATAACTATCAAATTGATATTATTTCGTTTTACTTCGTAAATACTGTGGTCGAAATACTATGATCTTTTTTGAAAGTATAAACTATTATCAGTTGTACTTAAGCTGGCTATCTTCATAACCAAGGCCTTTATATTTGTTTTTATTAGAAAAATTTCACAACTATCTGACCAATGCAAAGGACCTTAAAAAGCACCATTGCCAGACTTATCAGTATTTTCATACCTTAATAAATCGTTCTTTTTTATGAAATATAGACAAAATAGACAATTTCATTTATCTCTTGTCATGTATCTCTATTATATGGCCTTTACTTTGAAAGATTCGATTGATGAACTGTACATTGTTGTTGAAAATGTACAAAATCAAGACCTTCTTGTTCAAGAATTATACTGCAATATTATTGTAGAAAATATGCTAATGTACAGTCTAACTTTGCAGCTAAAGGTTTTTTTTGAAAGAGCTGAACTTGTCTTCCTATTCTGTTAATAAACTGTGTAATGCTCTTTTTTTCAGAGAATATGTTTGCCCATCATTTGTGATCCTGAATACATACAGCAAGGGCCTAAATGCCAGCGAAGAGTTTCAAATGATTTAGATAGACGGTTTTTCATTACGGCTTTGATTTGTTCTAAAGAACAAAACAAACCTGTGAATTTAGAGAAATTTATCAAATTTCTGACTAAGGAGCTGAAATTTATTTTTAAGAACTTTCGATTAATCAAAATTAGATTTCCCCCATCAGTTTTTACAAAAAAACATATGCATTGTCATCCTTTTATAATAGATACAACGACAGATAAGTTAGCAAATGAGGCTTTTATGACAAATTTTCTTTTGCTGTTCTTTCAAAACGTATCTTTAAATTATAATAATGTTTCATCGCATCTAGTAATTAAATCAACAAATTTTGATGATTATTTTCTATCTTCATTCGAAACAAGAACTTCAATTTTACTTCAGGATAAAAACAGATATTCATTTTTTTATTCCACAGTAAGGGTGTCAAAACTTAAGTACTGTCCAAAGATTTATTTACCAGAAGGTTACCATGTGAATTATAGTGACTTTGAAGTTTGTATCATCGAATACGATGTTTGTTTAAATAGTCATCTTGTGAAATTTGAACAAGAAAACCAAGTCATCGCTATATGTTTGGAAGATTATAGAAGAATGGTAGAGAACTATATAAGAAAATCTAGTGACGAAGGTTCACCGGAGACCTACTTCTCAATTGTCTGTCTCTCTGTCTCCTCCTTCGGTTGTATCCTCACGCTCATAACGTTCTGTGCTTCGCAAAATGCATTAAATACAGCAAAAAAGTTGTTAATAGCATTGTCCCTCTCTCTTTTTCTGGCCAATACTTTTTATACGACCTCTCGATGTTTCATCTATTATTATCCAGTATGCATGATATTTGGATTACTTTCTCACTTTTGTTGGCTGTTGGTCTTTTCTCTTATGACTGCTCTGTGCTTCGATATGTTTCTATTATTGTTTGGTGTTTTAAAATTTGAAACGTCTATCAGTTTTACTGCATATCTAATGTCTACCCTTACACTGGCCATGTCAATGGTGACAACACACATTAGACTCAGCCACCAATTCAGTGAAGGATCAAGCCTGGGTTATTCAAAAACTACTTGTTTTATTGAAAACCGGACACTGAAGGTGTTTACTTTTGTTCTGCCTGTAGCGATAATGGTACTTCTGAATACTCTCGTCTTCATTTTAACCATTTACTGTATTAAAAGGAACACTACGATTTCGAACTCTCGGGATAAGCAAAATTTTAAGATTTATCTTAAGTTATCGACAGTTACAGGGATGGCTTGGTTTTTTGGATTTATTTATGAGTTGGTTGACGTTCCCTTCTTTTCCCATATCCATAGCTTTTTCAGTGGCTGTATTGGGATGTTTATATTCATAGCATTTGGAAATCAAAGGGATACAAAAATAAATGACACAAAAGTTGTTTCAAAATCATTATCTACTCATTGTGAATTCTATCAAAAAAGGTCAGAGATATATAAAAATCAAAGGCAAGACTCTGGTATGTGTTGAATTCAATGATGTTGAGGCATAGAGGTCGGTAGATTTTAAAAATATCTAACATTTCGGTTATTTGATTTTGCAAAAAGCTACATTTGCTTTAAATAAAATTTCACAATTTTGTATCATAAGGCCACCAGAGTCTCTTAGACGCCGATTTGTAACGTATCTTAACATTTCTAGCTTCTTTATAGAGCCGATCTTAACAAAATTTGGTATGTGGAGAAATGATAGTAAAATAAAACAATTTTACGGTCCCTTTCCTTATTGAGTTTGAAGAGAGTGACAAAAACTATACAAATTTATGGTATCTTTCAAAATTTATATCTGAGATTGAAAACATTCCAACTGTGGCCATTAATATTAATGTAATAAGCATTGCGTCCAAAGACATAATTGAGAGATTTGTAACCCTTTGAAAGATTTCCTCTGATCAAGAATATTTCTTCAAAAGTCTAATTTAGCAAATATGCTGAGTATATAGCTATAGTTAAGAACAGACACGTCTTTTTAAATCCTGTAGCCACATAGTCAGGTTTCTACTGCAAGCGAGTAAAGTCTATTGATTTGAATGTTAATATGTAAGATTATTTTGAAATGGATATTTACCAAGCATGTTAATTAAGTGATTGGTTATAAATTAGGATATTTCTTTCAAACCTATGTGTTTCCCCGCAACCGAACGGGGTGTTAGAATGGAGCTTTGTTATTTACATATCTATTGGGCAGTGTATGTTATACTTTCAAAACCTTTCTTTCTGCTCCAAGGTAAATTGCAAATAAACTAAAAGCAAGATTATTGTCAGAAAAGGACCTTTATTCTAAAGTTATGGGTCAAGAGAATGCATTATTTCTGTTGAAGCCTTCTTCGTTGCTTTTTCCTGATTACTGATAAGACAAATTGTTTATTTATAGATAAAACAGTATGCATTGCGAATGCAAATGCAATTGAGGTCATGGAGTCAGTATTTTCTGTGCTGTTTTGAGGGAAAGGCAGTTTGCTTTTCGACAGGAGAGACATTAATTCTCATTTGTTTGTCAGACTGCCATTATGCCCGTCTGTCACAAACAATTCACCTTGTCTATAGCTTGTGACTGAGAAGTAAAAGGGCCTTTATATTCCATATATATATCACCTTTGACAAGACCAATTGGCTTTGAACTTGAAATCTTACCAACTGTTTTACAATGTAAAAATTACATCATTAAATGTTAAAATTACTCTGAATTGGTAATGGCTTTCAAAGAGAAAAAATAAGACTTTCATTTTACTCGAACATTATATGGAACAGAGACTCTTACTCCTATACGCAATCCTTCAAATTTGACCTCCATTTCAGGAATATCATCTTTCCTTTAGACTTCAGATCTTTAGGACATAGGCTTAAATGTTTGATATGTGTATTATGATTGAAAAAGCGGGGAGAGGGAAACAATTATTTGAATTGCTTGTAATATAAATGATTTAAAACATCGAACATTATATGGAACAGAGACGAATTTATATCTAAAAAGACAAAGGTTTTTGAATACTGTGTAAAATCATAGTTGAAGGAAATCAAAATATGGAGATAACGAACAATATTTAAGGTGGGATCATGTGAAATGGATGAGTGAGTTCCTCTTGTCAACCGGTCACATCTGGCGTGTGCTCCTTTTCATATTCGGGAAAAAACGGGATAACATGTTGTCAATTCAGTGTATCAAAAGAATGTAAAGAATGGATACAATTAGTATGAAAAACGTCTGTCAGCATTATCTCAATGATAAATTATTCATGTATATAGGTCTTTTACAGTGTTGTACTTTACTTGTATATGGATCTTTTTAAGTGTTGTATTTTACTTCTATATGGACATTTTGCAGCATTGTAATATTCTCAGGTCACCCATAGGGCCTTAAGAAATGTTTTGTTTTACTGAGATAAAGTAAAAAAAGGTGATGAATAATCCACCAGCAAATTGTCGTTACCGATATTTGTACCACTTATTTTGTATATTTAATGCCCAGCTATATTCTTACATGTTATCAATAATGGTATTTTCACGGAAGACAGGAAAACAAATACCATAACAAATATCTCCTTTGAAAATTAAACCTCTAACTTTGTTATAATATACAAAATAAAACCACCTGAGTATCAAATGTTCCTCTTTTTTCTTTTCCATATATATACAGCTACACTTTTATTCGATAATCCCAACTTTCTGGTAAAAGATGTATGTGTGTAAATATATGTAAATGTATATGTTCTAGATATAAAGATTATTTGCATTATTTATGCATACATTTGATGATCAAACTTCTTATGTACATTTAATAAAGTGTTTAAATGAATTTATAACTTTAAAAAAGTTGGTCACCTGAATATTGTTATCTGCATCCTTTTGACATCGTGTATTAACATTTGAAGATTTTTAACTTCACTGAATCTGATAAATTAAGTTTAACCAATTTTGACATGTATTGCCAAATGTTTCAAGGAAAATAAAGTTTGTGATTTTCTGGGTCCCTGCAACCCTGAGGACTGCGTGTTCAGGGCTAAAGCACTGAAATTTATGCAATCTTTAATTATTTTCCACTAGACTCCTGGATATCAGGCAGTCAAACTATTTGCATTATTGTTAAAAGCATTCAATCTGCTGCATAAAATGTGAAAATCATGGCCCAAGGCTCGGGGATTCTAGACTAGGATTGGGCTCTATAGATTACACAATGAAAGTATTTTAATTTTTCATGTTTTTGGCTGGTACTAACCAGACAGAATCTCTGTTATGACGAAGAGAGATGACTCTTCCTTGTGTGAAACCCAGAGGTTCTGCTGTTAGGGTGCGTGGGGATCTATTGAATATATATAGAAAATACATTAGATTTTGATATTCTTCTCCTCTGCTCATGGGCATTTCGAATATGAACTATCTACATAGTTATGATAAGCAAGAATGCTTCTCTAAGCAATGATTGTTCTTTAAATACAGTAATTTTTATGACCACAATAATGAGTTTGGTGTAGGGCTGGATGTATATATGAAATTATAAAGTAAAATGTAGATAGACTACAGGTATAGTCATAATCAATAAAAGGGTGTTTCTCATTGAATTATGAAATTCAAGGCCCGTGGGTCAGGGGTACCATAGAGGGGGTTCTCTTATAATATACTGAAAACGTATCATGCTTTGGAATCTGCTCCTTACTACATGGATCCATAAAGTGTAACCCAGAGTGAGAGGTTCCTGTGGGATAAGGGCACCAAATATAATGCTGATTATCACTTATTCGTTCATTTTGATTGTCTCCCAAGGTGAATCTTGGTATGGATTTCATGTAAATAAACTAAGCATGCTATATGTAAGTGCATAAGTATGAACGATTGATTTCATATTTCATATTATATTTCACTCATATGGAAACGTTATTTTTTGCCGGTTGAGAGCTTCAAATTTGTCGTATAATAGGCACTCAGGGCAATTTAGCAGGGAGGGATATTTTTCGTGCCAGCACCCACATTGACAGGGGGCCTTGGTTTATACGGTCTCATCCGAAGGAATGGTCTCCACGTCCCATGGTAGGATTCGAACGCGCGACGTAAAGATAAAGTCCTTTCTTTGTAACTCTAGAGCAGACGATCTAACCATTGGCGGTTGTGTAATTATGTTAGGCTTTTGATTAAACGGGAGGTGTATTTTATTGTTCAAAAGTTGTTACATGATGTTCACATGATCTATAAGGTCAAAGGGCCTTTAATTTTTTTTTGAAATTATTTATATGAATGTACGAAATATATATTTTGTTGTTTGCATGTTCATTTGAATGATTATGTATACATATGTTGAAGTGACTTTTCATAATAATAATTGTGTGGGATTAAATTATTAAAAAAAACTATTTATTATTTTTCTTTCATAAAAATATACTTACGGGTATGGTGAACAGTATTTTATTTTTGTTTTCAAGTATATTTACATAATTTATGTACTGTGAAATCACAAATTTTCGTGGGGGTTAATTTTTGTTGTTTTCTAGATATGAAGAGACCCACGAATTTATGTCCACCACGATATCCAATGTTCATTGATACTCTGATAAGAGAGATAACTCTTAATGACATGAATGACTATTATTCCTGAATATATTTGCCTAGTCAAAATGCCTTTTTTGTCCAATTTTGTCCCGCAAGCCATGCTATCATTGTTTGCATTTTACTTATAAAATACACCATTTTTCGAAATCATTCAGGTTCAAGCAGAATATTATTTAAGTGAGCAGAGGGTTTATGAACCTTAATTTGTCTTCAAATTTGTAAACGTTTAATTCAAACATATATGTTTTACAATGTCATATGGAATTGTATGAGGCAAATAGCACACTCAAAACATTGCCATTTAAATGTCCAAACCTTACCTAGAGGACAATAGTTTAGACACCAATAGCGTTTTCTTAACCCTTCTAAAACGTAGACAGAAAAAAGAGATTTTTTAAGTAGTGAAAAAACTTTGTTTCATTCTTTCATTCAATTGTTCAGGGGAGATCGAAAAGCTTCGCAAGAATTATTAACAATTATGAACAAAATTCCCTTTATGAATGATTTTTGTCGGGATGTTCTGTCGATTGGGAAGTGATGCAAAGGAAAGTGTGTCTGACGGGGAACGTTTCTAAAAATTTTTTTGTTTGGTTTCCTTTATTTGCTATTTTTAAGCAACTTAATTTCATTCATTTGTTTTCTGACATTTTTGTTGTTACTATTTTGTGTCTTTATATATCAAACACTGCACTCACTCTACATGTTGAGTTATAAATGATCTCCCTTTTTTGGACTGGTGATTACTATTATTGGACAGGTACAGGTACATTTTGAGACTGCAAGAACAAAGACATGACGTCACAGAAATGTTTTTAAGTGAAATGATCTTATAGGTACAATGATAGAATAAAATTGTAAAGAATAATTTTTTTTTAGAAGCGTTAACTTTTTTTATATGCGTGATAGTTTTTACATTGTCTACAATATAAACAACTGCATAATTATATGAAGAAATTTATAGGTTTGTAGGTTTTATGTTGTGTGTGGAATTATATAATCAATAAATTTAAGTATACATCAAATTTACACGCATTTAAATGAATGAAGTATACAAGAGACATAGAAGTATTAATAATGCTGATCAATCCTTACAAACAGCATCTACAATGCATTCAATACATACACATTAATTACAATATAAGTATGATTAGATTAAAATCTAAGATCCCTTTGCATACTCGCTACACTAACATTTAAAATATCCCATAGAGGGTCACATCAGAGGTCAATACAGAACAACTTAAGACATTTTCTTCAACAAAAATACGATGATTTTTTAGGCGACGATTTGATTGTTTTATAGAATTTGACCTTTGACGCGGACCTTTATAAAGGATGTTGGTAGATATTAGTGTTGCGGGTAAGCCAGAGTATCTTAGCATTTACTCTTGATAAGATTGCATTTATCATAGCATGAAATCAACCTTAATCATGTTATTCCAACCAATACACCAAAAGTAATTAATAAAATATTAAATTTATATTTAAAATATCATACAACAAAAACTTATATACATTAGCACTTATGTAAATGGGAATTGCATTTTTCTAAACTTTCAAAAGTAGAAATATTGGTTTCTTTCCCTTGTCAAAATATTATGTTCTTCTCGATTATTCATTTTGTATTAGTCGCCCGAATGGCGCAGTTCCTTGAGTGTCTCCTTTAGATTCGCTAAGTAAGGAACAGGCCTAGGGGCCATAAAACTTAGACGAGCTCACTTTTGATCCCAGTCCCACTTTTTCCAAAAGGAATTAATAGTGGAAAAGTGAGACTTAGATCAAAAGTGAGCTCGTCTAAGTTTTATGGCCCCAGGGCCAGAACCTTACATCGAGGGTTCCTAGTGCGTCTCCTCTTGATTGTTACTTATTTTTAATATACTGAAAGAAAACACAATGTAGGGTAGCATTATATTGTATTCCATATTTTTTTCTAAACTTGACCAAATGCTACTTTAAACCTAAATTGGAGTTCAAAAATGGCTTTGATTTTACGGAGACGTTCGTCTCAAACGCGCAAGTGAGCGCTTTATACCAATTTCATCCTTATGTTTACCCCAACCAAAATTGGCCAAGTTATATAAATTCTTTCCAGCAAAATATCACACAAACCTACCCGAGTGTATTCGTACAATTCACCTCGTCGGACAAACTGGAATATGAAGTAATAAGGTGTCTGAATATCCACTCTTGACCAGCTTAGGACTGTCTCGCTGGAAAGGTTTGATGAAATGTACATATGAGCTGTGACCGATGCATTAACGAGACATTCCTTTCAGTATTCATGTATTATAAAACATGGGTATTGTGTAGAAGTAGATGCAATTGTTATGAGTATAAAATGCTTTTAAGGTTTTTTCTATAATTTACCTTGTTTAAAGCTTTATGAAACATATGGAGTAATAAACAGTATTCAAGATTAAAAGGTCTGTAAAAGAATACAAAATAGGAACAGAGCAAACACGAACCGCCAAAACATCAGAGGTGGGATTAAGTGCCACTGAGGAATTTATGAACATCCCCTGCCGACCGGTCACACCAGCGTGTGCTCCTTGTCATGCTCGGGAAATAACAGAAAATCCGTCGTCAATTCAATGTATAAACAATGGACTAAGAATAAGTTTGAAAAACGTTAGTCAGCAATTGACTTAATGATAAATTGTATTTGCTGTATAGAAGTTCATTGTATCGACCATATAACCTACAAAATGACTTCAAACGAGACAGCTGAAATTCTTGTTTCATCAACTTGTTTGTCAATAATTTATCTCATTTTGCTTTTATTTTTTCTAAATTTATGCGCTGAACGCTTCTTTCAGAGGAATTGTATATCTCAGTATGCACACTGTTGTAACTAGACCTATTTTTGTATTAATGTTCAACAGAATTGAACAAATGGAATCATATTGATAAGAAAAGTAAATTGTTTGTTGTGGCAATCCACTCGACAGTAGAATACATCGACGACGTATCATCAGTTCACATTAATCATTTACAGTCATATATCGTTATGACATATCCCAGTGAGCTTGAAATAAAATACAACAAAGTCTGACATATCTCTGATTTCACAAATTGATATTTTTTCTAAAAAAAAAATACCGTCCTGGTAATATAAAAACAAAGCTTCATGAAATCGAATTTAAATTTTCAATTGTAAACTTAATTATAAAGCAATATACCCTTATCACATGTATATGTCTTAAATATTGTATAACAAAAAAAAAAAAAGAAAGGTTTACTCAACTTAGTAAAGTAGTATTAAGTGTTTTATCATATTTTAAATATTTTATCTTTTAGATTTGCATTTTTGTGTTTACACTGTATACATGTATAAATTAACACACTGCAGTCTATTATTCCGAAAAAAGTCTTTTCCGAAATAAATGCAAAATCCTATAAAAAATTTAAAATAGTATTTAACAAAGAAAAGACTGTTGTACAAAAAAGAAAAGAGATATAATATAGAACATGGACAGATAGAAGACATATAAACAAGGGGCCAATGGATCACACAGAATTTCACAGGAAGAAAAGGAAAGACCTACTATTGGTACACTTTCATTGTTAAGTATGACTTCCCTGTTGACAAGAGAAACAATATACAGTGTACCTTTAAACATATTTGTGTACGTCAAATGTTAACAATACTACAAACTTTATTTATTATGATCGTATTATCAAATTGTATGGAAATTTAATTAAAAGTTTCTATGACACATGCCACGTGCTTAAAGAGATTGTTTCTTGTTATCAAAAGTATTGAGATTTTTTTGTGAAGTGTATTTTGCACACATAGCTTAATAAAAATCAAAACAAAACATGGGGGTTAGTGCGCTTATTTTAGCACTATGGAGCAATTACTATGGCCATTTTGCGCTACATTCACGTTTAACACAGTAAAAACATTTTTCAAAGCTTTTCCTTTAATATTTTTTATCCAAAAATTATCATTGGATCGAAAACGGTCTTTTTTTTATCACATTAAAATTTGTAATATCAAAAATAGATTCAAATTACTTCGCAAAGTCAATTATTATACCTTTCTGCACTCAAAAATTGATAACTAATTTTTCTGGTTTATAAAATTCTTATAGTAATAAAAGAATTTGAAATTAATGTAAAATTGGGCTATTTTTTCAAAGACTTTCTCGATAATTTGATAGTGTTTGCAAAATATGTTAATAAAATTCACGAGTGTTAAATCAATATATAATTTAGGACCAGCATAAACATTCACAACAACAAATCAATCTTTTTTTTATGCTGCATGTAAAGAATAGGAATCTAAACTCAACAATGATGAATACATCGAAAGCAGAAAATTATATATTTTTTTCTTATAAAAATTCTTAAGCCGTAAGCTATAGATCCTCATAAAATGTTATCGGTATGATATTTAATCGTCGGGTTTTCATTGAATATAGCATTAAATTAAATTAAATTAAATTAGCATGATAGAATCTAAACATTCTGTAAGAACTAAAACTTTCTGTAGAATTTTTTAGATAGAGGTCATGACATATCTTAAAAAATGTCTTCCAAATTCTTACAGACAAGAATAAAAAAAATATGGATAGCAATACATTTCTGTAATATGTAAAATATGTTCAAAACAAACAAAACATCTTTAAAAAAGAAAAACTCCAATTGAAATTGTTTTGAAACAAATTTTCACAGAAATTATAATATGTTACTACATATACTAAAATATCATTTTTGTAGATTGAACACATTCTCAAAGGATTAGAATTCACTATATATTCTTTCAAGTTTGATTTTTTCCAAAATTACAATATAAAATTTTTTACAGGCTGAGTTTTCGATGTATTTTTAGTGTGTTTTTTTTTCGAACACAGCCAAGAGCACACGACAGGAGTGGCCGGTTGGCAGGAGATCCTCCACTCTCCATGAAACCTGATCCCACCTCGGATGGTTTGGTGGTTTAAATTTGCTCTGATCCTAATTTGTAATTTTTATAGACTTTTGAGCTCAAATACTGTTCGTTATCTCCCAGTATTTTAGAACTTTAATTTCTTTTACAGGCAGTGTGAGACAAATCTTCAGTACACAAACTAGATAAAACTGGAAGGAAAAGTATTTTTTCTCGATAAAAGTCACACGTAACACGGTTACAGTGAGTGGAAGGCCCGTGAAACAAAAAAAAAAAAACATTTTGAAAATTTCCATTGAACAATAAATGTCCATTATAAAAAAAACTTTAATTTATCTACATTTGTTTTAATAAATCTACATTATAGATGACATAAATATTGAAATTCTATAAACGTGTATTGTCAAACAATGCAATTCACATGTTTTTCCCTAAATGCAAAATCTTATGAAAAATCAAACTATAGCATTTTGACAAAGAAAAAAATTGTTGTTAAAACAATAAAAGAGATATATAATATAGGACATGAAAAAATTGAAGTCAAACAAACAAGGATCATTGACTCACAATAAGGTTCACAGGAAAAGTAGGAAAGGCCTCCTATTAGCTCACTTTCATTGTTAAGTATGACTTCCGTGTTTGCAAGAGAAAATATCTACCTTTAAACATATTTGTGCAAAACAGTTCAATTAACATTATTTATTATGTTCATATAATGAACCTCGATAAAGCTTAAATTCAACGTTTCCATGATAAATCTCACGTGCTTAACAATTCTTTTGAAATCTAATTTTGAAAATATTAGAGTTAAGTAGTAACAACCTTACAAAAAAGGAATACACATTTTATAGAAATTATTTTTGTTAATTCTAAAATATACATGTAGAATGAACACATTCGCAAATGATTTCACCAGGCTTTCAAATTTGATTTTGTCCAAGAAGAACAACTTAAAGATAATATGATTTATATCAATTAAGTTCGAAGTGCTTTAACTGAATACTTAGGGGTTTGACAGAAAAATAAGTTAAATACTAACTGACTTTCTCTCATACTGACTGTTATTCACACACTGATTTTTCCATTGATTTTTTAACTGTTTTCTTTCTTTTCCGAACTTGACAAGGAACACACGGCGGTTGTGACCGCTCGGCTGTGAATGCTTACTCATTCATGGTACATGATCCAATTTCTGGTGATTTGGAGGTCTGTGTTTACGCTGCTCCTATTTTGTTTTGTTTTATGGACTTTTGATCTTGATTTTGGCAATGTTCTGTGGACTTTGGAGATCATAATCTGTTCGTTATCAACCCATATTTCATAACAAAATGTAGAGAACAAATAAAAGTCATGCCGAAATTTGATGATATATATCGTGGCATAATAAACAAGCATCAAATCTATCTCATACACTGTATGCTGAATTGATTTGATTACGCCAATTGTTTGGATAAAAAATTATATTATATCGTGCATAAACATAAGCAGTGTTGCTTAATCATATTTCATAATGTCGTGTCAAAAACACATCAATCGACCTAATATAAAATTCAAATTTTGTACAACTTGAAGTTATTTTAGACAATCGGCTTTTTTCATATAATAAATAAAAGAAAATCAAATTATATTGAATCTGATTGCTTTCCGGTTTCAACAATGTAAATCGTTGCAATTGAAGCATAGAAGTCAAAATATTCAACATATATTGGAATCAAATATTTGATCTTCAATATGACGCAGAATCAAAGTTCGTTAAAAACAATAAAGAGTGGGATGTTTAATGATTTTATGTATGAACTGAGAACGTGGACAGAAAACAATTGGGGTATTATAGGAAAAGTGAGTAATTATTCCGGCCTAATATAATATATATATGTATACCTTTATTGTTAAAGTGAATTCACACGTACACTTTATTCGCTATGTCAAAAGCCCATTTTACTTTAATATTGCTGATGAAGGGGGTCACTTTTACAGCGCACTCGTAGCATTTCGTTTATTCTATACTGCTAGGATGTTTGTCTGTAGACAGCTTCTATATACGTTTCACCTACTTATTACAATCTGTTGCGTTGAGTCTGCTTTTAAACATGACGTCACACCCAGTTGTCCGGAGTCCGCCGAGGAATGCACCTTTAACTTTCGAGTGAACTACATAATGACCATGGTGTCCTATAACTGGACAATTGACGAAGGGAACCCAGTCTTTCTCAGAAATGGAACGTTCATGAAGAAGACTTCAGATGCCGAACATGGAGTGGCCTATTTTTGTGAAGAAATGCCGGTTACCTCGGAAGGTAAGACAAACTTAATGAATTGATATATGTTGATTGCCTTCACCTGACAATCTGCCTGAAAGTGGACATTTTTTTTTGCGAACATCAAGAAGACATTTTTATACATTTTGATAATTCGGCATTAATGATGAAATTATCTGTAGAAAAAGTACCCACCTTCCAACCAAATCATTTTTAAACTTTTTTAGATATTAACATTCAAATAAAAATAATGATGATATCTGTTCCATAGGCGTCGGAACCGGGGGGGGGGAAGCTAGGGGGGGGTCATCCCCCCCCCACTTTTTTTCCCAAATATATACTTAGTATAGGCATTGAACATTGCGTAGTAGGTTTAGCCCCCCCCCCCACTTTCCACAAACACGTCGCAGTATAGGTTAGAAATGGGTAAAGTAATGAAAAAGTAGTGAAGTTTGGGGAAAAAATTTCAATACTGAAGTTCGAACCTAACACCCCCCCCCCCCCCCCCACGAAATAGGATTTTCGTCTTTTTCTTTTTTTCTTTTTTTTTGCTTGTCAAGTTTTTTTGGAAGGTATAAAATTTTTTTTTTATACACTTAGCCCCCCCCCCACTTTCAATTTGCTTCCGACGCCAATGTCTTCATTTTTTTACTGTTCACTAATTTCAAAATTTGCAGACCAACAAAATGACCAATAAACTATATTGCAGTATTATTAAATACAGACCCGTAGGAAGCAATCTCAGTTAGTGGTGGGTGCTGTCATGCATACCAGGCATTTTTTGACAAGCGAAAAACAGGTCAAAAGACGTATATTTTAGGCGGTATAAGCATAAACTAGCTTTGTTTCTATAGTTTTCTATATATCGGCAAAAGAATTAGGGAACATCCCCCCGTGCACTCCCCCCGGTTCTTCGGCCATGGTATAATAAATTTTCTAATATTGTACTATAAAGAAAGTCCTATTAGATGTGCATTTTACTGCATGTAATGTATGTTCCTTTTACGTAATTTCTTTAAACAAATAAATTCACATTCTGAAAACAGACCTAGTAAGAATATGATTACATGTAAGTTATTTTGATGACATTTATCCTAATTGATTTTTGTCCATAATCCTAATGTTTTAAGCATCCCCCCGTGCACTCCCCCCGGTTCTTCGGCCATGGTATAATAAATTTTCTAATATTGTACTATAAAGAAAGTCCTATTTAGATGTGCATTTTACTGCATGTAATGTATGTTCCTTTTACGTAATTTCTTTAAACAAATAAATTCACATTCTGAAAACAGACCTTGTAAGAATATGATTACATGTAAGTTATTTTGATGAAATTTATCCTAATTGAATTTTGTCCATAATCCTAATGTTTTAAGCATCCCCCCGTGCACTCCCCCCAGTTCTTCGGCCATGGTATAATAAATTTTCTAATATTGTACTATAAAGAAAGTCCTATTTAGATGTGCATTTTACTGCATGTAATGTATGTTCCTTTTACGTAATTTCTATCAACAAATAAATACACATTCAGAAAACAGACCTAGTAAGAATATGATTACATGTAAGTTATTTTGATGAAATTTATCCTAATTAATTTTTTTTTTCATACTCCTAATGTTTTAAGCATTTTTTTCTCAGAATGGCTTAAAAGTAAGGCTCATTATAGCATTTGGCGTACGTTAAAAAATACAAGGAAATTAATTCTCACTGTCCTCTAGAAATGATAGGTGACTAAATGGATTTCTTTTATTTGTCTTTTTCTCCTCGTTCGTTTTAAAATCATAGGATTCTAAAGAGAGAAAAAAACGCCATTAAAATAAATAGGAAAGGCGTATTAATGTTTTGACAAACATTTTGTATTGAAAGGTGACAATTTCTTGGAGGTAACTTTCAATACAAAAGTTAATACACGTATACCCTAAAAGAGAATGGGTATTCACGAAGATCCTGACTTGGTTACATAGATTATTCTACAGTATGATTCTTTTTGTGTCATTTTTATTTTTTATTTAACATTTTATCGCTAGAGATGGAGGAAGTTGTTACAGCTGACGGGAACTACAGACTCATGTTTGCCATTAACAATCAGTTTCCGGGTCCAACAATTTCTGTTTATGAAAATCAAAGAGTGAGTAAACAGGAGGCGCATAAAACAAATCGAAAAAAATAATAAAAATAAATATGCTTATTTCAGGTATTATTGTTGAAAGCAGAATAGGCAACTTCTGTTATAAAAGCTATAAAAATTTTTTCTATCTTTAAAATCAAATGTTCTTCTTTTTAAAATTTACCCTTTTTGGTTCCTTAACAATCATATTTTCTAAATTTAGAAATAGGTAGTTGTGGAAAGTCTAATTAATTGATACTGAACTGGTTGAAATAGATTTGAATTTTAAACATTAACGACAACAAAATATGTCAAGCAGAATTCATATATTTTTAATAGATCGTGCGATGAAAGAATAAACTGTGAAATTTAGTCCCGGAATTTTGTTCTCAGGTAAAAATTCATGTTTACAATGATCTTGCGAACGAGGGCGTTACCTTTCACTGGCATGGAATGTCCCAGAATGGTTCTGTCTATATGGATGGCGTCTCCATGGTTACACAATGCCCGATACTTCCCGGGCAGATGTTTACGTATTTGTAAGTATTCCAATTGAACAATCAATGATTGGCCCTGCCAGAGACTAAGTGTAGTTGCATATAAATTATTTTTTTAAGTTAAGTCATACAAACATTGCATGAGAGAGTTTTACTGTCATGTTGAACATTTAACCCTTAGAAAATATCTGAATTGTATAGTATATCATTATTTCAAAGAAATTATGTTTCTAATGTTACAAAGATGCCCTTTTTAGAATAAATGAGCTTTTGAATGGAACTGCCTCCCCAAATAAGATTTCGAACAACAAGACCACTAATATTTAAGAAAATGGCATATAAAAATGTCTTTGTGCTCTTGCAATTCGTTGCTCTGCCCTTCTCAGACCTTTTCCGTTCTATTCTAGTGTGATGAATATTGTGATTGATCTCAAAAATACAGTGAGGGATAAAATTCATGATCTATACATGGAACATGATTTGATTTATTTAAGGTTCACAGCTAATCCCAAGGGCACACATTGGTATCATGCTCACCACGGTGTTATGAGGTCGATGGGCCTTGCAGGTGCTTTTATTGTTCTTCCTCGTAAAGGAAATGAGGTACTTAATCAAGTTAATATCATTCTTACCCATTTGAGTGTTAGTATGTAGTTAAAGCACATTGAGAAACGAAAGCAATGGCGTCTAAAACAACTGAACAAGAAGCCATTTCGTAGCTCAATTAAACTAAACAACCTCCAAAAATGCCAAATCTAGTTGAACAAATCCACCAGTCTTGCTGTTTCATCTCAACCAATTCTCCTCTGTAGCCTAATCCAATATAAAAACTTTGTAGCCAAATCTTTACTAATGTAGCCTATTCCAACAAAACTAATTCACTGCAATTACTGAACTGAATCAGTCATCAGGTCATACTGAGGAAAATATCCTATGTAACAAATTACAACTGTAAAAGCAAGGTTACCTCTGTAACTTTTTCAATCTGAACACATTAATCAATCCAACTGAATGTATTTACTGAGAAGAACAAACGTATCTAATGATATCCAACTTACAGAGCCCCGTGGTAACATATTACAACTGCTTGTCGTAAAAGCAAAATGGTTACCTCTGAGACTCTGTGTCACAACAGTTGTTAACGATTCCCTCCCTGCAATCTAAGTAACACATAGGCCTAAATTTGCAGCCCTTCACCGGCAATGATGACGTCTCCATATCAGTGAAATATTCTGGAGAGGGACATTAAACAGTATACAATCAATCCAACTTACAGACAATTAAAAAAATCAAGTTAACTTATATTGATAAGTTAGTATGTTCTCGATTTAATCAAGATTATATGAATCATTAAGAAAGCAAACTTATTTCCGAGTAAGCAAATATCTTGTTATTTATTTATGTACCACAGAGAAATGACGTTCCAAAACCCGATAAAGACTATGTTTTTGTGGTGCAAGACTGGTCTTACCCAGAGAGTGATATCCAGCTTGTTAAATATCAGGAGTGGTACATGTTACCGTAAGTAGAGAGAGAGAGAGAGAGAGAGAGAGAAAGAGAGAGAGAGAGAGGAAGAGAGAGAGAGAGAAGAGAGAGAGAAAGGGAGAGATCAAATAAACCTTCAAATATGCCTGAAAGAAAAAAGAAAGTAAACAGACAATAAAATTGAATTTTTATGGAAAGGGTGTATTAATTAATTATTATTTTGCATTTGAAATAAACCTGCCAGATCTAGAGAGAAAAAGAAAACAAAAGCCAACAAACATTGAGTTTTTGGGAGAATGGTTTATTTATAAATAATTTTTTTGCATTTAAAATAAAACTGCAAGAGAGAAAAAGAAAGTTAAAAGGCAACAAAATGAATTTTCATGGAAAGGATGTATTTATTAATGATTCTATTGCTTTTTCTAATTGTTCTTCACAATAAAAACGAGTATTCAAAAGTATTCACAATGTTGAATTTTAATCTTAGGTTTGTAAAGAACATGGATACCAATGATTGTCTTATGAACAAGCTGACCTATGACGGGTCTATCTCAAGCCTGGCTATGCCGTACAATAACGCCCTGGTGAACGGAAAAACGAAATATTGTACGTATAAAGATATTTACACACCGTGAAATTACTTGAGAACATTGTACGTATAAAGCAATCACATAAACGAAAAAAAAAAACGTTGTATGTCTAAAAACAATGATATAAACAAAAAACCCTCAAAATACTGTACGTATTATAAGAAACAATAAAAAGGGAAAACTGAAAATTTGAAAATAAATAAAGAGACAATGATACAAACGGAAAATGAAATATGTACGTATAAAATAATGAAATAAACAAAAACACGAGATAGTGCACGTATAAAGACATTGATAAATGAACAAGATGATTTTATTTGACAATGCGTAATAATAACGCCCTGGTGAACGGGAAACAATAAATTAACTGTAACTGTTTTGAAATATAAATGATATTTGGAGGACGGTAAGAAAACGTGATAGAGGGCGAGGCAATTATTTAAATTAAACACAAAAATGTATATGTATCAGGAACAACCTTGATGTTTTTAGTGTCTGATTATAACTAGCTAAATATATTTAGAAACGGACAATTGAGACATTATTATAATATGATAAAAAAATTCAACAAAAAACCTTTATATTTCAGTTTCAGGTGACAGTTCAGAGCTACAGCGTTCTATCCCACTGGAGAAATTTAATGTCGCCTCTAACAGTTACACCAGATTCCGAGTAATTAACTCAGGGATGACTGGAGAGTACAAAATTTCCATTGATGAGGTTAATTTTTAAAAAGCAACGGTCGAATGATTTATTCCACCTCTCAACATGCATTGATGATTCCTGTAGTATGAATATTTCCCAGCAACTTTTAAAATATATCCAAATTGTTACCTTTGCGTATGATACTTTTCTTCTTCGATTTTTTTTCCCTTTATTTAGGATATAGTTAAATAATAAAAAAAAAATTGCATGAAAATAAATATTTACCTATTAGTGAAAAGAATTCTGAAATTAAAATTTACTTTGTACAACACAAGAAAAGTATACATAAAAGCTGCATTAAAAAATATGCATTTATTATTGAAAATACTTTAATTAAGATTTACATTGTGCGGTTTAAAATATTTACAGCACAAGCTTCTACTGACCGATACAGACGGCGGTGACCTTGACCCAATTTATATTGACTTCCTCCTCATTAGTCCCGGGGAAAGCTATGACGTCATTTTATACGCTAATAACACTCCTGGAAACTACTGGATACGTGTAGAGACGGTAGAGGTTATGGATTACAATCATGTAAGTAATTCCTTTAAGAACAAACGCATGATACGGTTAGGGTTTTAGATTTTAAAAAAATCCACATAGTACTCACTCTTATCTTTGTATGTGAATAGAAATTTATGTTCGAAAGTTTACAACAGCAATCTTGTTTGCTTGAAAAAGCGGGATTGGTGTTTGTGACGTCACGTGGAAATTTCCTATTTTTGCAATGTTTTAAAATTAATGTAAAAATTGAATACGAGGTAAAAATGTAAGTCCAAGTACACTTACACATTTTCACGTCTGCTATTGTTTTGTAGTACTGTATATGGTGATATATGTATCTTTATTTGTCAGAATCCAGTGAAACCCAATGTAAGCTTTGCACAGCTTCATTACAATGAAGCAGAAGATGAACTACCTGACACAGACGAGAGGGAATGCTCAGAGAGGGAGCCTTGTGTTATGACCAATTGCCACTGGAGGTACATGTATATTGTGACGTCATCACCCAACAAAAAGTGTAATCATTAGAGCATGATTTTTGTGAGGTCAATGCTCAACAAACGATCGTGTTATCTTATTGTGATCACAAGTTTTCACTATATGATAAATCTTATCATACAGAAAAAAGTTTAATATTTTCAAATGGTAACCGTATTTTTCTCTACAAAATTCCTGAAAATTTCCTAAATAAAAATCTAATTCTTGAAAGCAGTTTAATCTATTTTAAACATCATATTTATTTAAGTAGTTTTATTTTATGGCTTGAAAAAAGGCCACCCACTTTTAAGATATTATAAAGCTGCTACAGGACAAATGGAGGGGCAAAAAAAAAAAAATAGACAAAGTTTATACCATGCAAAGTATAGTTTTATCAAATACCCATTATCTTTCCATATGAGAAATAAAAAAAAAGACGTTGTGAAAAATGATGACAGTTGTCAACTAATTTGAGATAGTTTAAGTTCTAGCCGTATCAAGTACAGTTTTATTATTACATGATTTGAACACTGATTTGTAGTATTATATCGATGGCTAAGTGGGCCCCATACACGAAATGTCTATCAGTAGCGGATTTAAGGGCATCGTCACAACAAAGAGATACATATCCTGTTGACGTCCCCACTTCACGTGACGATTTTCAGGAGATATTCCTCAACTTTAATTTCAGAGGTTACGCATTTATCAAGTAATCAACCTCAGAATATTCAGCAAATTTTTCATGTGATATCATTGGACATATCCATTTACATTATAAATTTTGAATATTCTCATGTTTAGGGACTGACATGATGCGTCGTCGTCCGGCAGTAAACACAATTCATTACAAAAGTCCACCAATGCCACTTCAGGTACGTTTTAATTCCTTATTTTTTATATAAGATTTTTTTTTCAAGACACATTTTTCTTTAAAAAAACCAATTTGTTGATATTAGTTTGACCCAATCTTTATTTCTCTAAAAGCAGTTTCGGTGAATATCAGAAAAATAGTACGAAACTGTTCCACAGGAAACTTTCAAAAAGCATAACTGTTTATATTTTACAAATTAAATTCTTTACCATTTCCATTCATGTTAATCTATTCTTGTAGGTATTTCCCGACCTTGTAGAAGACAGCAGCATTGTATGTAATAACGATTACATGGATAAATGTGGGGAGTACTGCCGGTGTACTCACGTTGTCAAACTGGATGCGTGGAAAACAGCGCAACTTGTATTTACGGCTGAGGGTAAGAGGGATAATTATCAATTATGAAGTCCATTTTGATTTTTTCATTCAAATGAATACTGTTCGTTATCTCCATATTTTTTTATTCAATGGATGTGCTTCTGAAATTATTTTGTTTTGTTTTCTTCTTCTTCTTTTTTTTTTTATTTTGCTTTTAACTACAATTGAGCTGAAATGCTCAAGTGAGCTTTCTTATCGATAAGTATATATCTTCAGTTTTAAACCAAAACCGCAGGCCGATTTCAATCAGAACATTAACAGCATTACTGGATAAGAGAAATTCAAGTTTTCTATCAGATCGAAAGAGCCATGTTTATTTTTCAATGAGAGATAATTATGTGGTTGATAAGAATCTTTTGAAAACCTACCGGGCCAGCAAAAAATAAACATATAAAAGTTTAATTTCAGACTTTATAATTACTTATTTTAGAACATGACCCTGAGAGGATAGGCAGGATAAAGGAAGGAAATCGAAGTTTAGCATATAAAAATTCTTCATCAATAGAACAGCAAAAGCATTATTACATGTATTCATAGTTCTTTGGATTATGTACATTGTAGTAGGTAGTATAAAAATTTGTTAAAATAACGGCACATTTGTTTGGGGATGGGCAAAAATTAAGAGAAGGGGAGTCAACGTTTTACAAAGGAAATTTAGTAACTTTCATCATAGATTTTTTTCCTAGGAATAATGATTAGTCAAATTTACAATATTGCATATTGTACATTTCGTTTGTTAAAATCACGACCCGGGTGTAAGTTGGAGTAACGATAGTTAATCCAAGTTTTCCATTGGAATGTAAATAAACACTCTTGACAGAATTAAATGTTGTTAATTGATTTATTTTTTCCAAAACATAACCCACTAGGGTACGGTATTGTCATACATGTACTATATGATGAATGTTCTTAAAGAATAATCTGAAGATTGAGAAACAGAGGGATCATAGATACTTAGCTGAGCGTTTTGAGTCCTATGGGCCTCTAGATTTATGTTCTTACGAGGGTTGTCCGTAAAGTTCGTGGACAAGTTCAAATTTTAAGAAAGATGGTTTCCTTGATATTCATTATTAGCATATCTATAACCCTTTACTAAATCTCAATTACAAAATGTAAAATTATTTTCAATTTCAAATAAATAATTATAATAATGGCTTCTTTATTAGACTTGGGATGGTGACCCGGAGCACCACAAGATTTTAATTAAAAAGTTATTTATCACTTTATAAATTTCATTTGTATTTTGTAAAATTCTGCGGAAATTCGGATTGCTTTTACATTCTGAGGTTGACAAAAGTTATAACTACAAATCTGCAAAATTTGAACATTCAGAGTTCAAAAATGGCTGAGAAATCGAGATTAGAATCTATTAGGACAGGATCGGCTTTATTCGAAAAAGGGACGTTTTTTGAAATAGGCGGAGCAGTGAGCAGTAATAAAATTCTGCGTAGACGTCGGGAAAACACCAACAGAGACCCTGAAATGCTGTAAACAGTCGGGAAAATATAGTGTAGAAAGTCGTTCTTAAGTATTTAGTTGAAAATAAAATTTTCAGACGGAAAGAACAGTTTACAGGATGACATGCGTGAAGGAAGACCATCATTCCGAGATTGCAATGCTGTAATAAGTTAATTTAGTAACGATTTTGCTGTAGCTGCAATAATGTAGCCCTCTCCGATTTTTTTTTTTGGGAGAGGGCTACAACTCCTTAGGATCTCCATAATGGTGCAAATGCGGCAGTGAATCGCTCCCGCATGGATTTTGGCTCAAATCATCAGTAAACGGCTATTCAATAAACATCTCTTAACTGGACTCCAAAAAATAATTATGCAAGACATAAATCAATCCAAAAATATTCTCAACGACCCATATATCGGTTATTTTTCGTGTATGTCAACATCACAACTTGAATTTATCCGCCATGTTTACTGACCTTGAATGATTTTATTTTAGGACAGCCAATGAGAATTTAGAATCTATAGGAGCGGATCTTTTAGGAATTCCCTTATCTTTAGCATATATATTGCTGTTTGCGTAAAAATAACACTTGATATGGTTTTATTTATCGATATTTTTGCGATACATTTCAGCACAGTCGTTTATAAACATTGACATTTGCTTGTTTTAGTTGTTCTAAATTTCAAGCGAAAGTCTCAGTACGTCATGCGTGAAATGTCATGGCTCCTGCTGGTAAACATGCAGATGTATTTTACATGGCTTTAAATTTCGAGTTTAGCGGGCTTTGTTGTTGACAGTGAATAAAAATTCCGTCTTATAAGAAGTAAGTTGAATGTGAAAATAATTTGTTTTGCCTTCAATCGCCCGTATTTAAAAAATATATTTGCACCATTACGGAGATGCGATGGAATTGTAGCCCTTTCCAGAAAACATCAGATAAAAAAATCGGAGAGGGCTACATTATTGCAGCTAATTTTGCTGTATTTCCTTAAATAAAGTCGGTTTTACGCGGACAGGGGTAGGATGATTTCAGGTAATAAGTCAGGCATTGTTAAATATTATTTTACGTATGAAAACTGAACATTTTGTGCACATTTTTAGGACTGGTTAAAGCAAATAAGAAATGTACTGAGTTGAATGGAGACTATGTTGAAAAAAGTTATATGTACTCGTATTAAGCTTTTGACGTCAGGTAACGTCAAAGATTTTCATTTTAGTGCTCCGGGTATGAGTGTGTTTCTTTTTTGTATCTGATAAAAATATGACTATTTGTGCTTTGTTTTTGTTGAAAACTTGCATTTTAATAAAATAAAACATGAATTTAGTGAAAATAATAGTTTCATATATTTTATCAATGTTTGTCAGTAATTATCAATGTTGTCCACGAACTTTACGGACAACCTTCGTATTTATACCTTTTTTAAAAAACAAATTTTAATTGATTTTTAAACAAAACAATTATTATTGCTTGCTTTTATTGTCAACGTCGTTCATGAAATTATATTTGTCTGCGAAAAAAAAAAGAATTACTTTTCTGCAAAAATTACGAGTAAGAGTACCAGAACAGATATGCTAATTTTATAGTTTTATTAAAAAAATACCACCAATAAGGTTTATCGTTTTTTGTGTTCAAACTTTAATTTATTTTTAAATGGTGCTTTCAGTTAATGTTACCAGAGGTTCAGCTCACCCTATACATCTTCACGGAAATCGTTTCCACGTCATAAAGTACGGTCTTCCAGTTATTAACAAAACAACAGGACTAATTGAAAAGGAAAACCAAGACATAGAGTATTTCAATAACTACAGTAAAGCAAAATGGAGGAATTCTAGCTGGGAGTTTGGTAACGTTCCTGATATAAACATTGTGGATCCGCCCCACAAAGACACGGTGGTGGTGCCATTTAGGGGCTATGTTGTTGTCAGACTACAAACAAATAACCCCGGTACTTCAATGTTTTTTTTTTTTGCAACTTCATTCATTGTGTAATTCTATAATAAATTTATTTTGTAGGATTCTAATTTATAGCTTAGTTGCGTGCTTAAAGTGTAGATTCATGTATTTGGATTTTTCGAGGCATATTAAGAATGCTCATCTTATTGAAGAATTTTGGTCCATGCACATGCATATGTAGAATACCGACATTGGGAACATTTGGTTCATAAACTGTAATATTAAGGATAACTTCCTATAAAGAGTTACTGTTCAGGGACTGTAATTTGAAGATTAACATTTTGATTTTAGTTCATGCACTGTCATATGTAGAACTATGCCATTTTTGTAGGACTTAAGTTTATGCACTGTCATATATGTAGGATTAAGCCTTTTTGTAGGATTTTAATTCATGCACTGTCATATGTAGAATTATACCTATTCTGTAGGATTTTGGTTCATGCACTGTCACCTTGATGACCACATGAGTCTGGGGATGGACGTAGTTATACAAATTGGGGAGCCACACGAGATGCCAAAACCTCCCCCACATTTTCCAAGATGTTGGAATTTCAAAGCGGAATCCAAATCTAAATCTTCCTCAAAGTCACACTCGAAGAAGAAATCCAAATCTGAAAGAGAAAATGACGACAATTTCCTACAGCTGCCTGGTAATTCACGTCTAATTTCCTAAAAATTCGCATTCAATGACGATATTTTTTCAACCTAGGAAATGATAATGAAAACCCACTTTAATCTCAATTTCAGCTGTTCCTGATATCACCACCAAAGGACCTGAAGAGATTCTTCATGACACTGATGATGATCATGTCTTGAAAATACACTACATGTCGTATGTTGTAATGGTGGTATTCATGATGTTTTTCCTCTTCAGTTTCCTTCTCTTGTCCCTGTTTATCGTCATCAAACATTGTAATTGGACTGGTCCTCTCTTCAGACGCCGAGGATACACTAAGATCGAAAGCGAACAGCGAGTTAGATATTCAAAATAAACAAAAAGATATAATTAATATGAATGGTTTGTTTCTATGTAAGATGACTCTGTTGATGCAGTGATGGGAAAAACAATCAATGTTGAAGAAATATGATGGTGTATTTAAACGTCTCTCTGTATGTAACATTATTTTATAAACTGCAGTCATTATAAATTTTTTGGTTAAACATATTTATTGAATTCGTGTATGCCCAACGTTCTGTGGAATTGTGGTATTAAAAAAAATAATGGACTTTGAATACTTCATATTTTTATGTGATGATTGCCACGCAGTAAAGTACTAGTTCGGGCCACAAATGGAAATATGGACTATTTTTTCTTTACCCAAGCAGTTATTCCCTCTACCGATATCAGAAAATTGTATTGTTCAAATCTACTCTGTTTAGAGCTATCCAATAGTTTAAAATACGAAATAATTTCCTTTAATTTTGTTGGTATTTGAAGACCAAAGGTATTTGTCTGACATTATAGCCGTGTAGCCTTAACTGTATTGCACAAGTGTAGAATCTCTCCTTGGTATCGATCTCAAAAGTCTACAAACCAAACAAATAAATGAAGTATTTATCAGAACAATTGTGTAATATGTTTATCAGCATTCAACAAACACTTAGAATGAGCCATTGAGGTCTTTATTTTACAATCCTCATACGCGGGTTTGTTAAGGCAGCACATGGAAAAGGTTTCGGCGATTTACCACTTTTTTCATAATATGTAACATAAATCGAAAAAGTCATGGATACAACTTTTGCTATCATTATGCATATTATAGACTTCAATGGGACTTATACAACAGAAAGCACTACACCACGACGTCATCACGCGGCATCTATAATTAGAAAATATGCCTTAATGAAAAAAATTCAACACTACCCCGGGGATAATTAGATTCCATTTGTAATACTAGTAATAGTTATGTAAACACATCTCTGTACCATCAAAAGTGCTGCTAGACTCCTACTTTACTATCAAAGAAACAATTATTCAACACTTTCGGACGGAACCTTCCAAAACTTTTTACATTTTGTTCAACGTTATCTTGTTTACACACGTAATCTCTATTATTTGACACATAGGTTCCTTAAGTTAACCAAAAAAAAATCTATTGAACATAGATTCACAAGGTGGATGTCATTGTCGTCGAGGATGTTCAATGCCCCTTGGCACCTGATCCCACATTTGATTTTTTTTGGAGGTCAACGTTTGCTCTGCTTCAATTTTTCTTTTGTTTAATGGACTTTGAACTTGAATATTTTTCGTTATTTCCATGTAATTTATTCAATCAAGTTTTACAAAGAGGACTGTAATGAAACTAGTTAAAGAAAAATAGGATATTGACGTGAACCAGATAAAATGCATGTGAAGATTCAAATGCCAAATGCTGCTTTTGTGCATGATTTGAAAAGGTGAAATGTTTTCTCTGGTTGTTATGTTATTAAAAAAAAAATCATGTTTTACCTATGCAGAAAAAATATCTTCAAGCGGAATTTAAAAAGAAGGTAATATTGTATGGATGTAAATGAATGTATTAAGATATTAGAATTGACTCATACTTTACAAACTAATAGAGGTAATTGGTGATTAATAAATTCAAATCATGCAATATAAACTATTCTATCATGATAGTCAAATCATTAGATAAAAAAATATTAAGTTTCAAGCCATTTTAACGATGATTATTTCTTGTTTTAGAAGAAATACTATGCCTTCTGGCCTTGTTTACACAGATTCCAAAAATTGTGTCAGATTGCTTCACTCAGTTCTACTTAACTTTAAATTGAAATAAAGCATATCAATTAATTGCTCACAAGCACAATAAAATAAGTATGAATTAAATATGATACGGAAATGTTGCCGATATTCAATCTTGTCAGCAAATACAAGTTATAGTTAAATCAAATGCAAACTGACATCCTTCAGACTAATTATTAGGCTGCTATTTACACGATCGATTGTCGATTGACTTACCCGTTATTTTTTTTCGATAATGACAAGAAGCACAAGGCGGATGTGACTAACGCATTCCTTCAAAACACCTAACCCCATCAATAATGTTGCAGAGGTCCATGCTTTTTTTTCTACTTTTCTGATTTACAGTAATAAAGAGATTTTTGAGCCTAAATGTGTTTTGCTTTCTCAATATTTATATATATTTTTGAAAATATGTTAATATAACTGCATCTCTATGCATAAAGTTTATATAAATGATATTAATTTTCAAAAAAATAAATAAAATAAAACTCTGACGAAATAATACTCCAGTAACTTTTAATCCAATAAAAAAAGAAAATAAAAATTAATATGATAGTAAAATCTTTGACCTGATCCCACCTCTGATGTTCGGGGGGTCTGTGTTTGCTCTACCCCTATTTTGTATTGCTTTATTGACTTTGATATTGAATGTTGTTTGTTATCTCCATATCCTTCCTTGATAACGAAATTCAAAGAATACATCTTTATTACATTAAAACATCAAAGTGTTTACTAGAATTAATTAAAAAAAATACGTTCATTAATGGAAACCTCGTATTTATTTAAGTAAATCAAAGTACATGTATGCTATTCACCGACTAATTTATTTCACAGTGCTTTCATATTGCTTACAATGTTCAACTATGGTTATTTACAATAAATCAGGCTTTTTAAATATCGGTTTCAATATAGAAGATAATATAAAATTAAGAAAAAAAAAATAAATTCATCACTCTGCCCTATGGAAGTGTTATGGTATTTTCAAAAGTTGATGATTACTATAAGTATGACATTTGAACTAAGAAAAACTCTGAAAAAAAAATTACTAATTAATATTTTTTCAAAGTTTTCAGGAACCTATCAGTTGGATTGAATGGAACAGTTTTACAAAGTTTAGGGTTATTAATATAATTTGTTTTCTGACATATATGAACTCTTACGCATAAAAAAAAACTTATGAAAAAGAAATATTTCTCATAGACTTATATCTTAATTGGCCATCTGAATGATAAATATCAGTCATTAGCATATTTGTATAAGATTTTTTCATATGATTAAAATGTATGCAATTTTTTTAAAAGAAATTTATAAAAAGCGAAACAAAATCCCATATTCCAAACAGAACTTACGATTCCTTCATATTTTAGAGATTCATTATTTCTATCTTTTCAAATCAAATTCATAAAAATATATCAATCCAATCATCATCATTTTATTGTCTGTGTTGAATACATGTACCCTTAAATCTGAAAAGAATTCTTAAAAGCCTCTAGATAGTTAACTATAGGTAACTCAACATCACCGTTACATATATAAAATTTAGTTTACTAATTCATTTAAAATATTTCTATAATAATAGTATGAGTCAAATTAAACAACAACGTTTTAACAAAGTTATTGTAATTTTGATCTTAGTCAATCGAAATTCATTAGTTTTCGCTCATGTAAATAAAGGTAAATTCTTATAGGACATTTATTAAAGTAATTGTCTTCAAATGACATTTAATGAACTATCTCTTAATTTATTTGTTTGATTGTGTATTATATTTCTGGTCGAGAAAGTGTGTATTGTTGAAAGTCCATTTCATGGACAAATGCTTACATTAAAAACAAGCCCGTGATATGTCTGATTAGAACTGTGTTTTTATAGAACATGTGCTTCAAACTTCCATTAACGATGTAATGATCGAAATTACTAAAGTCGGCACATCTATTTACTTTGCAATAATTAAAAAAAGATCCTTAACCTCATAATATCAGTAATCAATTAGGTAAATAGAGAGTCATTGATTAATTAAACTAATATTTTCATTTTACCTCTTTCAGTATTGGGTTTTTCTCGAGAGAAGGGTCATTAAAATAACCTGTTCCAATTTATATTCATTACACCACAGCTTTCTATATAATTTTCTGCGCTGAAGATGAATTGACCAAAGAAAGTAATTTAACTATAAAGACTCGTCAGCACTTTCAATCATTTCTGTTGAGAGGGTATGTTCAGGGACTTGCTGTGATACTAGATTGTACAGTTAAGTTCGAGACATATTTTTTTAAAGCCGGCTCTTTTTAGTAGGAAGTGCATGAGGCAAGATGTTCTTTGATATTGTGGAATCATATAATTAACTTTCATCGATGTACGTAGGAAATTCTCACTAGATTGTTGTGATGAAATTTTGATGGTTCGTGTAGATTTACTTTCAATTGCCGTGGAAGAATATACCAATATAACAAATAATCAATTTTAAAGAAAGATATGTTTCCTGGGAATCAAACTTGAAGTACATTTCGAAATATCGGCTACTTTTTTTAATATATCAAAGCTTTGTTTTTCTTGCGATAGTTATGACAGGAAACAATACAAGAGAAGTTCCGAGTGTCATGGAAATTTTTTTGCCACCAATCATTATGCTGGTTTCATGTTCATTCGGTAAGTAGCTTCGACACAATTTTTCGATTTTTTTTAAACATGTACTAAGTGGTAAAAAAAATAATCAAATTTACGATTTGATAGTAAAGCTCAATTACCGACCTATATTTTGTTTATTTAATTAAACCAGTACTATGTAATGAATAAAAGGTAATGCTATGATGTTTTCCCAAAACACCTAATCTTTTATACATAAAAGTTCTAGACTGTCCAATGAAAATGGAAAGTAAATATTTAATCAATCATTAAAAACACAACACCATTATTCATTTTTTTATGTCCGGAAAAGAATGTTTCTTTTTTTATTCTTTTAATTTATATTCATATTTGAATATAACATATCATTGGAAGATCTGTAGTAGTTTAGTGGCAGCTATGTTAAGGACTCCCAAATATACATCCGCGTATACAAAGCTTCGGAAAATCAGATTATTTATCGTTATTGATTAATTTTTTTCTCGTTATATTCTTTTCCTTCTAATATGAAGAAAGCAGTCGTGAACAATCAGCTGGGGATGCTTACTTCTTCATGGCACCCTAATCCCATCTTTCATGTTTGTTCTGCTAAAGAATCTGTATTTTTTTAATGGATTTCTGAGTTTGACTACTGATTTTTATCTCTATTAACTTCTTATCTATCTAAGCAAATTTGTTTGTACAGTATTTAGATTTTGTATAACACCTTAATATAGTCGTTAAGCCAATTTAACAAGGTCATACAAAATATGAAAAAAGCATCCTCCATGGCATGGCACTGGATCCAACATCTGATGTTTTGGAGGTCTGTGTTTGCTCTGCTCCTTTATCGTATGGTTGAATGGACTTTTGATCTTGAATGCTGTTCGTTATCTCCATATATTAAATTTATGAATTAGAATAAAAGTGATCGATTTAAAAAAGTCTTTTCATGTCATTTTTATAAGATTTATATTTTTTGCTGATAACTCGGTGAACACCCGTTATCTCAAAATATCTGAGACAGAGGTATTGTGAAATAAGTGTTAAAATACACTAGAGAACATCCCTTGTAATTTCTAATTTAATTTGTAATTTTTCGGCATTTGTTCCCGCCTCTGGTGTTTTAGAAGGTCAACAGGGGATGTTCGCTTCTCCATGGAACCTGATCCCGCCCACGATGTTTTCGGGATTCGTGTTTTTAGCTCTGAATTTGTTCTTGGTTCGGATTTGTATTACTTAACTGGGATTCGAGCGTTTTTGAGAACACTGATGAAGTCAGTTGACACAGGAATACAGATTCGATTTGAAATATATTGGACAACTTACATTAAATAATTTTTGAAAATAAATACATTATATAAATATAGCCCTTTGATGAGGTCAATCCATAGATATATCGACTTCACAGAAAAGCATATCGACCCAGCACGAAGTGCGAGGTGGATATGCTTTTCTGTGAAGTCGATATATCTATGGATTGACCAAATTAAAGGGCTACATTTGTTATAATTTATTATTTTTTACATAGATTAACAAAACAAATTATGAAAATAATTGGAAAAGTTTTCTCCCTTTAACAATTAGAGACTAGAGATCAAAATAAATTACACCGTTTAATGTAAATGCGTTTCCTTTATATTGATGGAGTGATTTAGACGATTTACTTATTCAGAATACTTCATTTATTTGATTAAGTTTTGTATCAATATTTGACACACATATCGAATATGTTTTAATTAATATGAAGTAATCCTAATCCAATGCCTTCTTTTGTCTCATCAAATACAGAACATTGAAAAAAGTTAGTAAAAGTTGAAATAAATATTTTTTTTCTAGAAACATCAAATCATACACTGTATTAGCTTTGATTGAATACAATACTATTTTGTTTCACGGAAATTATCTCCATTTAAAGAAACCTCAAGTCGATATGCATTTCAGATTCTATAAATAGTAACTCAAGTCTTTATGCCGTTATATACTAAATCATGTGATCAAGTTTGAGCCAATCAGAGAGCTGGGAATAAATGATAAAAATAATATTTTATAATATGAGAAAACTCTTTGTTCTTCAGTTGAAAATCTAATTGTTGAGTATCGTTTGACATGAGCCTTTTTTTATTTTATTAATATGCGGATTAACAGTGTAACAAATTCATTGGGAAAGGTTCTGGCCTTTCAGTAAAAATACACTTGTTTCCAGTATGTAAGATTCTAATAAACATTTTTCCTAGTCCAGTTTAACTTTAATATCTTATTTTGTAGGCGTTTGTATCTTGCTGCTTTGCCGGTTCGAAAGCTTTGTCAAACGATTGAGATCCAAACACCGTATTACCAATAAAGATTTCGAGGTTTACCACATCGAGGCATTCTCAAGTCAACAGACATTGGACCTATCACAATATAAACACATTTCAAATGTCTCATTCCTTTCGAACTTTGATTTGGAGGTGCTTAAAGCCCTTCAAAACATTTCAAACAGACCTTCCGAATTACTTAAAATAGGCCTTCCAGCTGTAGTAACCATCTGTCTAGGAACATTTGCTATGCTTTTCTATCACTCAACAACAGAGTTCTTTTGGCCAAAAGACAAGTATCCTCAGCTCCCCAACAATAACCAGTGTGTTTCCTGCTTTCTGACTCCAGCAGGCCTTGTCTATGCCATCTCTTTTGGTTTTGCCTTTTCCTCAGCTCTTGGGAAGCAAAGTGACATTCTAACCAAGGTCACGGAAGAAATCAGCTTCATTGACCAAGCAGCTACCTTAACGAGTAAGCTGAAGTTAACAAACAGTAAAATCAGAATGGCGATTTATTATGCAATCAAATGTGAAGCGATTTACATGATATTACAGATCGAGAATAGGAAGACGTCGTCGTTTGTCAACAAGCCAACTGATAACGTGAAGGGTAATTATATGTAACAAAAAATATTGGTAAATATCAATCATCATTCTTTTCCAAACGAAGAAATTTTTGCAATGCATTTCAGAGAGTTCTAAGTTAGAAAATGAAAAAAAATCTATGCACAACTCATACTTTTGTTACACTCGTTATGTTAAACAAGGATAAACTAAAATAAAAAAAAACTAGTCTACTGAACTTTTGTTCTATAATTTGATAACTTTGTATTTTTTATCAAGATAATTTTTTTTAACTTAAATTTACACTTGTTTATGTTATTTTTTTTTTAAATATAGCATTATTAACTATTACTTCGTTTATCGCTTAAAGTCATTATTTCGTCATTATTTCGTAAGTTCAATGGTCGATACCATGCCCTTGTCAGCAAATACAACTGATACAATACTGGCTGACGCTTTTTATACTAATTGTAATTCCATTATTTATACACTGAATTGACGACGGATTTTTCGTTATATCCCGATCATAAGAAAGAGCACACGGCGCGTTTGACCGGTCGGCAGGGGATGCTCACTCCTTCCTGGCACCTGATCCCACCTCTGATGTTTCGGAGGTCCGTGTTTGCTCTGCTCTTATTTTGTATCGTTTTATGGACTTTGATATTGAATGTTTGTTATCTCCATATCATCCATACATTCATAGTTTTCCATGTTGATACTTTTATATCTTTTTATTTATGACAGTTGCAATATGGGAGGTTCTCGGTCTACTTCAAAATCAAAAACATCCAAAAGAACATCATGTTGATGACGTCATGAAAAAATATCTTATAGATTATATATCCAGACTCAACAATATATGTTCGGATGACCTCAGTGTTTTACATTCAAGAACTCATTGGTTGATGTAAGTATGAAAAAAAAATTCTAAGTGTTGTAGTTCCTACTTGCTGCTTGAATTTAAGACTCTTTTTATCATGGGTATCAAAAGTATTGAAATAGCTTTAACTTATTTAGTTATTAACCACTTCTAACTTTTCAACTCTGCACTCTTTCTTGTCTGTAAATTGCCCGTAGAATTTATAATCTTTTTTTTATACATATACCGAAGCCAAATTCAATAGTTAATCAAGAGAACCCTCTGACACTGCGGCTATGAATTCAACATTCTTTAAAACGGACCTTTCCTTCGTAAAATCCATCAGTTTTTTGTCTGCAAAGTGTTAAGGGAGACAGATGAGGATTTTAAAACAAATTTATGCTATTACTCTTTATAATCAATTGAAACCACCAATGTCCTGGAATAATGATTTAACGATTTTAGAAGAGACACCTTTGCTTACCCTTGTCCAAAGTAGTCATACTTTTTTGTCTATCACTTACAAGGAAGAAAAGATATTTTTTTAATGTTTTATCAACGAATCCCGTTCTGAAGACATGGCCCTGAGGTCTTGAATTTCAGATTTTTAGAAGAAACCATTTTGATCACCATAACCGTAACAGCAATTAATTTTCTTTAAATACCTCTTCATAAAAGTGATAAATTTAAAAAGAATATATGCCTGTTCATTACATGGTCAATAAACCGTTCACGGTTGCTCAGTCGGTAGAGCCCTCGCTCCGTGATCGGGAGGTCGTGAGTTCTTATCTTGGCCGCGACTGACCCAAGTCGATAAAAAATGGGTAGCAACTGTTCCTTCGCCATGCGCTCGGCTCTTTGAAGTGAAAGTTGCAAGTCCTTCGGATGAGACCTTAAAAACCGAGGCCCCGTGTCAGCGGCAGGCGTTGGCACGATAAAGATCCCTCACTGCTCAATGGCCCTGAGTGCCGAGTAGAGATCAACAGTCAATCAATACATAGTCAATATAATCACACTCACAGTCGATTGCATGGTGTCCAGGAATTACGGAGAATATTTTTTAATATTTTGGTGGTTTTGACATACCTTCAGGCGAAAAGGGAGGAAGCTTGAAAATCACATTTTTATACCCTTATCCCTTAGCAAGATAATGCAAGATAAGTATGATGATATGTAACTTATTATCTTGCATCTTGACATAAATACATGTATCTTGTATTTAAAATAATGATCTGCATGTAGGCATTAAAAATTTGCATGTTGACATAAATAAGTAGCTTGTTAACATAACTAATCTTGCATGTTGACATAAATATCTTGCATGTCTACATAATTATCTATCTTTCCTAGTTAACATAGGTAAACTATATTTTGTTATAATTACGTTGCATCTTGCATGCATCTACCATGTCAGATCCGGGCGTCAGTATAGGATTTTATCCATATTAAAATCAGATTCTCTGGAAAAAACTTGTAATTTTCCAATATTGTCAGTAAAATTATCTTGCATGTTGACATAATTTTTTTTCCATTTTGACATAATTTTCTTGCATGTTAACATAATTTTCTTGCATGTAGGGGACAGAAAATGCCACCATAGACACGGTTAAATTAAATCCTTTCATTGACTAGGTTTCATATTAAATGTTGTTTGACACGTTTACAATTAAATTCTTTCATTGACTAGGTGGGTGTTCCTCATTACCCTGGGTTTCTTCTCTCTCTATGGCGTGTTACTGATACAGGCGTCATCTTATCGTATGGAGCTGATGATGTGCACTTTGACACTTTTCTCCATCAGCATGCTTTGTTACATTGTCTCCGATCTAGATTCTCCATTTTCTGGTTTCTTCCGTATCGACATTTCTATCATTGTTGACGTCATATACAGGTTAGAGGTCATGCACAAGATGGCGTCACTTGGATTTGAGGAGACTGTGTGTTATCCAGACAGCTCACGTTTTCAGCAGAAGAGATATAATAGTGAGGAGGAAAGGGACGATACAGTGTATATAAAGGCAGAAGAGATATAACAGTTAGGAGGACATAAACGATACCGTGTATATAAAGTGAGAAGATATAATATGTCTTTGTTTTCTTTTCTCTATAGTTTTTAATTTTTGTTCTGTTACCCTCGGCATTGTTATCGTATAACAGTGAGGAGGAAATAAAGGTACCGTGTTATTAAAGTCAGAAGAAACATAACAGTGACGAGGAATTGACCAATACCGTGTATATAAAATCAGTGTTTTATGACAAATTAGAAATTTCAAATGTATATATATATATAATATAATAATATATATAAAGTCAGTGTAAAAAGTTAAAAGAAATCAGAAATCTCATACTCATCATAGATATTACTGTTTATAAAGTCAGTATTAAATGTTAAAAGAAATCAGAAATTGCATATGCATTATTGATAATATTGTATATAAAGTAATTGTGTCAGGACAAATCAGAAATATCCTATACATTATAAATAATCACATAAACAAAAGTTTTATGCTATAGAATCTGATGAAATATTTTTGATATTGCCAAAATAAAGATATTTGTTAGAACGATGATTGACTCATGTAAAACATTGATATCGATATTAAAGTTGCAATATAAAGTACTGACAACCGATATGTTTTGTTGATTTCATCGGGATTTTATTATAACAGATCTGTAGGAAGTAGTTGTACGATAGATTTACAAATAAGTAAACTAAGCATTAACCGTTTATGTATTTACATTGTACATGTAAAATATTTTATCGCTGAAAATTATCCCTTACTAAAGCATTTGCTTGTGCTATGTATGTCTCTGATTTGTATTGAGAATGTTTAATTATGGTAATGGTGATGATTATACCATCAGTATATTAAATGATAATTTCCTGAAACAGACAATGTAATTAGTTGTGTTTAAGATTCGATGAAAGAAAATACTAAATTAAGATATTAATTTAAAACGTTTTGCTTATATAAGATAAATTACATATTTATTTATGCTCTGAAATGACGACGGATTTATCCGTTATTTCCCGATCATTACAAGGATAACACGGCAGGTGTGACCGGTCAGCGGAGGATGTTCACTCCTCCATGGCACCTTATCCCACCTCTGACATTTTTAGAGGTCAGTGTTTGCTCTACTAATATTTCATATTCTGTCCGTTATCTCTATTTGTTTTATAGGAAGATCCAGCATGATTTTGGGTAACATCGGATGCTGTGTACGTACAAACAAAAAATGATGGGGGGTAACGAAATTACTTTACTTAAAATCTAATCAGAGGCCATTTTCTTCTAGGATGTCGTTCTCCCGTCTTTTCTAAGTTGATATAAGAATTTTTCTTACTCTCATATAAGATTTCGGAGTCATCCACTCACCGCTGCTAGAGTCTCAAATGTTTTAGTGTAATACATGAATGTTACTTAGTTTAGAGATAGGATCAAAAAAGCGAAACTATTGATAATACTTTACTTTTCAAACTATTGCACATCAACTATTTGGTAAACAATTCGTCAGCTTGTACAGGGTTAACAGTGGTGTATTATTCCATATAGTGCAGTCAACTTAAACTGTATTCTAAATACATCAATTATATATCATTGATCAATGACATTAACTATACATAATAACTATACTGTTGAAGATTAGTGTCCATTGATAGAACATCCTTTGTACTCTTCCTTCTTAAGAACATTAATAAAGTCATCATTCATTACTACATTGTGTCGAACCTACAAAATACAAACTTTATCAAAAATTGATGTGTTACAACATAGGCAATATTTATGATGTACATATTACTTTACAAAGCATACATACATTTAGAATTAGATTTTCAATTGCCATGTTATAGCAATAAATGTGATCAATGTTCTGTCCAGAAACTCAGGACATTGTGTCGGCCTTACAAAATACAATTATAAACAAACTTTATTAAAAATTGGTTTTTTACAACATGGTTAATATTTATACATGTACATAGTACTGTACAAAATACACATAGTGTATTAAATTTTCAATTGTCCTGTCATAGCAATAAACCTGAAGTCAATGTTTTCTCCAGAAACTCATTCGGAAGACAAATTTAATACGATAGATTCAATTCTTTTGTCAGTACATATGTATATACCCCTACACTGTACATGCTACAAACAAAACAGTGAAAATTCTCAGAAAAAAATACCTCAATAATGGAGTTATTGAATCTTTTTTTCTAAAGAAACGATGGATAGTAAAGAGAAGCCATTGTAAGAACCAATCTTCACCGCAGAATCAAAATAATTATATATTTTTCTGAAGAAATAGGCTCTCTTTCAATCTGTGAATCGTTGATATTTATATGTATGCAAGATCCGAATGTATGAGATCAGTTGATTTGATAGGCACGAGCATGCTCTATGGAAGAACAGTATCTGTTGACAATCAAGTTGATGGAGCAAACATTTTTACCGTCTCGTTCGAAGTCATAATTTTGTAAATGGCTTTGTCAGCAATTACAATCTATCAAGTGGGATACTGACCTTTGATACAATTTACAAGGTCAATCTCTAAATTATGATAGCAGGGGATACGCACTCCTCCAAAGCATTTGATGTTTTCGAGGTCCATAGTTACCCAGTTCTTAATTTGTAGTGTTTGAATGGACAAGATGTTTGTTATCTTTAACATAAAGTTCTGGGGCCCGTTTCACTAAAAGGCGTAAGATACGACGAAACTTATGTTAGGCCTTAGGGCGTATGCCAAAATTTAGTCCGGCGTAAACTGCGTTTCACTAAGAGGCGTACGCCTGGCCGTATACACTAGTATCGGACTAAGTTAAGGCCAGACTTACGTCCTTGACAACGAGCTTATGCATATGCCCAGACAGATGATAAACAGTAGAAAGGAACATAGATAGATATATAGATAGAAAGATTTTCTTTAGATAGATAAAAAAATATATAGAAACTTTTCAATTGTGTTTGAGAGAGAGAGAGAGAGAGACGTAAAGTATTCAGGCATATTTATCCTGTTAAGTGACAAAATCACACAGCAAAACTTGCTAAAATGTTTTATTTGAAAGATATATTTGATGAAGCATATAGGATATGTTCATTCAAAATTATTAACTCAACCATGCTTCGAACACCCTTGGATATTCTCTTTTGATCATGCGTCACTTATGGTCCGAGTATAAATATTTTTTTTTTAAATTTTCTGGTTTCCTATTGCTATATTATTGAAAGAAAATCAGTGAATTTGTTTTAAAATAGAAAATATAGCGAATTTATGCAGTAATGAGCTTTTTAACCATGGATTGGACAATATTAAGCAAGCATCAAACAGCCATACAAGCAGATACTTAAAATAACGAAATTTTAATATTTCACGAAAAAAAAAAAACAAAAAAAAAAAAAAAAAAAAAAGACGAAAAAAACGAAGAGGCTCGAATAAATGTATCTATTACTTTCATATTAAAATTTGTTACAATGTAAAATGTGGAGCAAAATGACCTCGGAAATAATTGATGAATTCCATGTCTAATTTTTTTTAAACAATTTGTTTTTTTTTCAAATTATTTAAGTGACAGGGTACATAAGTGCATGCACGTTTATTTGTAAATGTTTCACAAAAATTATCAGATCCAAGGTACAAATGTATGTGTCAGACGTATGGTGGACTCAACATAAACTACCCAAGTACATTTACATGTGTATTTAGTATATTGAACGAGTCTTCATATAAATTTGAAGTTGATAAATAGTAGGTGAAATAAAATGTATTTAATCTGGAGTTATTGTTTGCTATCGATTGTATGATAAATACATTATCTTATATTTAAAAAAATTAGGGACTTTTGACGACTCTTAAACATAGTTAGAGCTTTCATCATATTTTGGTATTTACATTTTAACAATAATGATATTACTTTTGTGAATAACCTTAGTTTAACTACTTAAGCTAACACCCTTTACTCACCAAAAAATGAAATAAAAAAAGAGGAAAATATAAAGTCAATAATACACTTAGTGATATTTAAATTTCAAAATATCCCGCTCACACATATTTTGCGCGGAAGGTGGAGAATGGGGTGGATGAAATGCTAGACATTTCTTATGCAAATATACCTTTGTATTACATGTGCATCATGTATGTATATATTCTGCATTATTCATTGCCCAATTTATTAAAATATGAAACGTAAATTAAATTATTGGATAAAAATAATCGAATGAAAACTATATATCGAGTATCTAAATATGGCATTTTAACATGTAAACGGCAAGTGCAAATATTAAGAATGTGCATATAACATATATGCATGGTTAGAAAGTTTCTATTCGAGAATTGGTACTACATATCAAAATTCTCTGTTTTCTTAATTTCATATGAAATTAATGAAATTTACATGACAAATTGTACAATTTAACATTACGGTCAGCCACGATACCCTCGGCAAAAGAATTAGCAGTCGATTCCTGTTTACGCCATAAGTTACGACTACCCTTGGCTAGGCGTAGATTTTTGTCTGAACTTAAGGCGGGCGCAAAGTTACGCCCTTTAGTGAAACGGACCTTAGTCCAAATGTTAGACGTAAGTCCGGACTTACGCCGGGCGTAGAGTTAAGACAGGCGTACGCCTTTTAGTGAAACGGGCCCCAGGTTTGGCATCAAATCCTTAGGAATAGGGAGTGACTCTTTCTAAATACATCATCAATGACGTTCTCCAGTTTTTATTTAACGTACCTTCTGACAACTTTTTTTTTGGAGAACGATCAAATAACTGGTATTATTAATCAGTATTGTTAAGATGTGTACGTGGTAATACACTGTATATCTACTTCCGTATTGTCCATAAAAAGGTTCAGATATCGACGGAGATGAGAAATATATAAATGCATTATTGTTTTAACAACCTTGTTTAATCCTTTTCTCTCCAATAACCTTTGCGCACTGCTTTCTTTTTTCCGTTGTCCATTTAAAACCTCAATATTCTGTTTTTTCTTGTTATTTTAAAAGAGGTTTACATTCAGTTGTTAATTTTTATGAATCAAAAAAAAAAAGAAAAGAAAATGGAATTTTTTACGTTTCTTTCTCGGGTGTTCTTGCTAGTACTTTGTTTTTACTCCGTGGAATCTGTATTCAAACACAATGTTACGCCTGATTGTGCTGCCTCAGAGACGGAATGCTCTTTCGACTTTCACGTGGATTACATCACGAGTATGGTATCATACAACTTGTCCACTGGTGAAGGATGCCCGGTTTTTGTACGAAACGGAACCTTTTTCAAGAAATGTTCCAATGATGTCATGTCTATAGATTGCCCTTGTGTTGAGGTTCCATTGACAAACAAAGGTTAGCTTACTAGGATAGTTTTTTTGAAATAGTAAAGATTATTAGAAATACAGATAGTCTTGGTTATGTTGAATTCAATACAAGAACATTTCATTTATAGGTTTTTATCTTTGTAAAGAATTGGAAGACATTTGAGTTTTTCCTTGATTAGATTAATATTCCGGCTTCCTTTTAGATGTGCTTTACTGTTTTTAATTTTTGTGGATTTTAAGATTTATTTTGTAACTTAGTTTTTAATAGATAATATGAATATGTACACCTTTAAATCCTTTAGGATAACAATACTTCTATAACTTTCACACGACATAAACATCTTTAATATCTATATGCCTAACTCCTGTCTTGTACAAAAAAAACAAATTAAAATGTATGTTTGAAAAAGAATAGATTCGAATTTTTCTGTAACATTTCAAATCAAAATGACAGGGTTTTGCTTTTTCTGTCAAATTGTTTGTCATATATTCATATGGTTTTTTTTTATATTTGAATGATCAAATAATTATCTATGAATCACGTTATTGTTACGAATGGTTCACACTAGAAAATTAGAGAAATATAGAACAAGAGGTAAACACATTTCACGTATATACACAAAATACTGATAACGGAAAAACAAAATTATTTAAGAATTCCCACTACTTTCAAAAGAAAATCTTAACCTTACTTCTTTCATTTTATAGAAATGGAAGATGTGATCACAGCGGATGGGAACTATAAATTCATGTTTGCCATAAACAACCAATTCCCGGGGCCAACAATTGTTGTATATGAGAATCAAAAGGTAATGTATTTTTAAAAAATTGTCTATTTAAGCTAAGAACTAAAATAGAGAATAATGCACGTTGTTTTTCTATGTATTACCCCGTATCAGCCCACGACATCAATATAAGCCATTTATTTATTTAAAGTGTTTCTAGAACAATAATAACATGTACAGTCAAACAAACTATAAATTGTTTATAAAATCATATAACAGTAATATTATAGTATCGACAAGATTTTTTCATTTTAATATAAATGTAGCATGTTTATTACACACGTCTTTTTATAAGATAAATTTGTATTGAGTATGGTATACATATTAATTCTACATATCAGCTCTTTATACATATATAAACAAAAATTTAATGACTATTTATGAACAAAAAGATTTTGTAATATCTTTTATGGAATGCGACTTAGGTTAAAGTTCATATCCACAATGACCTTATGAATGAAGCAGTGACCTTTCACTGGCACGGAATGTTCCAGAAGGATACACCGTGGATGGATGGCGTCTCTATGTTAACTCAATGCCCTATATTGCCAGGACAGACCTTTACTTACGAGTGAGTAGGTTTGGTCAAAATTATTTTCAACAGCTGAACAAAATCAGTATTTTTTCCACAGTGTAAACGAAAATCATCAACGCTTCTTTTTTTCTTACTTTTTCATAACATATTTTCACAGGTCGAAGTTTTATATACTGAACTCAGCAATTAGTATGTTATCATTAAAATATATTTGCATACATTGATTCATCACATTAAAAACATAAACCTACTCGGAGAAGTCTATGAAGTCTTTCAATCTGTCAGGTTGTTCTATTTAGTGTGTTTATAAAGAAAAACGACAAAATGTCTTTTTAATCAATAAAAAAGTTTTAAGGATTTATTTTCTCTAATGAAAATATTAACCGAAAATGGAATGGTTATAGTGAAATATTTAGTATTGAAATTATGTTTTTTTTTTAATATTCTTTCATTGTCTTAATGTTTGTAAAAGTATATTTAAAAAACTACCCAGTCCTGTTCATTTAATACATCCAGTATCCAACACCAATGCAATAAACATCCTCTATATAAATGTAATCATTATTGTGTTACTGCATAATTGTAATTTGAATTAGAAATGATATAAAGGCATGACAAACTCTTATTTATTTTGTTTAGGTTCATAGCTAATCCACGAGGAACACATTGGTACCATTCACATCATGGAGCCATGAGAACTTCCGGTCTAGCTGGTGCCCTGATTGTACTTCCCCGCGAAAAAACAGATGTAAAAAGGGGATTTTTTTCCCTTTCTTGAAGTATTGCATGTTAAAAATTCTGAATATGTAGCTTAACATATAGCATATTAGTAAAACACCACAGTTATTTTTTCTATTTTTTTTATCTTTAGAAAGAAGCATTGATATTTACATACACACTTCTTCCGAAAAATCTAAGTTTGTCGTAATATATGCAAGTTATACCACTTTAACGCATGAGACCCCCTAATGGGTAAGATAAAAGAAAACTTGAATATGAATATTTTAATGGTAATGAAAAGGAAAGGAAAAAAGAACCATTTTGAAATACCTATCATTATTTAAAGTCTGCGTTCTATCAATTCATCTATACAAGAAATAGGATGTGCCCCAATGGTAGTGTATTATGTTTAAATCATGATCCTTTACCGTATGCTCTGACCACACTACTGGGGTATTATTTTAAAAAAAATAAATGAAAAATAGTTCATAAATTTTCTGATCATCCTTAGAACAAATGTGGCTCCTGTGACCATTGAGACTTATTGACTTTCATTGATAATTGTTTGCAAAAGTTGATAAATTTAATATATACACATGTTTATCAAAAATGATACTATTTCAGAGAGACGATATTCCAAAGGTAGATAACGATGTTGTTTTTATGGTGCAAGAATGGAATTCTAAGATGAGTGATGTTCAGCTTCCCAACATTCAGGAGTGGTATATGCTATCGTATGTTATTGGTAGCTTTTTTAAACTATAGAAAATTATCGTTAGCCATCGTAATTCCTCTCAAGATATCAAAAGTCAGCTAAAATTTTTTGTTAACTTACATGTAACAATGGTTATTTCAATTCTTATGCCGACTCAATATATCCTGGTGACATATTGATATTTTAGACGATGTTATCTAACAAAAAATATTAATCATGATAAATGTGATGAGTTTAACTTTTGAAATGTCAACTGTACTACTTATGCAACAATATACCTGTGGCAGCTTCATGTTGAGTTTATATCGCAATTGATTCAATACCTAAGAGCATATTCTTCTTACGTACAATTTCTAAAATGAAGTAAATTTTTGACAATTAAGTTGATGAATTAAAAATATCAGGAAATTCACTAATGCGTTCAACGGTCAATAAAATGACGTCAGCAAATTCAATCTTTTATTAAGTTTAGACTGACACATTGAACTACAAACCGTCTCCCGTTTTTCGAGATCATGACAAGGAGCACACGGCGGGTGTGACCGGTCTGTAGGGGATTCTCAATCCTCTTGTAGCATTTCATCCTACCTCTGATGTTGTGGAGGTACGTGATTACTCTGCTCCTATTTTGTAATTCTAAAGGCTTTTTGGGCTAGAATACTGTTTGATTATACAACAATTTCATTCAATTATTGCTGTTTGGTTAACCCTTTTTTTTATTAATTAATTAGAAATGTCACCGTTTATCAGCGAAGGCTTCAAATGTAGTACATGGCGCGCAGGCCATTGAATTGTGAGAGATCTTTCTCGGGCCATCACCTGTCGCAACAAAGGGCTTAGGTTTTTAAGGTTCCATAGGTGCATAGGGCATTTTTCAAAGGAACAGTTCATATCTTTTTTTGTCATTCGCTACATATGTTTGAAGCAAAATCCTCAGGAAAAAAAAAACCATGAATTTATTTAAGAATCTTGATTAGATTTATAGTACCATTTATAACAAGCATAATACGAGAAATAATGAATAATGCTACTAGGAACTGTTGTCATAAACGTTTTGGTCCCTTGTGATGTATAAAATGTAGACAGCTCTGAAAAGTTTGCTTCTTGTTTCTTTTATTTTACCATTTTTAATTTCGTTGAATATTTGATTAAAAAGGTATATGTAAGTTTGCACTAAAGTTACAAATACTCCTATCCGTTCTTGTTTTTTTTTCTCCATAGAAAGCCAACTTAATAGCAGGAACTAAGATTCCAACGGAAAATTAACACATCTATTTTCAAATACAAATATTTACATTCGCTGTGTTTTTCTACTAAGCCAACTGTGAAATTGATTTGAAAATCAATTTCGTGTACCAGTATACTCACGCGTAGAAATATACACGGAGAAACGTGCATTACCGTGACGTCACAATAGAGATATAGCGACGTTAGTAAAATTATAACAATATAGGGCAGCGAGAAATTCAAATATTGAGTATATTTTCGATGATTCCAAACATAGCGCGCTTCATGAAATATGCCTGCGTGACAAGTCTGTGTGATTCACACACCAATAACTCACACAAAACCTAAAAACATCCCTTACATAAACCGTTAATTGAGATTTTTTTTTTTCATTTTAGGTTCTCACAAAACCTTGATACAGATAATTGTGTGACAACTAAACGAAACTATGACGGAACAATATCTACTTTAGCAGGTCCCTACAATAATGCGCTTGTGAACGGTAAAACTAGATATTGTAAGTGTCTAATATTATCGTCATAAAGTAATATTGGTATACGGTAAAAGTAGATATTGTAGTGTTTAATATAATCATCATCTAGTTATACTGGTAAACGGTAAAACTAAGTATTGTAAGTGTCTAATATAATCGTCATATAGTAATATTGGTAAACGGTAAAACTAGATATTATAAGTGTCTAATATAATCGTCCTCTAGTAATATTGGCATACGGTAAAACTAGATCCTGTAAGTGTCATGGTCATTTAGGATAATGTGAGAACACTTCTGTTCTATTTTTTTTCCTTTTCTTCGCTTTGTGATCGTGAGGCCCGGGTTCAATTCTCGTTCGGAGCTCCACGTCAAACCTTAGACGTATTACTAGGTTGTGGCTCTTCCTTTGTCAAGTGCTCGTTACTACATTGAAAGTTATAGATCTTTTGGATATGAACTTTAAAATGTAGGTCGCCTTTCACGGTAAGCGTTGGCAGGAAAATGAATCCCCACTGCTCAATGGTCTTGAGTGCCGAGTATAGGTCCAAATTTGAAGCCCTTCACTAACATATTGTGATATTTCTATTGGAGTATATGATTCTTAAATGGGACATTAAACAATATACAATGATCATTCTTTATTTTGAATTATCTTTTATAGAAACACGAAAAATATAGCCTAAAATGATGCCTTCAGTATGCTAAGGTTCTCTATACATTGTAAATATTGACGCCTTGATTGAATGATAAATGATCTAATGTAATAACATCAGCAAAGCTGTAATATTGATACTAGATATTTTGTTTTTATTCTATTTATACTAGTTTCTGGACAACATACTGAGATGCAGCGTTCATTGCCACTGGAGGTTTTTAACATATCATCCGAGACTTATAATAGATTCCGTCTTATTAACTCTGGTATGACTGGTAGCTTCAAAATTTCAATCGACAGCGTAAGTATTGGGTCCACCCGTAGAATTACATTCACGCATAGCTCTCTGGATTAAATTTATAATATATGGTACAGCAACAAAAAAGTCCCGTAGTTGTACAAGGGGTTATCAAAAAGTTCGTGGACTGCGGCTATAAAATTAGTAGTATTTAGTCTGTGCTTTCAAAATTGATAAGGAACATAAAACAACAAAAAATAAAGAAATGTTGAAAATTTATGCTTGATACGTTCATTATTTGCCAAATTATTATAAAGTGAAAACGACATTATATGATCACCCGGCGCTGTCGTCGTTTATTTTCATGACATCCGATAAAGTCATTGTTTTTTCAATGTCCGTTTCTTCTACCTCATACACTTATTTTGATGAGATTCCCTGGAGGTGACTAAGGACCCAAACCCGCCTTGGGAGAGATCTTCGCTTGATTGTGCTGGCATATATTGCTTTTGGGAGTTCAATATCTACAACACATGATCAACGTCATTTTTTGACATGATTGATTTTTCACACCTAGATTGCAAATCGACATAAAACGTGTTTCCCTTTTCTCTCTGAATCTATTTTGACATTAAAAGACAAGTACTCTGGATGCATATTATTTGTTTATTTGTTTGAACATTCTGTGTAAAATTAATGATAAAATTTCGTAGAACTTCTAGAATGAAGTGAAATTTTCATATTTTGTGGAACAATTGTGTCCCGACACATACCTGAATTAACGGGATTTTTGGATGTCAAATGATCATATCAAAAGAGTTTGTCTCAGTTACACATAGGTCGCAAAAACATCGTGTTCGAGGTTGCGCCGCCTGGACAAACCATTGGTTACAAAAACATTACTAATTTATTAAAAAATAAAATTTATGATTTGTGGTTTATTCTGTAGATAGAGAAGATGATGCTTACTAGATATTCTAAAATTCATTGATATGCCTAAAGCGCTATTAATTTTACAACGCTAGTCCACGAACTTTTTGATAATCCCTCGTACTTATACAGAACTTCATAGTTTTACAGACTTAATAAATCCAATGCTCTAAGCCTTCGATTGCATGCTTTATAATGCAGCTAAACACACTAATTTAACAAAATTTTATTTATTAGTTTTGAGATTTAATTTTATCAATGAAGCACCAGATTTTACTGATTGCCTCGGACGGTGCAGATCTCGTTCCCGTTGATATCGACTTCCTCCTGATTAATCCCGGAGAAACTTATGACGTCATTCTGTATGCCAATCAAACAGCTGGAAACTACTGGATTCGAGTAGAAACAACGGCGGTCATGGATGTACATTTTGTGAGTTGTGTTGCAAAATGTGAATGTGGATCAATGCTTTTGTTTTATTTATACATGTAACTCGCAAATAATCCAAATATTGGTTTAAAAAAACATTACTTTTAAATTTAATTTTACTGTTCTTTTTTAAGATTCATATCTGTTAAAAATGTTGTTGGATCAATTTTATACACATCGTGTTGTAATGGTAGCAAATTTACTTATATTTTTAATGAATGTGATGTCCATTCTGGAATAGAGTATGGAATATCAGAATGAAAATGTAATAAAACTGAAGCATATGGTGGAGGTCTGTGTTCAACATTAGTTATAATACGAGTTGTCATGATGATGATGATTATGTCTTTCAACCTTTTGCAGAACCCATTAAAACAAAATGTAAGCTTTACTCACCTTCACTACGAAGAAGCAAAAAATGAACTTCCCGAATCAGAAGAGAGAAAATGTTCCGTGAAAGAACCGTGTATAATGGCCAATTGTCCCTGGAGGTATGAGTTATAAATATCACATAACGAGTCAATGTTTAAAGATGTACCGATTATTTTCTTCAAAACCTGCAGGGCCAAATATCGTATGTAAGATTATTTCCAGAATCAAATTCCGTGTTTCTTTTTTTTATTTATTTATTTGCTTTTGTCATCATTAACATTTTTGGCAAAAGTATACATTCAGTTTTTTGGAACAAGAAAAAATATTTCTTCATCTTTTTATAAGCATTTTCTCCGGGAATTAAATATCAATTTGTAAGTAAAGTCACATTTCTTAAGCTTGTTTATTTAAAATAATAACGCTTATCACACACCTAGAAAAAATAATTAGGTGTACATCGATCAACATCAACTTGTACATGAATAATCAATTGCTTGTATAAAGACACTATTTACTTGAACATGGAAACTCATTCACTTGTACATGGAAAACATTCACCAATATTAATATATTTACATAGATAAAAAAAAAAGACATATGACTTAACATTGACTTGTGCATGAACAGCGTTAACTTGTCCACTTACTGACAGTCCAGAGAGCTTGGCAAATATAGAACCATCTATCAAGTGTCTTTCGATATCAGACTTGAAGGCCTCGTCTTCAAGCAGCAACTCTAACCCTGTATCCATTCCAGAAAGTCCAGACGATTTCCAAGAGATTTTTCTCAATTTTCATTTTACAGGTAAATTAAAACTAAAATTATATGATTTTTTGATATATATTTAGTTGAATTAAGACACCAGGAGAATAAAATACGGATTAGGGAATTTTATTCATTGTTTTTTAAATCTTAAATGTTTAATGCGTGCTTGACTTTTTTACTAGTCAGAAGATTTCTGAGACAAACAAACATGAATTAAGGAGTTTTCTTCCAATATTTTTACAAATCTACATTAATGAATGCTTCTTTTTAAGGGAGTGATGTTAAGCGTCCCCGCCCAGCAGTTAATACAATCCATTATAAATCCCCACCAACTCCACTACTGGTATAATGCATTTCTTTTTTTATTACAAAGTATTTAGAGTTGCAGATCGATTATTCACTTAAAATTCTTATCCTTGCATTTTAAAAATAACTGTATAATAGAATTTAAAAAAATATATATTGTCAAAAAAATACATGCATTGAGTAAATAAAAATTTTCCATTTATAAAGTTTTAGATTTATTTTATGAAACCTTAAATTATTCCTGTGTTAATAATGTTAAGTAAAAAATATACACTGATATAATAATACATAATGCATAATATAGTAGTTTACGTTAACTACTTTGTAATTCGCAGATTAATCCAGATATTGCAAAAGACGAGAGCATTGTATGTAACAACGAACACATGGATCACTGTGGAGACTACTGTCAATGTACTCACGTCGTAAAACTGGAAACCAAGAAAACCACACAGCTCTTGTTCTTATTGCGGTAAGTGAGTGTACTCCAACTAAAAGAATCTCAATCTGATTAAAATCACATCCTTTAAACCACTGACATAGATCTGAAGAAACCTCATTCAAGGTCATTCAGGGTGACCTTTCTAATAAAAACATTTATCAAAATTTGATCAATCTGAGAGTTCGTAAATAAGCGACATTCGGGAAAATGAATATGGAAGTGAAAGTAGCTGTGTTGAAGGTTTTTATCATTTCGTACAAGACAAATAGCTAATAAACGCAGACATGTAATAGTTACATATTAAACTTCTATGCAGAAACTGCTGTGTTTCTTATCTTGGCAAGCTATTGAAACCATTACACAATTTTCGTTCGTGTATCATCCCAACATTCACTTCTGTAAATAAATTCCAATACATTGAACTTCGTAATTATTTGACGTGAAAGTGAAAGTTTGGTTGAAAGTCCTCCATGAAAGACTTTGTATGGGGTTTCTTCAAATCAATGTGTAGCGTTTTATGTGAGCATCTCAAAGGATATGATTTTAATCAGATTGAGAGAATATTGTACGATTCATATCCATTTCCGATCGTCCTCGGATTTCGAGCTGTCTTGACATCTGCACAAAAAATTGATTAAGATGCGTTTCATTGCTATTGGACTAATCATGATATAAGTTGCTGATATTCTTTCAGTTCAGCTTCCGATATGTCATGAAACTAGGAATTTTCCAGTTGCAAGGGGTAGTATGATTTTATTGAATGAAGAAAATCTCAAATAAATATTCTTTAAGAAACATAACATTTTACGTATCATGACGGATATTACTTTCAATCGTGAATTCAATCAAAAATATAAATTTTCCCCTCTCAACTACGTTATTTCAACAGTACCTTCTGCACATAGGTGTACTATGTATCGGTCAAAATTCCAGTAAACGTGTTATTATTGTTTGATATGTTTTATAGACGGCCTGCAGACAGGGACCTCGCATCCCGTTCACCTTCATGGAAATCGCTTCCATGTTCTGAAAATTGGTCATGCAGTTTTGAACAAAACTACAGGGTTTGTACAAGATGCAAACCAAGACATCAAATTTTCGAATAATTATAGCAAAGCAAAATGGCGGGATTCAGGCTGGAAGAATGGTAACGCACCAAATCTGAACACAGATAACCCACCACTAAAGGATACTGTGGTGGTACCAAACAGAGGTTACGTTGTGGGGCGGCTACAAACGGAGAACCCAGGTAATTCAGTTTAGAGGAAATTCATCTTGGTTCTGAAAAAAAAAATGAAAATTGTTTTCATCCATCACGACAATGATAAAAAGGTGAGCGTGACCGATCGATAGGGGATGCTTACTTCCACGAGTTTCCTGATCCCATCTCTGATGATGTTCAGAGTACATTGCTACATATTTATGTGGTTTAAATGTTATTTATTATCTTAAACAATATTTCATTGCAGTCTTTTTAAACGGAAACTTTAAAGATTAAATGCAATTACTTTTTACGAAACAAACATATATTTTAGGATTTTGGCTTCTCCATTGCCACCTTGAAACTCACATGAACATCGGAATGGTTGTAGTTCTACAAGTAGGCGAAGCAAAGGAAATACCAGAAGTTCCCGCACATTTTCCGAAATGTTCTAACTACCGTCCAGACTCGGCCTTTTCACCTCCATCTAAATCTGTTAAACCGGAATGGAATCTTTAAAATATACAATGATTTTAACGACTTCTAGGTATTTTAATCTGATATACGATAAACCTCTCTCTTTGTTCCCAAACCCTCTCTCTCGTTGCATAAATCAGTCGAATTGAACTGATCTTACTACACATGTGTGTTCTTTTTGCAGTGGTTATATAATTATGTTGTAACTTTCTTAATTTTAAATTTTTCAGCTCTTCGTGGTTCACGACAGTGAAAAATGGTAGAAAGCAGAAAGTAAATGATAACGTTTTGACAATAAAGTACAAACTTTATATGTAGTGGTTATCACTGTTTTCGTCTTTTTCTGCTTGTGGTTTTCATCTCCAATGAAAACTGTCTTATCTGAAATGCAGTTGGAGAAAACATTACTATCGGAATAATAGATAGAATATCGGATTACAAAGTGAAAAGAAAAAGAAACTAGTGCAAAGCTCGTTTCAAGGCAACGAGTAGGTGTTTCGTCCTATTTGACCGGAAGTAAATTTCATAGTTTAAAGAAGAATGAGTGATGACGTCCAAAAATGGTTTAAATCCTCCAAATGTATGTTAATTAATGCAAAATAAGCCATTTTTGCGACTTCCAGTTTGACCGGAAGTGATGACGACTGACTGAAAGTTAAGTTTTCTCCTCTCAGTGACAGATATTACCCAAAAACCTGTCAAGAACGGCAGAAATACGCATTTTCTGACTACTTCCAGTCTGATCGGAAGGGACATCAACATACGTTTTTTGACAACCCCAATAGATTAAGCTTGACGTTTTGAACAACTTTGCTTTTTTAATGTTTAACAAATTCTCAATACTTTTAAATATATCAGAAATCCTTCATGGCCCATCTATATCCTTTATTTTAGGGGCCAGCCCTCTTTTCGAGATATCATTTGAAAGATCTTAAAATTCTACACTTCTTTTGTTCTACATGTATTAACAAAATATTTCCAGGTGAAACGATATCGTGGAAAAGGTGTTAGAAATACTGAAACTCGCGATGTGACTTTTTTCGGGCCATAGCGAGCACCGACGTGCGGCACTTGGTAAAAATGAACTTCCTAGTACAAATTAACATTCCTTGCTCTATCATCACTGAAAATCTCATGTTCCTGTGCTAAGTGCTCTTCTAAGAAGTGCTGCGGACACAATTACCCTCTAAAATCACTAAATCTCGAACACCCATAAACCGGAATTGACGTCATCAAAAGTAAAAAAAATATATATATCTAGTATTTTTAATTCTCTACCTGACCTGAAAGTTTCATGAAAATCGATCGAGCCGTTTCCGAAAATTCGCGTGCACAAAATTGGTAGGAAAAAAACAAACAATAATAAAAATAGTGGAAAAGAAACCTAAGAATAACAGTAAGGTCTTCCGCTGAAGACGAAAGACGTTAATAACAGTAAGTTGGCTATTTAAATAATTTTCGGAATTCACAATGAAAAGGATTGCACAGGTGACGTATACAACACTTCTTAATGTATAAGTATTACAGGGCTCTTGGTACCGTGTTACATAAATTATTAAATTACTTATAATTAGAAAGCAAACTCATTATTGGTAATTAAAAAAATGAATCTAATTGTACGTTTTTTAAAATATTCCTGTTTGTTAAAACAAAGGTTAATTCATTTTACTTCCCCATCAGAAATATCAATCATTTAGAAAAAAAAAATTGAAATTCACTGGATGAATATCAGAACTGAATCACAAATGAAATATTAAATCACAACATTTTTGTTGTTCTTCAAAACTCAGTTACTTGAAAACTAAAATTGAATGTATAGATAATCTTTAAAATATGAACTACTGTACACGTATTTTATCGATGTTAATTGAAGTAATATAAAATGTTTAGCTATTGTTTTAAAAACTTTATTTGAAATATAACCCATGGCAAGTAACAATGTAAGGAATGTTTTGCATTTAGAGGTATATATTTTCATTACTGTTTGTAAATAGAGATATAAAAGGATGGAATATTACACGTTGATCAATTCCATTCATAGGCATTACAACATACTGAATGTGGGGCAAACAGTGAAGGATATCCCGTAAATACTTTTCTTTGATGCCTGACTGTCTATCTATCAAGTCTGGAAAAAGTAGATCTTTATTTAAAGATATACATTGTAGCTGAATACAAAAAAAAAATATTTTAGATTCAAAAGCTAGTTTCACCTCAGAATGGCGGCTTGGACTAAATTTATGAATATGCCTTTGTAAAGTTTATTATCATAAGTAAATTGCTGCAATAAAATGATATTGCCTGTACTTTTTAAAAATTTTACTGTCGATGCAATTGAAAGCTGAATACCACTTTTTAATTAGTCCCGTTAGAATATTTTAAGTGCTTTCTTATTTACCCTTTGTTGCAATCTAAGAATTTCATGTTTTGTTATCAAAATTATTACAAACTAACAACAAAATACATTTCACATTCAAAATAGAGGTCACGGTAGCCTAGTGTTAGAGCATTAACTTGGTGATCGGAAGGCCCAAGTTCGATTAGTTCCCGGCACGGCTTCAAACCTAAGTCGTAAACATAGGTAGTGACTGTTCCTTCCTCAAGTGCTCGGCATTAGAAGTGAGAGTAATGGATTTTTCGGATGTGACCTTAAAAACATATGTCCCGTGTCGCAGTAGGCGTCGGTACGATAAAGAACGCTCACTGCTCAATGGCCCTACGTGCAAAGTATAGATCTAAATTAAAAACCATTCATTGGCATAGGGGACGTCTCTATATGAATGAAAGATTCTCGAATGGAGCGTTAAACAATATACAATCAATCAATCAATCAAATTCGAATTATATTTTATCCATTCTAAAAAACGTTCTCAAAAGATCATCTTAAAGAGAACGCTTAAATTATTGATAGGTAAATTCAAATTCTTTTTTGGAATACTAAAGAATGTCCCGCGTGAAATACCTAAACAAAGGACTATATACTACATGTTCTCATATAATTTTTTTTTGCTTCATTGAATGCATGAATATATGTTTTATATTTGTGAAAGAAAAATTATTGTGAGATCATTATCAAGATAGGTGGGGGTGTTTAGAGGCAAACACTAAAATGTTTGTGGAGGCATCCCTGTCTCATGACAACATCTTGATGTTAAAATCAAGATGTACTTTAAACAAAATCATAATGATCAAGTTGACTTTAGTTGAATTTTTCGTTATTTCCCGATCATAACAAAAAACACACGGCAGGTGTGACCGGTCAGCAGGGGATGCTCACTCCTCCATGGAACCTGATCCCATCTCTGAGGTTTTGCTCTGCTCCTGTTTTGTATTGTTTTATGACTTTTTGATCTTGAATCCTGATCGTTATCTTCATATAGGTCATGACTTGATGACAAAAAATAACCACGTAAGTAGCCACAAGTTGGTCGGAATAGGGGGTTTTACTAACGTAAACGTCACTAATAATTGTGGTAGGTGCTTGAAACATATAAATGTTCATAATACAATAGTACGGCGTAATTGCGTATTGATGGGTTTTGATACTTTGTGCCAGAAAACTTAACTTAATGAAATATGAAGATAATAAACAGATATTAAGTAGGAATGCTCATTAGAACACATATGACAAAAAGCGAAAATATCACTGGTGGGATTAGGTTTCAAAGAGGATTGAGAATTTCCTGTCTATTAATTACATCCACCATATATTCCCAGTCATGAAAGGGTAAACGGATAATCTGAAGTTTATTAGTATTAAAAAAAAAATTGCATAATAACTTGTATATCAAAGTGGATTTTTCCTATGCTACAAAATCAATATATCGACACATAGAAATTGCGAAATAATTACTTCAAATGTGAAATTCGATACTCTTGAATCGTCAATTTATTTATCAAAAGCTTGTCCACTTTTCAAAATTCCTCGGACGTAGTTCGTGTACCGGCAAGTCATCTCGGAGATATCAACGACATATACAGGTGGTAGTTGCATTTTGCAATAAAAGTAATGAATAATTACAGGAAAACTTGAAGTCAGTAAGTTTATTAGAAAGTTTGTGTGTAAACCATGAAAATATGAAAATGTGGAAATAAGATTGATAAGCAGTCACTGTAAATTTTTTGCTATTGATAAGTCGCAGTATATTTATTGTGGACCACAATCTCAGTCCTAAGTTATTAAAGAACAGGGGGTTAAAGTAGTGAAGATTCAAAGACATTCATCCGCAAGGCACCAACGACGTGCACTACAAAATACAGAACGCCTGTTGAAAGAACAAATATGTTAAAGTATATACTAGTATGTGTATCAAATTTCATTTGATTTTCGTCACCAGGGCTTCTATCAACGATATGTATGTCTGAATGAAAATAGTATTTTTCTACTCATCAGAGGTTTTGAACTTACAAGTCACAAATAGACGTTAGAATTATGTAGTTTAGTTTGCATTTTCATATATATGAAATTTACAACTTTATAACTCCAATAACTTTATTTTTTCAAGAACTTCTCAAGATTTTTTCATATTCATAACAAATAAGTGCAAAAACAGGTGCAAAATGTATCACTCTAAACCAAATAATAAAACATTAATTGCTCATTTTTTCGGAACTCTACTTTTAAAGGTTTCCCTAGAGGTTAAAATATACTTAAGGTTTACCAGTCATCAAAAAATTTCAAACTTTCTTCTCTTCACTGTTTAAGGTCGGTTATTGGAGCGATGCCAAATACGGATCCAGTTTGCTGTAAATAAGAACAGTAGAAAACATTTCTCCTCCTTGTATTCTTTTCTGACAACGCTTTATTCCAAAAACAGAATAAACTGATTATTTAGAAACGACATTCAGTAAACAGGAAACAATACAGGACCGGATTAAAGATGGGGTTCATAAGCGCCATTAGGGAAAATATCGTTCTGAGTCTTGCTAATAACACACTCTCCGGCTCCTCTTGAATAGCGCTCACCATGTTGGTGACAAACATAGGAAAGGTTAAAAGCACGAAACACCCCGTGAACAGAGATATCCTTATGACGCATCTTCTGTTTCCCGAAGAAGTTTGAAATTTCTGTGTTGTTGTTTTATTCGTGACGCATTTGATGACATAGCAATATTCTACAAGATTTATAAAGATAAGTCCAAAAATGACAAAAAGTGACCATTGAAATGGATCCCTGTCCGTTAACGAAGTTTGTACATGACAGTTATTTTCTAGAATCGGCAAAGGCAGGGCTATAATCCAAGAAAGAAGACAGGCCGCTGTTATATTGAAATGTGTACAAATCTTGGTATAGTGAAAAGGAAATCGTAGAGAAATGAACCTATCTGTGTACATAATGGTAATGGTAAAAGCCCCTAAAGCGTAAAGAGATATGAGGAAAAATCTCTTGGTAATGCAAATGTCAGGATTTACCAATATTGTACTTGGAATACATAAAATGACACCCAAGCACATGTCAGAAATAGCCATTTGTAATGCAGGCATACGGATGGTTAATTTGAGCTTCTTGCTTTTTATAAGCACCAGAATTGAAATAAAATTCAAAACAGCTATGGGTAGGCCAAATACAAACTGGAATAGCCCCAAAGTGGAAGCTCCTTTTAAAATCGTTACGTTTCCCGAAATGTTGAATGTGTTTTCCATCATTGTATTTTTCTCTGAAGATATCATTGAGATAGCTAAGAGTTTCTTGACTTTATGAAGATTCCAGCTTTTGAAATTAACATTTATAATCCTTTTCTGAACTATTCGACAAAACATACAAGATACCGTATGCAGTTCCGTTTAATAACCGCTAATAGACGTTCCATGTATAGTTATGAACAAAATCATCTTAGGCATTTGGTTTCATAAACGTATTCAATCCTTTTCACAATCTAGACATAAACATTCCGGAACCAATACATCTAAAGTTCTAGTGATGTTTGGTTAACTTTACAGCCCTTACTGTTAGAAATAAATTCACTACTTGTTCTCCGAGGAAAGCACCACCACCTTAAGATCCCTAGAATTAGATTTCTCTTCTTACGATTAATAGTGTACAACATCTTCTCTCATGATGATTTTGACGTAAAGATAATCACTTTAGTTAGAAATTGTTAATATCCTTAACATATTAAGTCCAGAGAATCTATAATTAATCTCTCTCTCTCTCTCTCTCGTTAATTGTGTTTTCTACAGCAGTTGTAGATCGCCTCGGAAATGGTGTGTGTTTTTTTTTCTACTGTGTCCTACAAAATCATGAAGCTTTGGCTATCCCTGTAAATGACGTGTACTGTTTTCTATTCAGAAAGCCTTTACTTGATTAAAGCTGCCTAACATTTAATCAAACATTCGGAAGAAATGATATTCACGAGGTAATACATTTATTAAAATGAAGGATAATTACCTGCTTGCAGGAACTCATGATCAGAACAATTAGCAGACATGTATCAAAGATCTGTTGACAGATTGCACTCATTAAATGAATTTTCTAAAGGAATGGTGTACATGAACATTGCATTAGGAGGCTTCTAGCTTTAAGAACTTTTATTGAATTTATTGAAATAGTAAAAAAAAAATGGATACTTTTTTTTTTACTTTTAATATTCTCATATTCTAATCTGCTAATGCATTTCTAATTACCTGTTACTAATAATACAATGAACTTGTTAACATTTTTGTAAATGATACGATACGTTGTAGCTTCCTTGTTGCAGAAAATACATGTATATAATGGTATTCATTAGGAATTCTTTTCAATTTTCATAGTTTTAATTTGTCAATTGCGTGGTGTTAGCTTTATAAAAAGAAAACCCAAAGTCTGCATAATTTTATTGGGAAAAAAAAGACGTACATAAAATGCTGTCCATCCATAAAGATTGCAAATGGCCCCTTTGAAAAATATGGATGGGAACCATATTTAAATTCTACTTTTAGTATAAATTTATAAATAATATAATCTACAAAACAACGCTTGTCTATGGAATTTTGGGACAACCCTTGTATATAGATAGTTTAATTAATGACATGCAAATTTTGATCTTGTACTCTTTGACATAAAATATTATGAAATAGTGAAGTTTTACTTAATTAAATACTCACAGTCAATAGAAATGCAACACCCAATTTTTAGGGTTAAAATTATATACGGGTTATAACTATGTACCAAAAAAAGTTAGGACATCTTTTACTTTGCCAAATAAAATATTTAACGGTTGATTGAATTTCTTTCCATTACCGGAAGTTGCTTTTTAGCCCTCTTAACAGAAATAAAAATTTTGCATTTTTAATAAAAATTTTAACAATATATTGGGTTTTCAAGGTTTTGTAGCTGTTATTATTATTATTATTATAATTGTACTTAAATCCCGGGGAAATATCCTTCTTTCTTTACCGGATGTGATGCCTATATTTCCTCAAAATGACTGATTTTCATTGCTAATACTGGAAATTCTCAAAATAAAGAAAAAAAGAGATGCAGTTGCAAATGTACACTATATAACGACTCATCAGGCTTATGTGTTTCAATAGCATAAATGACAGTTTCTTGACCTGAAGTTCAAGAGTTGCTACACTACGCCAAGTTAAAGAAAATTCGACCGCAGTATCTGAAAAACAAGCATTTAAAAATGCCCAAGAATATTAATTTCGCTCAGATTAGGACATTAATAAACCTAATGCATGGTAGAAATCAGACTGCATTTGTTGTATATGGCGGACTAGCACATTTTAATTAAATGGTTGGAAGGGGGGATGTTTTAAAAGTTACCGGGTATTTGTTTCTTTCTAAGGTCTACAAATAACATTTAATGTTTAAATGAAGCATTATTTTTTTGTAAATTTACTTTTATCTAAATATATTCATTTTTAATGTTATCATTCAACTTTAGAAGGTAACACATAACTCTTAAAACATCCCTCTTCTTGCTATCAGTCATTTTGAGGAAATATAGGCATCTATAAAAAACAACTTACGGTAATGGAAAGAAATTCATTCAATCGTTAAATAACTAATTTGGCAAAGTAAAAGATGTCCTAACTTTTTTGGTACATAGTTATAACCCGTATATAGTTTTAGCCCTAAAATTAGGGTGTTGCGTTTCTATTGACTGTGAGTATATAAGGAATGAAGCTTATTTCAACTTATGTTATACGATATAACATGACTTCGGGGCAGTTTGCGCTTTATAAACTGCGCATAACATAAGTTGAATTAAGCTTCATTCCTTGTAATTTAATTTCAGTGTTGACAATGAAACAATTTTTCCTCCGAAAAAAGGATTCAAAAATAGCATATTTAAAAAATAACGTCAGGCGGAGTAATACGTTTTTGACGTAATTCATAGTGACATAGTTTTGTTATGGATATATCGATAAAATCTTTAACCCAATAAAATGACGTGTTATAACCAGAATTAAATTATTTAAATAGATAATAACTTACTCATCCATGGCGCCCTATCCAGTCTCAAATGTTTTAGAGGCCTAGCTGTGTTTGCTCTGCTCGAAATAAGAGCTTGAAAATTCTTCCATTTTCAATGAATTTCATCAGGAACTTTCTAATGAGCAAAAAAAAAAAAAAAAAAAAAAAAATGCAATCTTCATATCATATCCTCAAGTTTGATAAGATACATGTATCGTAAAATGTTCTTGGCCAGCAAATGAAAAATCAAGGCTTCTCAATACTGTTAGGATCGCATATTTATACATGTGATTACTTCCCCCTTTTAATAACATTGTTCAATGCAATTCTATTTTTTATTAATACGCGTAGTCTATGAGATATTAATCTAATTCAAAGCTATCAGTAAAAAATATTTCAGTTACTCCAAACAGAACTGTAGGATCTTACTGGTCGTTCTGATGATTATAGTGTACATGCATTATACCAACGGATATATAAACATCTTAATATCCGCAAAATGTCTCTTAATATTGCCTGTAATTAGATGAATGAAAACAATTACTTCCAGATACTTGAGAGGATCTTCAGTTGTTAACTTATACCAGGCACCTGATCCAACCTTGTGGTTTCAGACATTCGTGACTTTGCTTCATTTTACATGCGTTTTCTTTAGTTTTGAGATGGTTTTCAGTGGACTTTTGCGAGAAGCACTTACATATACAGTTGTTGGATTACTTCGACATTTTGACCTTTATCATGTTCGGAGACAGAAAATTGATAAAAGATAAGACAATCTTTTTAATGGTCATATGTTCATGGCTATAGTATTAGGGGAACTAACTTGCAAAGGCAATGAGTTGAGGGTAGGGTGCTTGTCACTTTCTTCAAGAGCAACTTATTTATACTTTGAATTAACCTATTATTTTCGTTTAATCAAATGTCGCCCGCGTTACACAGTGGTTAGCGCTACTGATCTAGAGTCGCAAAGTAAGGAATTGATCCTTACATCGCGGGTTTAAATCCCAAAGTTGGACGCAGAGAACGGTCCTTCGGATAAGACCGTGTAAACCGAGGTCCCGTTTCGCAGTAGGAACTGGCATGAAGAAGATGTCTACCTGCTCAATGGCCCTGTAAAAGTAAAAACCGCACCTGTAAAGGTCAGCAATTTCCGCAAAAGTCCAGTGTCTTCTTTTTTTACCTTTAAACCTTGGACTGAACTTTTGTACATATATATTTTATGTTTATAAATCAATAGAACAAGGAGATAAAGTAGGCCCATATCTTTTTTTGTATCTGATAATGAGTGTTTACCATAGAGATAAAAACATCACTGTAATCAGGGTCTCTCTAATTAAATGACTGAAAGAACATCTTGAACAGTGCATTATTATCATCTCTATAGCTTGAGGAATGTCTCAATAATCGACGTCACGTGTCGTATCATACGTATTTGATGTCTCATAATTGTACACATACAGTAAAACACGAATAAAGTTCCAGAGACGTCTTTAAGTTTAAGCATGTTGAACATTTGACTACTTCTTGATTTGCACGTTACATTTATCACTTAATGTTTCTTTAAAAATTATAACAAAGTAGTAGGTGAGATTGATAGTGCGATTTTCATGTCTAGTCGGTTTTGCTTCTACGACACAAATATGCGTATAAAGATTTTTAACGGAACATATATCATTAATGTGAGCTGTGATATCTTTTTAATGGAAAAACTTGTTCAAATAAAATCTAAATTTTAAAATTTGCAAATAAATAAAATTTTGTATTTAAAGAAACACTTATGACTTTGGCAAATTAAAGAAAACACGAGTATAAATTGGATGTCTAGTCTAATTTGTTACGCCTTAATGTTTTGACGTTTTTAAGCTTAAAGGACGTATGCAGTAGCGTCAGAAATGGATATTTTGAAGTTACAATATCAGCCCTTATTCTGTGCGCGACGTTTTAATGTTCATTACATTTACGATCGTGGGATTTAGTTTTAGGCCTTTACGATTGGTTTATAGAACAATTTTTACGTTGCTTTAATTCAGAAAGGTTCTAACAATTTTTTCACGCCTATTTTGAAAGGTTTTACTTTTTTGGTATTTTAAAAACATCTGCCATGATAACATTTTGTCTATGCTGCTAGAAGAAAATCATTATATTTTCAAGCATTAAATTCCAAATTAAAGGAACATCCATATATAAATAAAAAATAATTACTTTATCCATCAAGCAATGTTCTTCCTTCATCGAAAAAAATTTTAGAATGGAAAAACGAAAATGAGTTCAAAATGACAGGATTTCACAGACGTACATAAAAAATTATATGTATTATCGTTGTAAATAGTCTATTAACCCTTTGTGTGCGGGAACCCAATATATTGGGTCTGACGTCACAAACGCTTGCGTGCGGGAACCCAATATGTTGGGTCCGAGTCTGAAATTAATGCTTCGTCACATAAAACGTCGTATAAAACGTATAAATGAGCTGTGAATTATTCAGAATCTATCAAAATGTATTATACAACTACAACACATTGAAAAATAGGTAATTAAGATGTGAAAATATGCAAATTATTTGTGAAATTGTGATTTAAAGTGAAGGTATTTGGCGTTTGTTACGATGAAAGTCGGTCCGCTATTTTTGGAAAGAGGGAAAAAACGCGCATGTAATTGAAACGTAAGAGAAACGTATATAACACCCCTATAGAATGGAATGACCTGACACCCCTTGGAAATAGATTATTCCAAGGGTATATAAGTCGGTGCAATTGGCAGATTCAAATAATCGCAGTCAGACGGCGAAGAAGACACATTGAAGACGACAGGAAAACGTAAGGCTAGGGTAGGAATAGATAAGTTCATCAGCGGTAGGTATTAGGGGAATTAATTTGAGAGTCAGGAGGTAGTAGGTCTAATAAGATCGAGGCGCCTGATTCTCTATATTAATAGGAACCCTTTTACCAAGAAAGCGCGGTGAATTAAGTTACCCAGTCACTTGCATATAAATAGATAGCCCTCGGTAAAGCCTCTGATAGGATAATATTGAATTATATACAGAATCATTATACTCAGGAAGAGTAAAGGAAAATTATTGTATCTCCTAATCATTTTTACTCGGACAGAGTACAAGGAAAATCATATATCCCTTATAAAGAACCCTATTGTTCAGATAAACACGTTACATTTTGGTGGCAGCTGGTTAAGGGATAGAAACTTGATTAAATTTGATATTGTAGGGAAATTAGTATTGTTCTTTTGTTGATTTTATTTTACCAGGTGTATTTTGATTTTACCAAGTTTAGAAATTGTGTATATTTTACCGGGTATATAGGTTAGGTTCATTATAATTTTGGTATTGTGTATGACTTGCTAAAGTTTACCAAGTACGTTGTCTGTGAAATTATAGAATAGAGAAAACCAGGAACATAAGACAAATTATACCAGAATGAGTGATAGAAAGGACGAATTGATAGCTGACCTCAGTGCTATAGATGCCAGAAGGGAAAAGCTCAGAGAAGAAATAGAAAAATTACGTTCAACACCTCAGATTACCAAGTCTTCAGTGCTACCAGATTCCGGAGTAGATGTTAGGGACAGAAACCCAGACAACACTTTAGATGAATTAGATTACAGAACACCAAGCAACACAGGACATGCACTTGGACAGATGCTATATCCGGAGCCTGGTTATACATTGTACCAAGACAGAGAAAGGACAGATCGAACCTTACATAGGGATACAGAAAATAAGCTGCGGCGCTTTGGTACAATAAGTCAACCAGTTTTCACCGATACACATTTTACACCAACCCCTCCCTTGTATAATAGGTGTGCGGTGTCGTCATCAACTTCCTCCACGGTTACTTGGTCAAACAACCAGAATCCATTGCAGGAACCAGTATATAGACATCTACCTACTCTTGATTTGAGGAAGAACGTTTCAGATGCACGGCCCAAGGAATATTCATACGGTAAAACAATTATGAAACCTGCAACATATGATGGGTCGGGATCATGGATCGATTATAAAGCCCATTTTGAAGCATGTAGTGATATCAACTCATGGAACTCACAACAGAAAAGTTTGTACCTTGCAGCCTCTTTAAGAGGACAGGCTCAAACGGTCCTTGGTAATATGCGACCAGGTGCAAATAGAACCTATATGGAGCTGTGTGACGCATTGGAATCAAGATTCGCACCTGCAAATCAAACTGAACTCTATCGAGCTATGCTTAGAGAAAAACGTCAAAAACCAAGTGAATCTTTGCCAGAACTTGGTGAAAGCATTCGACGATTGGCACATCTCGCTTATCCAACGGCACCCAGAGAAGTTACCGAGATGATAGCCAAAGATCAATTTGTAGACGCACTGGCTGATTTTGATATGCGACTTCGCATTCAGCAATCACGACCAAAGTCATTAAATGATGCTGTTCGCTTCGCCGTGGAAATAGAGGCTTTCTGTAGGGCAGAGCGCCAAAGAAGAGGAGACGGTGGATATGTCAGGAACACAAGCAATAATCAAGTAACACCTGATGCTCAACAAGACTCAGTGGTCAGGGACGAACTAAGGCAATTGAGGGATGAAATACAGGCTTCCTTAAAAGATTTAGAAAAGAAAATTGCCAAGGTCTCAACAAAAGAAACAATCACCACTTCAAGTTCTTTAAGCAAGCAAGGCAAGTTTCCTTTTAAATGCCACAATTGCGGAAGAAAAGGTCACATGATGAAAGATTGTTTTGTGAAAAGCAGTCAGGGTGAATCTAAGATGCCAAAAGCAGACTTGAAGAATTCGACTAACCTGAAGGAAAATACAGATTCACAGAAGAAGAGTGGTTCAATAGTTTCCAGCACAACCTCATTGAAAGTTGACCAAAACATACAAGAATCTGGTTTGTTTATTAAGGCGATGGTAAATGGAACTCGGTGTAATTTATTGTTAGACACTGGCGCAACTCTTACTATTTTATCAGATCAGTTGTATGATAAAATAAATAAGACCGGGAAAATTGGACTTTCACCAGTTACACAGAGAATCGTTGGTGCTGATGGTGCTCCTCTTAATGTACAAGGGAAAGGATTATTCCACATAAAACTTGGTTCTCAAGAATTTGAAACCCAGGCAGTAATAGCTAACATCAAAGCAGATGGTATTCTAGGATTAGATTTCTTACAAACAAACCAATGTCTTGTCGACGTTTGTAAGACCAAGATGCATGTTCATGGAGTAGAACATGAATTAGAACTCCAAGGAAATATCGGTTGCTTTCGCGTCAGTCTATGTGAAACCATATCTATTCCTCCCAAAAGCGAAATGGTGTGTTCGGGTCAAGTGTTGGACATACCAAAACTTCCACAGATACCTTTGTTGATTGAACCCTTGGCTAAGTTTCAGGATAGTGGAAGAGCTTTGGTGGCCAGATCGCTTGTCCATTCATCTGAGAAAGTGGCAGTGAGACTTATGAACATATCTAGTCAGCCTCAGACAATCTATAAGAACACAGTAGTAGGATTGACATCCCCAATAAGAGAAGTATTTGTGCCTGAAAAAGAAGGCATTGTTAATAATGTTACCTCTGAAGAGGATAAAGGGAATGTTCCTGAGCATTTGAAAGATTTATTTGATAAAACGAAAACTGATTTGTCAAAAGAACAGGCGACTAAAGTTAAAGATGTTCTAATCAAGTTCAGTAAAATCTTTTCGAAGAGCAAAGATGACTTTGGAAGAACATCATTGATAAAGCATCATATCAAGACAGAAGGAGAAAAACCAACCAAGCAACCTCCCAGAAGGTTACCGCATCATGCTGCCGAGTTCGTTGATCAAGAAGTGAAAAATATGGTTGAAAAAGGCATCGTAGAACCCTCCTCCAGTCCATGGGCTGCCGGGGTCGTTCTTGTTGAGAAAAAGGACGGCACAAAAAGGTTCTGCGTGGATTATCGGTCATTAAACAGTAAAACGGTAAAGGACGCCTACCCTTTACCGCGCATTGATGATTCCCTTGATAGACTTGAAGGAGCTTCGTGGTTTTGCACGCTAGATCTTCACTCAGGCTACTGGCAAGTCGAAATGAATGAGCCTGACAAACCGAAGACTGCGTTTGTAACTAGAAATGGTCTTTTCCAGTTTACCGTGATGCCTTTTGGACTATGTAACAGCCCAGCAACGTTTGAATGGCTCATGGAAGTAGTTTTGGCTGGACTAAATTTCAATATATGTTTGGTATATATTGATGATATTATTATCTTTGGGAAAACATTCGATGAAACGCTTCAAAACTTAGAACAGGTATTTACAAAGTTACAGTCGGCGGGTCTAAAACTCAAAGCTGCAAAATGCACTTTGTTTAAAAAGGAAGTTCTGTTTCTAGGCTATAAGGTGTCTGGTGACGGAGTTCAAACAGATCCCCAGAAAGTAGCTGTCGTGGAACAGTGGCCGTTACCAATTGATGTCAGTGAAGTACGATCTTTTATAGGCCTATGCAGCTATTACCGAAGATTTATAGATGGATTTTCTAGCATTGCAAAACCTTTATTTCGGTTAACAGAAAAAGGAAGAGAGTTCAAGTGGACGTCTGATTGTCAAAATGCCTTTGATAGACTGAAAAAGTGTTTGATAACTGCTCCGATATTGGCACATCCAAACTTTGCATTGCCTTTTATACTTGATACGGATGCCAGTCAAGTTGGACTTGGCGCCGTATTGTCGCAGAATATAGACGGCAAAACTAGAGTAATATCATATGCAAGTAGAACAATGTCAAAGAGTGAACGAAAATACTGTGTCACCCGAAAGGAATTGCTGGCTCTTGTTTTTGCATGCAAACATTTTCGACATTATCTTTATGGTCATAAAGTCATCGTTCGCACCGATCATAGTGCCCTAAAATGGTTAATGAGTTTTAAAGATCCCCAGGGACAAGTGGCCAGATGGATCGAACTACTTAGTACCTATGACCTAGAAATCATTCACAGACCCGGAGCCAAACACAGTAATGCTGACAGTTTAAGTAGATACCCATGTCGTCAGTGTGGACATGAAGAAAATGTTGACAAGGGGGCAAATGTACAGATAGTAACCTCGGACTCTGTTCCTGATGAAAAGTCTTCAATGCTAAGTCTTCAAGAAAATGATCCCGATTTGAAGAAAGTAAGGGGATGGGTGGAACAGAAAGAACGCCCAGAATATGTCCAGATTAAAAATGAAAGCTACGTTATTAAGTCTCTTTGGTCAAAGTATAAATTCTTGGAATTGAAGGATAATTTACTTTCTAGAAAATGGGTAGCCGATAGGAAAAGTTATAATCAGGTGTTGATCCCATTATCAGAAAGAAGAGAAATCCTTAAGCAGTGTCACGATGTACGTACAGCCGGACACCTTGGTGTCGCAAAAACATTGGCAAGAATTCGAGAAAAATTCTATTGGCCTGGATTACAGAGTGACGTTAGGAACTATGTCACAGGATGTTCTCAGTGTCGGAAAAGAAAGATTCGTTCTGCTGGGAAGACATTTATGCAGATGGATCAAACTGGAAACCCTATGGAGCGAGTAGCTACAGATATCATGGGACCACTTCCTGAAACTGAAAACGGTAATAGGTATGTCGTAGTGATCTCTGACTACTTCACTAAGTGGACAGAAGCTTACCCTCTCAAGAACATGGAAGCACAGACAGTGGCTGAAGTTTTAGTGGAACAATTCATAACCAGGTTCGGTGTGCCACAGATTATACACAGTGACCAAGGCAGACAATATGAAAGCAAGCTTTTCAATGAGGTTTGCAATCTACTTGGTATACGAAAGACCCGAACCACAGCGTACCATCCCAAGTCCGATGGAATGGTGGAAAGATTCAATAAAACTTTGGCTACCATGCTTAGTGCCTACGTGTCTGACCACCAAACTGACTGGGACAAAAACTTACCTTATGTCCTCATGGCATATCGGTCCTCTTTGCATGAAAGTACAGGCTATAGTCCAAACATGCTCATGTTAGGGAGGGAGGTAGCAACACCTCTAGATATAATGTACGAGTTACCCAGTGATATGAAACCGACTTATGTACATGATTATGTTTGGAAACTTCGTGAGAGCTTGGAAGAGGCATATAGATACACACGCCAAATAAGTAAACAATCAATGTTGAGGCAAAAGAAGTACCATGATCAGAATGTTGTCGGGAAAGGTTTCAGTGTTGGTGATAGGGTTTTAGTTTTCTTTCCACAGAGAAGCGTAGGGAGGTCTGCAAAGCTTATGAGTTTCTGGTACGGTCCATATACAATAATAGAGAAACACACTGATGTCACATACAAAATCAGCAAAGATGACACTGAAAATACCCTCATTGTACATGTAGATAGAATAAGACCTTATGGGACTCAGGTCCTTAGAGATGAAAATGAGAGTGTCATTTCAAAAGATCAGGATCAGGGTGCTGATGTTGAAATTGACAATGATGAAACTCGTATGGAAATGTTAGGAAATTCAGAATTGAATGAAATAGAATTAGCTTATTCAGGTCGTAGACAACGAAAAAGGCCTGCATGGCATTCTGAATATGAGTTTGATTACAATGTTTAATATGATTGTATTTATTTCAGATTGTAAGACAGAATGCCGAAGACCAAAGTTACACCAAGAAAACCTGGATTTTTGTGCTGTATTTGCCTTAGTCGTTTACCAACCAAGGACGAGTGGGGTAAACATATCCTGAATTGTGGTATGGAAGATATCAACAAGAGAAAATTTGAATGTGATCATTGCGATAAAGCTTTTAGCAAAAAGATTGTGTTAGTTCGACATGTAAAAAGAGTACACCCAAATCAAGAAACGACTGACCAGAATAAAACACCAAAACAAGTTGAAGATGAGGAAGACTGGCGGAAGGATCCTGGTCAACTTCTGTTTGAGGATGTGGACTTAGAAGCTGGCAGAACGTACCGAAAGAAGACATCTCCAGTTTTACCAGGGATTAAGCGAAGAAATGCTAGCGTCCAAGAAACCGTGACAAAAGATCTGCCCACAACAACTGAAGAGGTAGTGGAACCTAGCGACAGTGGTTCCGATGTCCAAAATGAGCCTTTTGATGAACAACACTGTGTTTGCTGTCAGAAGAAAGTACAGAAAGTTGATGTTGAAACGCAAACTGATGCAATCAAGGCAGAAAAGAGTCACCAGAAAATTATCAGGGTCACGAGGAAATTTCAAAAAGATGGTGAAGTAGTCGAGCGATTAGAAGAGGACATCTGGAATGATTAACTGCTTTATTTTGTACAGTTCACAAGAATATGTGGACATATGTTTGGTCTAGTCGGGATTCACATGTTTGTTTTATAGCTATGCATGTTGTAACAAGTAGTTACTCTAGATATGTCTTTAAAAAAAATATATAGTAATACCAAAAAAAAAATATATAAGTAAATAAATACATCCAAAAAAAATATATCTATATGATTCTCATTGATTTGGCGTGCGGGACGCACGATATCAGAGGCGTGGGTAGTGAAACGTAAGAGAAACCTATATAACACCCCTATAGAATGGAATGACCTGACACCCCTTGGAAATAGATTATTCCAAGGGTATATAAGTCGGTGCAATTGGCAGATTCAAATAATCGCAGTCAGACGGCGAAGAAGACACATTGAAGACGACAGGAAAACGTAAGGCTAGGGTAGGAATAGATAAGTTCATCAGCGGTAGGGTATTAGGGGAATTAATTTGAGAGTCAGGAGGTAGTAGGTCTAATAAGATCGAGGCGCCTGATTCTCTATATTAATAGGAACCCTTTTACCAAGAAAGCGCGGTGAATTAAGTTACCCAGTCACTTGCATATAAATAGATAGCCCTCGGTAAAGCCTCTGATAGGATAATATTGAATTATATACAGAATCATTATACTCAGGAAGAGTAAAGGAAAATTATTGTATCTCCTAATCATTTTTACTCAGACAGAGTACAAGGAAAATCATATATCCCTTATAAAGAACCCTATTGTTCAGATAAACACGTTACATAATAAATATCTACTAACTTGCTCTAATATAAAGGAAAATAAAGAAATAATTCCAAAAAATAGTTAAATATCAATAATTCTAATAAATTTGTGTTAGTAGACTTATAATTACTTAGAAATTTTCGATATTTTTGCAGAAAAAAACTGGTTAACTTGACTTGACCTTAACCTTGCGAAGTTCATCCTGTTAAAACGAAAGTAGGATGCTCATGCTACTGAACTTCAGTCTGAAGCATATCGAGAGCTTATATGGTCAGCAAAGTTTTATATTTTGGACATACGGTGGTTATTATTTGTTTATTTGGTGTTTTATAAGTAGACATACATTACATCGTCTAAATGAAAACAATAATGCGCGAGATTGAACCTGGCAAGTAACAGACGTTTTTCTTTTCCTCAGTGGCTGTGCACGTTGTTAATTTACATACGTAAATCAAGCTTTGCTTTGAAATAAAGGTTTGCAAAAAATAATTTGAAGCATCTTGTTAATTAAAAGCATTTGTTTTTTTTTTAACAATAAATAAACAAATAAATAAGTAAACTTTTTTTTTTAATCTAAAGACCCATTTCAAAAATGTTGATAGATAAAAAAGGTTCCACCTAATAAAAGTAATAAATGTGGAGGACCTTGAACATTGTAGAAAATTTTCCAATGAGTTATTGCATTAATAAGTGAGTGCAAAAGAGATATATAGAGAATATATATCCATCAGCATATTTTTGTGATCAAGCAAAATTAATTCATGATACAGGTATTCGAAATATACACAATATGAATTTTATAATTGACAATCATTGAGTCAATTAAGTGGCCCTAATTACACCTAAAAATTCTGGTTTAAAGCTCCTTGATGTTCCATCTATTTGGCAAATATTTTTTTATAACAGCATATGATAAATTGTAAAATTTTTAGCACAATTAGAAAGTAAAAACTTGATTTTTTCTATATAGTGTCTTCAAATGTAAGCTAGTTATCAGAAAAGATGAATTGATACATTTGATCATGTGCATATACATGAAAATGGTAAAAAGTGATAAAAAAAAATTTGATTCAGTGCTGATTTTCCCTGAAATGACTGTCATTTGTGTAAACTGTGGTATTTGCATGTTTTATTTCAGTTATTAAGTAATAAAATACCATTTTTATTTCCTTGATGAGGATTATATAGACTCTCAATAATTTCAAAACTAAAATATTTTCCGGGATCTTTGGTATCTTAGAGTTAGATTTCTTCAAGGCATTTACATACTCTAGTTTGCAAATATGGGACCTAATTAGTAATTGAAAATAGTTGGTGCTACAGGTATCAGAATATTTTTTTAAACCAAGTTTAAGAACATGTATCAGGGAGAAATTTTCTTTAAAGTAGACTTTTGCCAGAATAAAGCATGTGGATTAAATTGCACATTTCCTCCAATTTTTTATTTTTATTTTATTAAAACCAAAAACAGTGAGACTGCCCCAACCTATACATGCACACACAAAATTATAAAATTCACTGGTTAAATAAATGGCAACTCTACAGTTTAAAATTAAGATGAATTGTCATTTTTGTAGGCATAAGAAGGAGATTAGAGTCTTTAGAATGAGTAATTTGTAAATAAATGTATGGACTTGCATGTACATCTGTTCAATAAATAACAATAAAGACTGGGTAGTACAGCAAAACTCATTTAGTACGAACACGAATATTGCGAATTCACGGATATAGCGAAGTCAATTTGGATACCCAGCTAAATAAGTAATTTCATATGTCCCAGTGACTTCGTTATAACCGAGTTTTACTGTAGGAATTGTACTTCTCAAACTCAAAACTACACACTGTACATGTTTTTACCTATTAATATGTAATATGTCCTCTAGTTTACAAATTTATAAGGCCCAAGAAGCTTCTATATTCCATCCCTTCAAAATATGTAACAGTAACTAAGATAGGTACATTTGATGTAAGAGATGTTTTAACCTATTAATATGTAATATGTCCTCTAGTTTACAAATTTATAAGGCCCAAGAAGCTTCTATATTATTTCCATCCCTTCTAGGTATGTAACAGTAACTAAGATAGGTACATTTGATGTAAGAGATAATCACATATGCCTGAATGAATACAGAAAAAAAGGCTAAGATTTAATGTGAGAATTTTTTTTTAATGATGGTCAAAATTTTTTTTTTCAAAAATGCAAATTCCTGTACAATTACTTATCAACAAAGATAACATTTTGGTCTCCAAAGATATGTTTATTTTTAAATATAAAAATATGAATAGTTACTAAGAATACAAAGAAATCCCATAGTGAAAATAAAATATAAATTTCATTACTGTATACAGGGTTATTTTCGCCCGGTGTTATTTTCGCCCTTTTTAACAACAATTTTGCCCTGTTTTAAATTCACCCAGTCATAGTTCTGTTTAAGAAATGATGAGGTGTAATTTGAATTCGCCCAATCAAGGAGAGAGTGAAAGGGGCAAAAATAAAACGGGGTGAAAATTTCCCTGTATACAGTATTAGGAATAATATTTTATGCTGAAGTAAAAATTCAGGCACAATTAAAACTTGTGTAATAGGAAAGGAGAAAATGTATGGTAACTATGGTTGGACCAGGAATTGAACTCAGGAACCCTGCTTCACTAGTCAGGTGCTCTACCGAATGAGCTACCCAGGTTGATACCCATAGCACAACCATTACATATCCCTCTTTAAAGTTATCTTCATACTTGCAGACACAACCCAAATTCTTATTAGCCCCTGACAGGACTTTCACTTGAAAATCCAGAGGGGTCAATAGCATCAAATATGTAACAAGGAAGGAGAAAATGCACGGCAGGACCGTGAATATAAAAAGGGGCCCCTGCATCACCGGTCAGATGCTCTACTAACTGAGCTTACTCGGCCTATATCCATGACCCATACAATTAGACTTGCATAAACTTAAAAGTATTTCATAATATATTGATTGATATTATGGTAAATATCTGTCAACCATCATTAACTAAAATCAATTGAAAAAAATCAAAACTGTTTTTCACCAGTGACCACATCGAACGAAGTCATTTTTGAAAACATTATAAATGACTGTTAAAGGTGATTAAATTTCTAAAATTTAAAATTCTAGTTTTCCTGCTGGCAATTATTGTTGCCAGCCAGGAATAAAACTTCTTAAATATAAAATGCCACATTTCTTACAGAGTGAGAAGTACTGTGGGAGGAAACTTGATGAATATGTAAACTTTACAAATAACACGGAGAAATGCATTTTCTTCAATAAAAGCAAAATAAAAAAAAAAGATTTGAGAATTACTAGAGTATATTTAGGGCTGTTAGATACCAGTCATTAGAAAATAAGACCTCTATAACTTGTGTAAATGTTATTATTATTATTTTTTTAATTTATTTAACATATTGACTGCTTTAATTTGAAAATGAATACTCTGTACTAGTAAGAGCAATTAGTTCATTGTGGTGCCAATTTGCTCCAAGATTTCCTGACCTCGAAAACTGCATATTCTTTGAGGATCATACTTTCTTGTATGATTGCCAATTTTTCTTAAAATAATCACTGGTTTTATATTTACAGGCTAATTGAATCTTCAATTTATACTCTTTTTAGTTAAAATCTGAAAAAAAATCCATTAACTTAAATCAGAATTCACTTAAACCTACATGAATATATCCCTTACTCAGATAAGTATACAATGACTTTTCACAACATAACGGTATATATAACATTGACTTTATCACTGAGTTATTGTTTAAATTAAATTTTTTTTTCATAATATTAAACTAAAATTGAATTTTTAAAGCGATTGATTTATTTTTTTTCATCAAAGTGCAATATTTTCTTTGAAAAATATAGTTAAAAAGCTGAAAAAATCATTTTGAAATATATTTTTTGAAAGTTTGGTTTCCATGGCAACAAAAAATATTAGATTTAAAAAAAAATATGAATTGATAAAACACAACATTTGCTATACATTTGCCAAATTTTAAGCAAATTGGTTGTCAACAATTTTAGATATTTGCATTTTAGTGCACCATTGTGATAATTTTGTTGATATTACAAAACAACTCAGTACTGAGGTTACAGCGCACGTAAAACAAGTCAGCACACAAAGAGTTAATATCAACAAAATTTGACTTTGGAATCAGTAAAAGGACGAAGGGAGGAAAAATACATGGATTCTCTGATCAGTTTAAGTTTTTGTTGTATCCGTTGTGAATCGCAGTTCAGCTAAGGTTCCATATGGAAATATCGGCAATTTTTGTATGGAGCGTAATCGTGTTCAAGAAACCAGACATGTAAGTTTGTAAATGCAATCTTGTAAGTTTGTAAATGCAAACTTGCAATCGTATCAGTTTCATAGTATACATATGTAAGTAGGTAATTCAGACATCCAAGCATGTAGTTCTTAAAATACAACTCTGTTGACTTTAAGTTCAAATTATGAATGTGTGTATGTTTTATGCTCTAAACTTTGTTTTCCGGAATTTATATTTCCGCGCTCTGAATAAAACACAAAGACAATTCACATCTCTACAAATGTAAAGTCTACATGTTTGTCGAATTTGATTGCAAGAATTTATTGAGGAGTGTCGGTGCCATAATTTCTTTTTAAAATACTTGTTTATTTTTTTATATATATTATTATTATTACTTTTTTCCAAATTAAATGAATTCCAACGACTTCATTTTTTTATTTCTTATTTTAGTTTTAACTTCTTGTTTATATTTTCCAGCATCCGGGGAGGGGGGATTTGTCATGCCCTCAACAATTTTGCCGATATATAGAATACTATAGAAAACAGAGCTAATTTATCTTTGTGTACCCTCAATAAAAAAGTCTGACGACTTCTATTTAATAGGAAGGGGCGTAGTTGATAGTGTCCCCGAACTGAAAATTTATGGCTTTGGCACCTCCCCCCAACTGAAGTTGCTTCTTACGTACCTATTCTTTATTATTATTTTTTTTTTGTTTCCTTACGTATTTTCATCTTATCTGATATTTTAAATCATGTTTCACTATTCCTAACTTATTACTTTTTGTTGGGTAATTCTATGAAAAGAATTGAAAGTTTTAACAAGAGAGTAGAACTACAGTGCACAACAGAATTAAACTAAGGAATCCGAATTAATTATAAATTTAAACGAAAAGGGGCGCGTCGGCATTTTTTACATGTTCACAGAGGTCTTGAGCGAACACTCTACGACACGTACTATGTAGATATATTGCCTTGGAACGTGAATTTGTTTTATTATTTTAAAAACCATATGATTTCATTCTTGTGTGTTTTCTCTCCTTTTCAGACCCCTTGGAAGCAATTTCATGGGGGTTGGGGATGGGCACAAAACAAAAATTTCTTGACCTGACAAAGGCCCTGTTCAGGAGATATACATTTAACAATGAATTAGTCTTGATTTCTTTTCTTATGAATGTACCGACAATTGGGCACAATTGGAAATAACTTTCATTTACATGTAATTAGAATAGAATACATTGGCTCCCCAACCCCTGTCAGGCCCTGGACCATGAAACTTATATAAGCTCACTTTTATTTCAGTCTCTCTATTACTGATTCCTGTAGTAAAATCCAAGTTTGAGACGCGGCACGAAAAAGATCCCTCGCTGCTCAATAGCCCTGAGTGCCGATAAAAGGACATAATTTGCAGCTCTCCACCTGCAAGTGGTGGCGTCTCCAAATGAGTAAAAAAATCTAGTGAGGGACGTTAAACAACAATCAATCCTTTGGTGAAAATGAGACTGTGATCAACAGTGAGCTCGTCCAAGTTTAATGGCCCTGGTGCATGGTGTTTCAAATATGATAAATATGGCCCCCATTCCTGATTGCATGCTTATATTGTATACAAATATCAGGTGTATTTCTGTAAATATTTATATAACATGATTTTAAATTAGGACTGAGAATTTTTTTCCCTTCAACAAGTCTTAGGACCGAAGTAGAAGAGGGGGCAAAATGTTGGGTTCTCCACTTTTTGTGTGGAAAATAATCATGAGCAGATGTTTTGAATTGAAAATGCATCTATAAGCTGCATCCCCCCTCCCAAACACAGTTTTTCTTTCATATTCACCTAACTCTGGCTAATTCTTGCGTTGAAATAAAAAAGTTTCTGAAAAATTATAATGAAAGATCCCACACATCGCTTTTACAAAGGAAGTTTTACATACACCAGTTTATATATTTAATATTTGTTTGTCATTTCTTTTTTTGGGACCCCCCTTCCCCGAGGAATACTGATACGTAACTGCATCTACTGAATGTTTTTTAAATATATTTATTGCAATTATAAATAAGATCTTAATAAACTGGGGCACTGATCATATTAGCCTAGTGGTTTGGCGTTAACCTCGTAAGCCATGGGGAGTTCAGAGTTGGGTTGTTTTAAATATCAACTAAACCCTCTCCTCTACACCTCCCCAATAAAAAAAAATCATCAGACTTTTTAAATTGAGGGGGCATAAGCATATAATAGCTATATTTTCTATAGTATTCTATATATATGTATATCGGCAAAATTGCCCCCACACCCGGCCCATACGGCCTTGAAGGGAAAAAATTAAATTGGAAAATATAAACAAGAAGTTAGAACTAAAATAAGAAATTAAAAAAGAAGTCTTTAGAATTTACATGTTTTTATAAATTTGGAATGCAAGAAGTTATAATAAAAATAAAAAAAAATATTAAAAAGGAATTGTGGCACTGATGGCCCTCCATAGTTTCTCGTCGACAAACATGTAGACTTTACATTTGTAGAGTTGTGAATTGTCATTGTGTTTTATTCAGGGCGCGGAACTATAAATTCAGGAAAACAATGGTTACAACATCAAACATACACACATTCATAATTTGAACTTAAAGTCAACACAGTTGTATTTTCAGAACGTAAAACACTCAGGCTAGACTGCTAAGCTAATGAACAGTTGCACACAAACACGTGGGACAGTTCAGGATAGGTAACAACTGGACACGGTAATCACTGATCACTACTCACGGTGTTCTCACAAGTTAAAGATCCAAACAAATAGTTAAATAAGTTACATGAATTCTTCAAATTCACGAAAATCAAAAAGAAAAACATATACACTGAAGCATAGAAAGCATAGGAATGGTGTAGGAATACAAATTCACTACAAAAGCACCTAAACATCCATAAATAAGCCAAAATACACGAAGCTTCGATAAAACACGTCCTCTCGGCTCAGTATCACGTGGCACAACAACCGGGTGAGATAGTGTTAATATTCCAAAATATTTACATATTAAAATTTCTGTGACCTAGGTAAAACTTAAAATAGTAAAAATACTTTATTTCTATATAAATCTACTGGTTATCGATAGGCGTGGTTAAAAAATCAGGTGCAGGCGGGTCAAATAAAAACAAAGTTAAGCAGGGCTTGTAGCACGTGAATTTGCGGAAACAAGAGCAGGTAAATAAAAGGAATGACTGTCATATTTTTTGGTTTCCGTTTATGCAAATTATCACGCAACCCAATCGATTGATCACATCATGAAAACGTAAAATCAGAAAGCAATTCTTAACATAAATATTTTCTTCCCATTTATTTACGTTAATTCACGTTCTTACAAGAAATAACATGGCTTGTCTTTTGTTCACAAATTAAATATTATTTCCAGTTAAATAAAAGGCCGTTAACTTGGATGCGATGTCTATTTTACTTTATTAACAATAAACTGTCTGTATATTCTCCAGACAATTGATACTGTCGTGTGTTTGTATGCAGATTCATAGAAAAGTAATAGAAGGGTCCTAATAAATCAATTTATTGCAAGGGTATACCCTCAATGTATCTTGCCAAGATTTTACACAGAAACTCAAGAAGCATTAAGATATTTGAAAAGTGCTGCGAACCCCATGAAATCTCGAAAAAAATTATTATAGTTATATCTAACGTAGTTGACCAGCAAAATATTCAACCTGCCGTACAACAAATTAGATTTTAGCAATTAAATTTTAACAAACTACATACAGTGTCGAAAAGGATTATAAATTAAACGAAGATTTTTAACTTGGTTCTGCCCTTGCAATATTGTAATTTATAGATGACCTCTAAACTGCAAGTATAATTGCTAAAATCATGTGACTTCGAAATCACGTGACAAATCTAAATAAAAAATTCTAATTGTCTTCAACATGTAGATTTGAACCACATAACATTTTTTAAAATCATATACCTAATAGTGTATCATCCCTGATACAGGCGTTTTGGACTTGGCGAGACAGCGCCTGGGAAGTAGGGCTGTCTCGCCTTCAGGGCTCAGAGATATCTCTGTCTCGGCCTGTTGTCAAGGGGCTGTCTCGCCCTCAAATTTCAATTCATTATTTCTATTTAATTTGTGTGAATTAAGAGAAAAACTCATATATAAGTATTAAAGAGAAACATTATATATCGAAAAATTTAACCAGAAACTTTAAAAATTATTTATTTATTCTAGAATTTTGAGAAAATTGTTTTCAAAAAGTACGCCAAATGATAGCACTTGTGACGTAGGAGAGGTAACTCTTGTTTACTTCTAGGACAGCAATAAACCATGTTTTGAAAAAAGTTGACGTTTATTTGCTTTCATTTAATGTGTCATTTTTAATTTAATATACCGGTATATCGTAAACAAAACAAACAGTTTTCTGAGACTTACAAGTTGTAAAGATTCGTAGAAGAAGTTGTAACCCCGGTTTGATGCAAAGTGAAAGTAGAATATTTTTAAGTTTGGGACCTTTTTTTAAAAATGTTAACCATATTTCTGATTATGAGTTATCTGTTGAAGCTGGTAAAATTGTGCTAGGTGTTCTTTGTGTTCAAAAAGACAGGGATTTGTGGAGAGTCTATGTAAAAACATTGGAGAGCAGATCGAAACTTCTACAGGAGGGTTTTGATGTTAGAAACAAACACATCAATGTATATGACAACAACCCCTTCTCTGCGGGAATCAAGGACCCATCTGAATAGGTACTGAAGATAACTGTCAAAGGGATTTCGCTGTCTGTGGATGATGAGGAAATCATGGAAATGCTAAAATAATTCGATCTTAATTTCACAAGTGATCTGACGTTTGAGAAAAGTAGACATCCAGTAACACGGAAAATGACTGAGATTTTGAATGGAAAATATTTATGTAAGTGCGCTTCCAGAAGGAAAATTTCTCCCTCCCACATGCAGACGTGCTGGCTTGCAATGCTTTATCTACCATTAAAGACAACCTTCTAACAAACGTTCTCCACAATGTACAAATTACTGGAAGTTTTCCACTTGAGACTGCCCGAACCAGCCAAGATGCAAAGTGTGCAAAAAAAAGGGGGGGGGCATTCCCCGGGAGATGAGTCATGTGACTAATACACAGAAACCTCCCCTAAAGTTGTGTCGTTTGCAGGCGCTGATGCATTGTCCAACTTCTTTCCATGCGAAATAAAAGCTTTCGGTGTCCAACACAAATCATCTGAACACGCCTTCCAGTATGTGAAAACCATTTGGAGCAGGGAGATACCCAGGCCCAACGCCACCCAGTCTGCGTCTTCTGCTCTTGATGCAAAACGGATTGGTAAGATGATTTCGCCCTCTGACAGCTTCGAATCAAACAAAGAGGCTCCCAAGATCAAAATAATGGAGGTTAAATTCGAACAAGTGTCAGATTTTCGAGAGGCTCTACGTAAAGAAAAAAAGTGGACAATATTGGTTGAAGTTACATATGACAACTATTGGGCATCCGGGTTGGACAAAGACGGTACCATCCACACAGTTCCCTCAGCATGGCTAGGCCGGGATATGTTAGGGGGAATCCTCGGAAACGTCCTTGTCTCTCATTCAAGCGACAAAGTTCCTAATTCCCAGCGTTCAAGCTCCAGTCCGCACATTACAAAGAACACATCTCAGCCCGACATATCCAGCATGTTACATGTATCTGAGATTTGAGCCCCAGGAAGACAAAACAATTTTGGATCTCGTAAAATCACCAAAAAAAGTCTCAAACCCAGAATCACAACGACGATTAACATGACAGTGTGAGAGAAGCATCTCTCTACTGCTTTCAAGATTTGAGTGTGATCACTTCTTTGGATTAACTTATATAGGTTTTCTTATACTTATTTATAAACAAAAATTATATCAGATTATTTAAAATGGCTTTGCTAACATTTATTTCGGTTTGAATTCTAAAGAAAAAAAGAGACAAATTTTACAGTAGGATTTATGATACAAAAATCGATGTTATTTTAATTCAGGAAACGCATTTGGTTGAAAAATTGTTTTTATTATGATTGTGCTTGGAATGGAAAGTCTATACATTGTTTCTCCGATTCATCTTTTAGCAGAGGGATGTCTATTCTATTTAGAAAAGGGTTAGAAATATATGTGTTAAGTATACATAAGAGCAATGATGGCAGAAAATTAATGGTCAATATAAAAAAATAGGCGATAATACTTATAGTTTGATTAACATAGATCTATGCGCCAAATAAGGAAACATCTAGGATCGATTTTTTTAAAGGAATGAAAAGATTTATTATAAATAATTCAGCCAATTTAAGATAATATAATTTCATGTGGAGACTTCAATTGTCAGAAAGACGGAATTAATAATGATAAAAGTTCAAAGCTTTTAATAGAAATTCTACGAAATATAGAATTGACAGATCTATGGAAAGAAAAATTTGTTAACCTTAATGGATATACATGGTGTGATGCAAATAACATCCCAAAGAGTTGCATTGATTTCATTTTTATTTGTTCAACTCTGTTAACGAAGATAAGACAACTTTGTCTCCGTAGAATCCCCGGTACACATAATAACGACATCAGAATGTCAGACCATAGAATATTAAAATTTGATTTTTTAATACATAATAATGAGCGGGGAAGAGGATACTGGAAAATTAATACCTCACTTTTAGAGTGTAATGAATATAAATCCCAAGTTAATAATTTGATAAAAGATATAAATAAAAGAGAAGGCATATCAATTGAAAAATGGGAGTTCTTAAATGGGTCGATCAAGGATTTTTCAATAGCTTTTTCTACAAAACGACAAAAAAAAAACCTATAAACAATTACTATCTCGAATTGAAAAAGATATTAATGAAATTGAAAGTTTGCCTCATAATCTAAGAGACATGAATAAAAACGCATTCTTGAAAATCAATTAAGTAATTTATACGATAAAAAAGCTCGAGGGGCACAAATCCGATCAAAGGTAAAATGGGTTAGTGATGGTGAAAAAATACAAAATATTTTCTAAGTTTAGAAAAAAAACATCAAACAAAAAATATCATACATGAAATTTTAAACGACAAAGATGTTCTTAGCGATGATAATGATATACTAGGTGCTATGTGCGATTTCTATGAAAATCTTTATACTTCAAAGTTAGTGACTAGTGATGATATAGATCTATATTTAGACGGATGTAATGTAAATCAACTTTCAAATAAGGACAGAGATAGTTGTGATAACTTCCCCTCAATATCTGAATGTAAGGAAACTGTTATGAATATGAAATTAAATAAAGCCCCTGGTCTGGATGGAATACCAAGCGAATTTTACCAATGCTTTTGGGTTCATTTATCCCCTTTATTCTATGAAATGTTAAAAGAAATCTTTTTGAATGAAGAAATGATCTTTTCTCAAAGACTCGCTGTTATTTCTCTTATACATAAAAAATTCAAAACTTCTAATTTTTTACTCTGCAATTGTACGAGATTTCTGGAATATAGTCAGTAATTTTTAGGTTTTGATGTAAAATGGAAACACATAATTTTTGGTTTTCATATTGATAGTATTGAAACCACCGTCATGTATTATTTACTGTTGTCATTTGTGGCTTTTAAGATATATATAAATATAAAATGTATTGTCGATTAGAAAATATTGATGAAACAGCTGCAGAGATGATAATTTATTTAAAATCTTGTATTTTAAATTATTTTGAAATATTACATACTATGGATACAAAATACTCTGAGATGATGAAAAACTTACCTCCCTTCAAGATATTACAATTAAAACTATTACAGTGTAAAGATATATTGCAAATAAATATAATATTGTAAAATAAAAATAACAAAACATTAAAAAAAAACATTATCTAACCCCTCTCTCAATTTTGATTCAGAGAGAGAGAGAGAGAGAGAGAGAGAGAGAGAGAATCCGTTTCAATGTTAATATGCATTTGTATACTTATGTAACTGGGCATATGATGGACTACTAAATCATTAATGTTACGGTTTTCTATTAGTATAAACGACTATTGTGGCAGTAGCAGATGAATTTATTGATTGATCTCACATACAAGCACACACAGGCTCTGAAATACACACAAACATAAAATAAACATACATGCACATTATAACACAAAACGAACATCAAAGGGAAATAACTCAATTTCAAAATTTAACACAGATAACAGTCAATTAGCTTGAAATAAAATAAAGATGAATTTAGATAGAATAGAAAAACTGAATTATTTTAGCTTTTCCCAATTATAATCTAAAAGCAATATTGTATCAAATCAAACAAATAAATCAACATTTCTCAAATTCATCGGTGCAAAACAATTTGTTCACACAGAAAACACAATCAAACACCACAAACAAATTCAACACATAAAACATTGATCTTACCAGATATATGGTATCAGAACCTTTTCTGTATATATATATATATATATATATATATATATATATATATATATATATATATATATATATATATATATATATATATATATATATATATCTGCTTTCTACATAAGGGGTACCAGACATAATATTCTGCCTTAAGGGGACATTTTGTATATTTTTTAATCTTTTACTTTGTGATGTTTTAAGCGCAAATTTATAAATAACAAAGTACAATTTTGAGTTTTTCACAATGAAAATTAAGAAAACATTAGTTTTTAAAGATATATATAATTTGGTGTCCCCCTAATATTTAAAAACCATATTGTATACCTTAAGGGGACATATGCAATATATATACATTAGGGAGACATTTGCAATATATATACCTTAGGGAGACATATGCAATATATATACATTAGGGAGACATTTGCAATATATATACATTAGGTAGACATATGCAATATATACCTTAAGGAGACATATGCAATATATATACATTAGGGAGACATTTGCAATATATATACATTAGGTAGACATATGCAATATATACTTTAAGGAGACATATGCAATATATATACATTAGGTAGACATATGCAATATATGTACATTAGGGAGACATTTGCAATATATATACATGTACCTTAGTTAGACATATGCAATGCTGGTTTATACGTGTATCACCTTAAGTAGACCGTATATATTTACAAGTATGGATACATTCAACCTTAGGGGACCCAAGTTATTTTCTTATCAAAATATACTGATTTCGCCCAAAAATATCTTGCATTTTTAAATATCAAGATTTGTAGACGTTATGTATAGAAACAAATAATTCTTATACTATAATATTTTATATATACCAACGCCTCTCCACCCTCCCCCTTTCTCTTTTTCTGGTAACATTCTTTTAACAGCATAACATGTAATATTTTGTTGGCTTTGATCTGTTGAAGTAGCAACCTATAGTAAACTTTAATTTTAGATAAAAACTTTAAACCTTTAATTAAAGGTATAATCTATTAATGACTATACTATTTATGATAAAATATGTAAGTCAATAATCACCTGTTTTTTATTCCATGCACTGAATATTAGCATTTAATTTTAGACCACTTTCCATGTCTGCGCCAAGTAGGCAATTCTTCATTTCATTTGTCTAATGCATAGGCGTCGGAACCGGGGGGGCTAGGGGGGGCTTAGCCCCCCCACTTTTTTTCCAAATATATACTTAGTATAGACATTGAACATATCTTCGTAGGTTTAGCCCCCCCACTTTCCACAGATACGTCTTAGTATAGGTTAAAATTGGGAAAAGGTGTTGGTGTTTGGAAAAAATTTTTTGGTATTGGAGTTCAAACCAAGCCCCCCCCCCCCCCCCCCCCCCCCCCCCCCACGAAATAGGATTTTCGTGTTTGGTAAATAGACATTTGGTTTTTTTTTTTTTTTTTTTTTTTTTTTGCTTGTCAGGTTTTTTGAGAAGAAGGTTTAGAATTTTTTTTTTACACTTAGCCCCCCCACTTTCAATTTGCTTCCGACGCCAATGTAATGTTAGATAACCTCAATTGCGTTAACATGGTCGATATAAATGCACTTTGAAAAGAAAATTTATTTTTCAAAGTGAGTTACCTTGGTCCCAAATTTAACGCACTTTGAATTTTTTTTCAAAGTGCGTAAATTTTCATAGTGCGTGATAACAGTGTGTCCACGGATTACGCCAATATTTAGTCGGGCTTAATTTGCGTTTTCGTACAAACAATATCCTCAGTCTCAGGACTAAGTACTTGACACCGCTGCATTGCACATGAGCAAAAAACATACGGTCACATATAATTGAACTTAAATGAAAAATCATATGAATTTTTGGGACATTGTAGAAAACATGCGTCTTAAATCTGCTTATTATAAAATATTAACGACTTGTAACATGCCATCTGATTAAACTCTAAAAGTAAAAATCTAAGAAAAGAAATGTTTTTGTAAATGTATTTTTCACACACACACACTCTCTCCCTCCCCCACCCCCAGTGTCACCCCTTGGATTTGATACTGGAATAGAGAGAGAGAACTCTTTACAATATTGTATATATAAGTAACTCGGCATACATACATGTAAAGGACTAGTCAACTAAATTATTAAGAATCATTAAAATAATACAAAATATGCATCATCATGAAAAATCACAGATTTTTCCATTACATGTACAGTGTACCTTGTATGCCATACTATTTGCTCCATAGGCGTAGTCACAGGGGGGCAGCGGGGGCACTAGCCCCCCCCCCCCCCACTTTCAGATCGGGGGGGGGGGGGGGGGCAAGAGTATGTCTGTGCCCCCCTCCACTTTTTAATGTAGAACAAAATCACAGCTATTTTTCCCCCAACACTACCTCTACTAAAGGAAATGTTCATTGAAGGGATAGTTGCCCCCTCCCTACTTGTTGACCCTAGTATAGTTATATCAAGGAATTGTGAAAAACAAAAATTGGAATTGAACGTACCCTGTCTTTAAAAAAAATTGGCCATTACCCCCCCCCCCCCCCCCCCCACCACCACCACCACCACCACCACGAAATAGGATTTTCGAGTTTGGGGAACTTTCATTTTATCTTTTTTACTCTTTTTTTTTTTTTTTTTTTTTTTTGCTTGTCAAAGAATTTCTGGAGTTGAGCCCCCCCCCCCCCCACTTTTAAGTTTGTGTCTACGCCTCTGATTTGTTCCTGATAAATTGTAGTATTTATTTTTCTAAAAATATGGAATCTTTTTAATTTTCCCGATAAAAAAAGGCAAGTACCATCGGCATTCATTTTGAACCTTTCAGAAATCTATCATTCATTGTTTAAACATTAGTATAAAAGTCAAGTTTCTCCAACGCTGATACTCAGAATCTTTCGAGTGACTAAATTTGCTGCCTCTGGTCCATAAGGTAAAATCATCTCTAATTTGTAAAATCAAAAACAAAAAAATTACAAGCATATTTATTTTATTATCAACTGGAATCTTTTCTCCTCTTTTGAACGCTGACAACCTTTTCTGCACGTAAGAGTGGTTCCTTGAGTTTTCTTTCTTTCAAAAGTGAGGGGGGCATAGTCATCAGTAAACAAAACTTCCATCTGAGAAACTTGTTGAAAAATCAAAATTTGTAATTTTCTTTCCCAAATCTAAAAATCTTATTGGGGTGTCCTTCCCTTCAATTCCTAAACTTTATAACTATGGTTCTTCCTACCAACGTACTAAACTCTTTCACAGGGTCCAAGGTAATTTTCAGTTCTCGCCTACTTTACTCCTAATTAAACCTCCCCGAACATGAAAATGTAAGGTAGTTTAAAAGGGTTTATTTTGAAGAGGAACATTTGTGTAATACAGTAAAAGTCAATTAGTACGACTTCAATGATATTGCAAATTTACAGATATATATAGAAGTTATCCTGTATCCCCAGTTATTTAAATGTACTGGAATTAAAGGAAAAAATTTATGCACCAAATAAAGATTTTAAATAGAGAGGCTAATTCTGACCATGACCTAGAAACTTCGACCAAGTTAACTGCACATTGACCAGTGGAACTCTGTGAGTGAAGTAATAGCCAGATTGGGCCAAGCAGAAAGAAGATTTGCTCTTGACAAGGATTTTTCATAAAATTCTGCTATGACCTTGACCTTTGACCTAGAAACATGGTTCAAGGTCACTGCACATAGGTTACTAAAACGCACTCTGTGGGTGAAGTTTGAGCCAGATTTGGCCAAGGAGAGAGAATATATGCTCCGGACAAGGATTTTCATAAAATTCTGCTATGAACTTGACCTTTGACCTAGAAACATGATTCAAGGTCACTAAACACTGGTTACCTAAAGGCACTCTGTGGGTAAAGTATGAGCCAGATTGGGCCAAGGAGAGAGAAGATATGCTCCGGACAAGATATCTCAGACGGATGGATGTACAGCTAGATGGATGGATGGACGGACAGCTAGAAGGACGGACGGACAGATAGACTGATCACTATAGGGTGCCCGCCAAGTGGGGCCCTAATAATTATTACTAATCATGGCTTTGAAGTACTTGAAAAGAAAATTTTAAAGGGTTTCCCTATTTAATCCTATGTAAAACTTTGATCGGCCATTTTGGCCCAACCCTACCCCCCCGGGGGTTTGACCAAATTTTAATCTACACTTTCTGAGATTGATTCCACATGAGTTTCATCTTTCCTGACACAATAATTCGCGATGAATTGTCTTACCAGAATTTAATATTAATGAGGTCCACTATTCAGTCAAAATAATCAAATCTGACCTTTGTTACCAATAATGATTTCTATTTTCTATTGCCAATACTTTTATTTATTATTTATAATAGTGAACCTATAACAGTACTCATGCAGTTCTATTAACTGTTTAAATCGAGATACACATAATTCTATTTTTACAGGAATTATAAATGCAGACAGTTTAAAATAAATTAATAATTTTTCTTGTAGATTACTTTGATTGTATTTTACGAGCACAGAAAAAAATGTGATATTCTGCTTTAAAAAGCATCCCATCATTATCATGATTTATATACATGTACAAGTTAAATAGGTATTACAGAAAATATTATTTTCATACATGTATATCTCATATTTTTATGATCCCCCAGTGTGCCCCCATCATAACCCTCAGGGATCATGATTTGAACAAACATACATTTACATTAACAGAGGTTGCTTCCATATAATTATGACCAATCATGGGTTTGTTGTTCTTGAGAAAATGATTTTTCTCATGTATTCCTATGCTAAACTTTTACCCACCATTGTGGCCCCATCCTGCTCCCCGGGATTATGATTTGAACAAACTTGAAACATTAAATGAGTTTCAACTTTCCGGTCCAGTGGTTCTTGAGAGGAAGATTTTTAAAAATTTTCCTCTAGCTGTATTCGATTCCTATGTTAAACTTTGATCAGCCATTGTGGCCACACTCTACCCCCAGAGGTCATATACACTACATGAGGATGCTTACACATGAGTTTCAGTTTTCCTGGTCCAGTGATTCTAGAAAAGAAGATTTTCAAAAGATGCCATTAATTTTTCTTTAATTCACATTATCTCCCCTTGGAGGAAGGCCTGGCTATTGATTTGAAATAATTGAATCTTCTTTGCCCAAGAAAACTTTGTGCTAAGTTTGTTCAAAATTGGCCCAATGGTTCTTAAGAAGAAGATGAAATGTGAAAAATTTACAACAATGACAACAATGATGAGAATGACAACAACAAAAACAGATGATGGACAAATATTGATTAGAAAAGCTCAATTGAGCCTTCTGCTCAGGTGAGCTAAAAAGTGTTGAAATTTAGAGCAGTGGGATATTTAGATCACCTTAAAGAATTTCTTTTTTTTTAACTTATAAAAAAACTCTTTGGTGGAGGCTCAGGGCAGCATATTCCTCCTTTAGCACCAGCATCAGCAAACTAAATTATCATAAGATTTGGATACATGTATAATGTATATTGCAGAACAAGTAAATTTGAAGAATTTTGTACATTAAATGCAAAATATGAAATAACAAAAATAAAGTTATTTCTTAAAAAAAATCAATAAATCATGCAAATTCATGAGAAATTTTTAGAAGAATTTCCAATATTTTTATAAATATGTACATGTAGCAAATTATTTAGATAATATACTTTGCCATTTGAAGCCCTGGGTGGGAATCGAACCCACATACCAAAGAACATTTTTATATTGCAGTGATTATCACAAGCATTTAAGATCACCTTTTCAGTCCATCTAATGTAGATGTAAACAATTTTTCCTCAATGGTAGGACAACAATCTCAACTTTTGTGAAAAAGAAAATTAATGAAATATAATAAAAAGAATATTAGACTTAAAGAGAGAGAAGATATGCTCCGGACAAGAGATTTAGGATGGACGGAACAACAGACGGAATGATCACTATAGGGTGCCCACAGAGCGGGGCCCTAATTATTATACATATCCTTTGGTCATTAATAATCTTTCAGTGAAATGTGGATACCTGCAATGTCTCTCTATTACAAAATTACAGACCTGTTTTAAATTCACTATTATCAATGACCTTGAACTTGCCCAAATGACCTCTGCCAAGGTCATGACTTACCTTGAGGTCATAAACAACTTTTAAAAATATGAGCTTCCAAATTTGAACTTGTCAGAAATACCTTGGATTACGTTCATGACATACCCTCTGATCATAAACAATCTCTATATCAAGTAAGAGATTTTTCTATGCCAGTTGGCTTGAAATAGCCAGAATAGCCTTATTTATATAATATAAATTTCACAAAATAAAAAAAATTACTAAGAAGCTTATCTTTTTTTCAGGAAATTGTTTTGGACACTGCAAAATCAAAATATAGATAAATGATACCATATTTGGTTTGAATGTAGTAAACTGAACATCTTAATCAAGATAATCTCAATCTTAAACCTCACCATCTATGTATGGTATATTATAAGGAATTCTTTTCAAGTCTAAACAAATAATATTCCTGGAAAATGAAACCCATATACTGTATTAACCATTAAGTTTGAAGTGTTATCTTGTAAAAAAAAAATCACCATTTGTTATCTAAATCCAGTTAACAAACTTTATTATAAAAGGGTCTAAATTTAAGTCAGAGAAGTGTTTCACATTTCAGAGATATTTCTTGAAAAAAAGTGAAAATAATCATGATAATAATTTAAAATGAATTTGGTATACACATGTACGTAGTTATTACTGTAGTGTCTGCATTACAACTGCTTTACTTACTGTGTAGAAGTTAGAACTTCAATGACTTTAATTAACATCTTGATATCTTCTTTAGTTTCCACTTATTCAGTTTACTTTAAACACATATTACATATTGACTTACAATACATGTATTTAAAATAAGACTGGAAATAAGTCTTAAGTTATATTTCAGTAAGCTTTAATTGTAACTTTAAATGTTTGAATTGAATATTTAGATAACTATAGTGATGATCAGTTGTAGTCATGACTCATGTTACATTTCTTTGAAAATCTATGAATTAATAAAGCTGTTGTAGACTCGACAGGGTTGTGGACGCTACAAAACACAATATACTGTAAACCAACTTTTATTCGCAGGGATACTTTTTTTTTGCAATTTATCGGGCGTAAACTTGTTTGCGATGATTAACTTTCATGATCAAGCCTTTTGAAAATAAAACACCTTTTCCATAAATAAATAAAGATCCTCGCTCGTGTTGTTATCTATACTTGTACAATGGTAAGCTGTTCTTTATAGGCATTATTTTGAAAACATGATTGTGACGTAAACCTTTTGTTTGTGTTGGACCATTCTCTAGCGTAATGTTGAGCTACATGTAACTCCCCTAACAATCCATTAAGTCACCTGTAGGTGTCCATTCTTTCTGGAAAACTGTCCATTCTTTGGACATTTTTTTTCAAAAAGAATGGACAGTTAAAAACAAACAGAATGGACAGTTACAGGTAAACACAAAAGGGAAATAAAACAAATACATTATTTTGATTTGAATCAATGTACATGCAAATAACAAAATGAACTTGGAGATTTAAGTAACTAAGTAATTAAAAAAAATGAACTCAAACAAATTAATTATTAATTAAGGAATGAAGCTGATTTCAACTTATGTTATACGATATAACATAACTTGGGGTGGTTTACGCCTTATAAACCGCGAAGCGGTTTATATATATAAAAAAAAAACGTAAACTGCCCCAAGTTATGTTATATCATATAACATAAGTTGAAATTAGCTTCATTACTTATAATTTAATTTCAAATGTAGACAATGAGACAATTTTCCTCCGGAAAAAGGCTTCAAATATAGCATAATTTAAAAGTAACGTAAAGCGGAGTAATACGTTTTTGACGTGACTGATTGTGATGTACGCAACTTATATTATCCAAAATATTACCGTATATGTTCCTCTGAATGATTCAGCCAATGAAATTGCTTGATACAAGTGAAATTAATTATGTATTTTTAAAATCATATTTTTTTCTTTCAATATTGTTGCAGTTCTTTATGTGTGTTATTCAAACAGCTTGCTTGATACATATATTCAATGACATGTACTTGCTGGATTTATGTACATGGACTGCGTGATACATGTACGTTCTTAAAACTACTGGTTCTTGGTTTCTGATATCCTCATATTCTTGTCTCACAGTAGAACAAATAATTTCGCAATAATGAAAAAAATACAAAAATTCATTCTGTAATTATATTTATTTCGCTCTGCATATTTTCATTTATTTATTTGGGGTTGAAATTCATTTTGATTGCTATTGCCATGTGTAAAGTTCTCTACATCGATCAGAGAATGCAACTTCACCGCACTGCTCCATGTGCTCAGACAATATAGGGATACTAGTACCTTGTAGATCACAATGCATGCATACATTTTTTTAATTTCTTTCAAAATTTAAAGAATTTTGTGTATTATACAGTATATTTATTTTTTATTTGAAATATTTAAATCAGCATTGAATATTATACAGTTGTTAAACATAACTTACACATATTTCCCCTTATTACGTCACTGGTCAAAATTACCCCGCGTCCTTAAAAACAGTAGGGGTAATTTCGACCAAATTCAAACAGACTTTTCTTGTGCTTTTTGAGAAAAATCCAAGATAAAAATGTGAAATTCAACTACTAATTACACTCCAAGAAAATGATAAAATAATTTCAATTTAATTCGAACTGTTAAAATGTTGAACATTGTCTAACTCAAAAAGAGGTCGTACTAGTTATCTCTCTTGATTTTCGTTGATCACATCAATCGCACTGAAGACAGACTTCCGAGTGTCAATTTGGAGGGATAAAAAATTGTGAAATAAATAGTTATACCTTTAAACAAACCATTTTTGCGATGAGCAATAATACTAGAAAATCCAATTTTAGGAATGGTTTACTTTAAAACCGAATGAAAGAAACTTGTCTCAACAATTCCGTAAATCATGATGCAGTGTTATGTTTGTATGGTCGAAACTGAACCGTGGTCGAAATTACCCCGACTTACCCTATCCCCAAAAACTGATTTAAAATTAAAACTAGAACTGTCCAATAGGGACAAATACCCCCCGCTGGGTTTTTCAGAGAAGGTGTCAATTCAAAAATACTTTATGGATCTAGAGGTGCTCACAATTTACTTACAAAAATTTGCAGTGAAATATAATTGCTCATCATGTTTCTTAATGAATGAAACAAAGGTGCAACTAAATGAAACATCAATACTTATACATTGTAATTTCATTGTAACATTATCTTTTTTTTATCTTTTATTTTATTTTTTAATTTCTGCATTAAAAAAAATATATTGCAATTATGTGTTATGTCACTCTGCAAACTAACTGTTGAAAAAAAATCATATTATACAAAATCAAATTAATCTTGATAACTTTTTATCAAATTCATTTTGAAAATAAAGAGCTGGTCATCCAGTAATGAAGTGCTTTGACAGACAATAAATTACAATTAAGAGAATAAGAGAAGAGAAATCTTTAATTCTTGTGCTGCTTGATTCCCAGGAGATTACACATGGTTGATAATGAGATGCCTTAATGTTTAACTTCCCACACCAAACTCATTAATTTATCTTTAACTGGGTGCATGTCCAGTCATTATTCCCAAGAGACAAATGAAATTACATTATCTTCTGTGCAATGTAAAAACTGTTTTTAACACTTGATTTTTTAAAAAGTTTTTATGAGTATAGTTTTAAGCTGTAGTATTTTTGTACAGATATTCTAGATTCTATGTCTCAAACCTTATAAATGAGCCCAAAATGAACAAGTCAATTAAAATAAAAAATAAAACCTGTAAAATGCAAAATAATGAACAAAAAGAGTTGAAAATTCCAGGTGCACACTTTCATATGGTGAATATTAAGTGACAAATTTTTTAGATTAATCCTTGCAATAGTTTCTGAGAAACGGTCCAGACAAAACCACAAAATAAAAATGAAAAAACACCTGTAAAATTCAAAATAATAATCGAATGAAGATGAAAATATCAGGTGCACAACTTCATCTGGTGAATAATACGTGTACAAATTTTCAGACAAATGCTTCCAATAGTTTCTGAGTAATAGTCCGGACAAAATCTCGTCTACAGACAGACGGACGGACGGACAGACAGACAGACATGGTGATTCCAATATACCCCCCTAAACTTCGTTTGCGGGGGGTATAAAAAAGAATTCCGGTTGGAATTTGGGATATCTGTATTTGTCGTAATTAAATTCTTAGAACAAAGAGAATCATGTTTTCAATAGGAGCCTCGATTAGTTCTTTCTCTCACAGAATGGACAATTTTCGGCCTTTCTGGACTTTGGTCATTTTACCTGAGAAATGTTGTTTTATACTGGAGATACAGTACAGCTCACGAGTTTCTGCCGGATTCCACCGGCCACGGTGGACCAATGTTCCACGCTTTTCCGTGGAACTTTAGAAACGTCGGCGTCTTTGAAGTTCGGTCTCCGACCCACGGTGTGACACGGTGCGTACACGGTGTGACACGGTGCATAAAAATTGCAATAATGTTCCTCCACGGTGCGACACGGTGTGCACACGGTGTGACACGGTGCCTAGAAAGTGCGGCAATGTTCGTCCACGGTGCGACACAGAGTTAATCCACGGTGCGAGTCGGTGTGTCAGCACGGTGTAACACGGTGCATTTCTTCCAATTCTACTTAAAATGTATGATTCTTTAATCTTCAAACAAATCACTCAAAGCAGGTCTATATATATATATAATCAAAGTAATATACCAATGTCCAATGCATGTTTTTGGAAGACATGATCATAGAAAGTACATTGTTGGTATTGAATGATTAAAAGTAATATCACAATAGTTTATTGTTTTAATTTATTAAGATAGTATAGTAATGGATAATACGTTATTCTAATGTGTTTATACTTCTTTGTTATTTATACTTATTCTATAATAATGTCGGAAGAGTTCCGTCGTCTTAATACGTCTGTAGCGTATAACCTCTTAGGCCAGCACCCTGTATTAGTTACACCCGTAGGCGATTGAACACAAAATGACACACCTGTATACACACGTGCCGGGTCCTGATGTAAGTCACGTAACGCACATATTATTGTTGACCCCCTCCCCCATTTTCACTATTACGTGTAGATTTCTCCTTGGGATTTTCTTTTATTATAAATTTGCATGGCTCAGTTCTTTTAAAATTCCTGTGTCACACATTCACTGTGAATTCTATATACACATACCTGTTCTATACATAAGTGTACACATTTATATACAATGTAGATAATAACGAAAATTCTTTAATTATGTAACAAAACAGACGAAAAATTATAATTCATCTGAAAATTACCTGCGGGGTTATTAAAAGTATGAAACATATAGCCCCCTTTTAATCTCTCTCTCTCTTTCTATCTCTCTCGGATACCAGTGGCGGATTCAGAGGGGGTACACCAGCACCCCCCACCCTTGGATTTGCCAAAAAAAAAGAAAGACACAGAAAGAAGAAAGTCCCATTTTTGTTGTGTTTTTACTATAGAAATATAGATATGTTAACTGGAAGTCTAATGTTGAAGTATATAAAGAAATTTGAAATTCTCTTTCAAGAACTTTCAGGTATTCCATACAAATATTTTTACCGAGGTTGATCAACCTCCCATGTTTAAAAACCATAATTCATCCTACATCCTAATGTCTGTGTTACTACTGCTTCGTACATGTACTCATTTATACAAGATTAAAATGTTCTTTTTTAGAAAGCATTAATTCGTATAATTTACATGACTGTACATATGTTTTGACAATACAATTTGTCACTTAATGATTGATATATTTACATGTAAACTAAACTTCAGAAAGTGTTAAATAGGTAAATAAGGTATAATTACTTAAAAAAAATAATTAATTTTTCATCAAAAGAGACGGAAAATATCTTAAATTTGCGCAGTTTCCATGTCCTTAGCTATCCTTTACCAAAATCAAAGTCTATCAATTTCTTTGAAGTGATTATTTCTCGGCAAATCATTGGTTAAGATAAGGATTGTTGCAGTTATAAACACTGAAAACCTATAATAAATGTAAAATATGGAAATAAATATTAAATGCGGCAAAATCTTCTGAACAGGGAAAGATGATAATCCGATAAAATTTATTAATTTAAGAAGTGATCAACTTACACGCTGAATACAAAAATCACCAGCAGAATTTTTGGCAAATGAAATTTAACTTCAGTACAATTATTTCTTCATTCAGTAATGTTTATCGTATGAAAAATGAAAAGAAAAAAAAAACAGTTTGCGGCGAAAACATCTATTAGATATTTAGCGATTTAAGAAATGGTTTGTTACCCCCCCCCTTCTAGAAAGTGATACGAATCGGCTAATTAAAACTTTATCAATAGTCAGCAAATTTATGTTTAAGTTTTTAAAAATCTTAATACATGCTTATTTGTTTCTGAAAAAGGATAAATAAATTAACAAAATACATGTAACTTTATATTCATTGTTGTAGTGAAACCTGGAAGATGAATTTTGTTTGATATCAGTTGAGTGTGTTATACACTTGCTGTGATCAGAGCTAAAGAATGTGAAAGGTGTGATAAACATATGGCGCCCCTGGCCCACCGGCAGAGACCCAATATATTTTTCAAACAGATGTGAACTCGGAACTGACCATAAGATTGTTTCAAATCACGATTGAAATTCTTTCCGCGTAAACAGACTTTCAAGGTCACCTAGCGTCATTGGATTTTGATTGACAGGTGAATGAGGTGATGCAGAAGAATCTCGTTCGTACAGCATATACATGATTCATTGTATTAAATGGGTTTAATATGAACCAAAGTTCTGGAAATAAAATAGAATTATAGAATGATTAATTGAGACATCAGCAACCTAAATAAAACAAAGAAAAAAAATAATAACAGACTATGTAGGAAGGGGTTCTCTCTCTCTCTCTCTCTCTCTCTTGCTTTTTACACACTTTACAAGAAAAAAATTGATTAAAGTAAATAAAAATCTTGTTGAAGTAATTACTTACACTAACATAAAATAGTAAACACTAGTCTATGAAAATAATGTTTGCTGTTACGAGAAATACGCTTGGAAATTATTGCATTTTTGACCAAGAAGTGACTCTGTACACTAATTTACACGAGAATCTGCAATTCATCGATATCCGAGAAATATGATTTCTAGAAGAAAAAAAAATTAGAGGTACAAATATTATGTTTATGAGAATGTGAAAAAAAAACCCGGATAGATGAACATGAAATTTATTAAATTTCTCTCTCTCTCTCTCTCTCTCTCTCTCTCTCTCTCTCTGAACATTCTAAAATTTAGAAGTGAATTAAAATCAGTTTAATTATTAAGAAAAAAGTAAATTATGTATGATTTGTAGAGGAATTTTTAGAATGCTGCTTTAGCAGTTCAAGCAATTGTTTTTTTATTGTTTTTTTTAAGTTGTCGTACTGATCGCAGACGATTTATAAACAAGAACAAGAGGCCCACGGGCCTTATAGGTCACCTGAGCATCATGCAACAACTTTCAAATGATTGAATTTGTTTCATGTTTTAAGCTAGATGCTAAGGCATTCACAATTTTGGAAGAGGCACTCTTGCTCAACATAACTATGTACTTAGTTAGTTTATTTAAAACCTAGGAGCAGAGAAGAAGATTTTCAAAGAAATAATGCATTTTCACTAAATAATCAATAGAGCCCCGCCCTAACACCAGAACCCCTGACCCTGGGGCCATAAAATTCACAATTTTGGTAGAAGCACTCTTGCTCATCATAACTATGTACATAGATAGTTTATTTAAAACCTAGGAGCAGAAAAGAAGATTTTCAAAGATTTAATGCATTTTCACTATATAATCAATAGAGCCCCGCCCTAACACCAGAACCCCTGACCCTGGGGCCATGAGTTTCACAATTTTGGTAGAGGCACTCTTATTCATCTTAACTATTTACTTAGTTTATTTAAAACCTAGGAGCAGAGAAGAAGATTTTCAAAGATTTAATACATTTTCACTATATAAACAATAGAGCCCTGCCCTAACACCAGAACCCCTGACCCAGAGTTTCCGAAAACGATCGGTCCTACCAGCAAAACCGATAAAAAATCAAAATGTCCGATGAAATTGGCTATAGTATCGGTCCGTGTGACCGATTGTGGTGAGGGCTTGTCCTGATTAATTTACTGCACTCTGATCTACTGCGAAGTCTTCATAAATGAAAATTTTCAATGCAGCATGCTCCTATTCTTTGTAAATATCCATAATCTTATCTATTTTGCAATTCTACTTGACTTATTTACTTCCAAAAACGATCGGTTTTTTCCTAATCCGAATTTCCTCCATTCCTCTGTTAATGGTAAACACATGCAGTATATAGGTCATGGAGTGCAAAGTCCTCTGAGAAAACGTGAAGATAATTTAAATTTATTTTTATTTTGAATTTCTATCATAACTGCTATTCATATATGTTTCAATTTTACAAGTAAGTATCTAATTTTAATTTTAAAAAGAATTCTAGTAACCATAAGACAGTTCCCTTGCAGAATATTCCTGAGATATCCTAAGAAATCCTAAGACAATCTCAAGATTTATTCCTCGGATATCTTGAAAAAATCCTAGGATTATTCCTAGGATGTCCTGAGATGTTTTTGGAACAGGAATTCCTGGGATTTCCTTGGACAGTCCCAATTCAGGGGTTTTAGAAAAATCCCAGGAATCAAAACACCAAGACATTCCCAGGATATCCCAGGAAAATCCCAACACTTGAAATGTCCTAGGAAATCAGGAATTCCTAGGATTTCCTAGGATATCCTAGCCTCCTAGGACATCTTTTTTTTTAAAAATCATACATAGCAACTAAGCAGAATTATAAGATCTCTGAAAAAAATTTAATGAATGTATGCATTATAAAAATTCATGGCCACACAGAAAAAATAATACATAAAATAATTTTTAAAAATGCTGATGGTATCTGATACAACAAATTCTTTACAGCTTTACTGGTGTAACATTATAGTGCAGTTATGATTCAACATCATGATTTACACACAAGGGGGGAAACATTGTCTTATTTTCAAACTATGTTAATACATTCTGAAGCAGCTCTCATAGAATATTTATGATATACATGTACAATGACAAATATTGATAATAATAAAAAAATATTTAAATCAACAATCTAGTGTAGAGAGTAGGAGTGAGGCCCTCAGGGTTCGTCACTTCTGAAGAATTCTGTACAATAAAAGATTCAGATACCAAACAGAACTAATTCATAACACTCCCCCCCCCCCCCATAAAAAACACAAAAACAGTATGCACCTGGTGGCAACAAAGTTTGAAAAAAAAAAACCAAAAACATATAGGTCAAAGTCACAAGGTCATTAACCTTGATGTAATTTTAAAGAACTTAATTAGTGGAGTATGGATCTCGATACTCAATATAAAATCTCTACCTCTTATGGTTCAAAAGTAAAAGATTCAATAAGGCTATATTTTAGCATAACGATGACAGTCAAGGTCATTGGTCTTGGTCTCATTTGAAAGTGGATTAAGCATACCCAATATGAAGTATCTATATCTCTCATGATTCAAAAGTTATGGCAAAAGGTAAATTGGCAATAGACAGATAAACAGACAGGCAAAAACAATATGTGCCCCCGAAAGAGGCCTTGACCTCTGACCATTTCACTTTTTCACTTCAAAATATATAAGGGTAATATTTAATTTATAAACAATATTAAATTTGTATTGATGATTAATCATGTTCTGCAGTGGAATCGTCAAAATGAGATATAATATAAAATGTCATTGCAATATCTGATGGCTTTTTGGAAATGTTAAGAGAACTAAGTGTTACAGTCAGACAGATTGACAAACAGAAAGATAAACAGACCCAAATTAATATCCCCCCTGCACCTCGTCAATCCAATATAAGTCGCCCAGCTTTAGTTGATCACTGATGTATCTTCTTTAGCTGTACATTTTTCTTCTTCATCGCCAGTGGCCTAGTTGCAGATCGTGAAGCCTTGTTTGCTTTTTCTTCACTCGACTTTTCACTTGTCTTTGCTAAAATAAAATTTTACTTAATGTATTCCATTGTTTAGTCTAAATATGTAATTATTTCTAAGGGATGAAAATCAAATTTGTAAAATTTAGTAGCCAAAGATGCTACAAGTACCAAGCTTTCAGATTCCACCAGTCCATAAAAATATGTGTTTGACCAAGTAAGATGAACCATTTTTCTCAAAAGATTTATTTTATTCACACTTGCATAAGGAATAAGGTATGTTAATCAATTGCATACATGACATGATTTACAAATGATGTCATAATAATCTTACTGAATAGCCTTTTGTAGAAAATAAAATTTTAATTTGCAATAGTTAACCGCTTTACCACAGCTGTCGTATAAAGTCAATTTACTTGGCATAAAAATACTGTGAATTAAACTCTCCGTGTGAACAAAACATTAAAATCATACATTAACATTATTTGAACAGCTTACCTTTCTCGGCAATATTCTCCTTGTTGTAATTTGCTTCTTTTCCCTTAGTCCGAGTTAAATAGTCTGCAAAGTTATCAATAAAATTTTTTATAAGACGTGTATATATTTCGCTGAAATTAATTTTAATGATGGCTGTCATTGATATTTCTTGCTGATTTTTTCATTTTTCTGTTCTAAATTTTGCGAATATTATCTTATGAGTTCTACGACATCTGCGTCAGTTTTCCCAACTTTATATAAGTTACAGAGATTGAAATCTACCATAAACTTTCATAGACGACTTTCACATTTACAAAAGTTATTCCCCTTTGCGGGGTCAATCCAGGGTCAACCGGCGTAAGACACTGTTTCCCCTCTATTACCTTACCAACTTTATGGGTCAGTATCTCTGAAATATAGTATGTATGAATTTGTTCATTATTTACGTTTTTAAAGTTGCCCCATATTCTGGCGATACAGTTACAGACCGATATTGATAGATATAAATGTCTGAAAATAAAAATATTTCCAGCTAACTTACAAAGGACAAAGTGGGAAAAATGAGTGTTACGCCGACAACCGGAGATAACTCTTAGGAATGTGAAATCCGTCTATTCTTTCAAGTTTACAAAAGAAAATTTTAAAAAAGATTACAAGAAACCTGAAACTTTCTCTTCATTTGGTAGTCTCAATGGGAGTTTCCAGTCTCATAATCCTTGCCAGGCTTCAAGGTTCTAGCTAGAAGATAGAACCTTGAAGCCTGGCAAGGATTATGAGACTGGAAACTCCCATTGAGACTACCAAATGAAGAGAAAGTTTCAGGTTTCTTGTAATCTTTTTTAAAATTTTTTAAGAGAATAATTCCAAAATTTACACCATGTCAAAACATTCAATGCAAATTTAACAGAAACTGATAATAAATATTTGTTTATAAGTCTTCTGCTTACTAAATGTTAACATGTAAAACCTGGAAATATTTCACTGTGTATGTACGTTTGATCTTCATGGACTAGACTGAATCACAGTATGCCCAAAAACCTTTTACACATATTCAAATCGTTTCTTCTGTTTCAATATTGAAATATTATACAACACATCACATGCACTAAATTATTAAACAATATTTGTGTGTTTAAATACATATTACAAGGAACCACTCGCCACTTACCCCACTGGCCTGTGGCCATGATATCTACACTTCTTCCAACATTCCCTTTACTGCACTCCTAGCGAAACCAAGATTTTTGGGAAAGAGAACATGGTTTATGTGAAGAATTAGAGTCAATCTTGAGCGTAAGTTGTGCATTTCATTACATTTCACCAGTCTCTCTAAACATTGCCGCTCCTTGAACTCCTATTTTGCGCTTCTCGATGAAGTCTCGCGAGAGGATGATAAAGGACGGTGTAAAGTTATTTCGTGCCACACCAAGAAAATGCGGTTTGTTTATTCTTGAAAATAATTTGTGATTAATGTGAATTTACGTTTTTTTGTTTTTTTTTTACAAAAAGAAAATATATTTTAGCGAATATTTTCTGACAAATTAATATTCAAAGCTGAGTTGACAGTAAAATATATTTTATACACCGGGTACTAATTGATCGAAGATCACTTTTTTGTACCACCTCTCGGAAGTTCGCGCGAGAGAGAATGCTGCAGACACGGTGTAGGGGTATTTTGTACACCTTTAAGAAATATCCCGACATTTTCCCGAGAATCTTGTTAAAAAAAACACGTAAGTTATTATCAGTGACAAACGACCCGAAAATTAGAAAAATAAAATACAAATATCCTTGATCAACCAATTCTACTAACAGAAAGTGTTACAGAAGAAAATATTTCCGAAGAACCACGATGATACATTTAGGCCAAGAACAATTTGCATGGAAACCGTCCAAACACAAATATGGCGGATCGTGAAGTTGTCACATTGTGCTGTAAACAACGACTTTTCTCCGCATCTACAAGCCTGTCACGATGTCTGTAAGTATCTTATTGCTAAGTGATGAATGAAAATTAGTATATCTGGCGATAAAACCTATAGGGCAAGCGCATTTTTATCGTATTTAATAGTTATGTTACGACTCGAATTTGGTCAAAACCTTTGAACATTTTTTTTATCTCTGTTTATGTGGATAAAATTTTCAGGAAACTCTAATAGTTTTACTGCGTATTTAAGAATTTCCTCGTTAAATAAAAGCAGTACTCAATATCAAAAACATGAGGAATTATATTCTCAAACTCAATACAACACGATTCTAAGCCAACAAAATTTGAAATACCAAGCTTTTTAAGTCAAAAAGTGACGAAAGTATGATGTCACAGACCAAGTCATGCTTCTTGAGTATGCTGTTTATGTAGTATTTAAATTTATGTAGTGTACTCTTCTTTCAATGACTCAATATTTACTTTTCTTTTGTATAGTATCTCTGGCAGTTATGGGTGAATATACAGCGAAATCATACAGATTTGGATGAAGATGTTAAAGATAGTAAAGTCAAAGACAGCCAGGCATGTGACTTTAAAGCTGATAGTTTGGTAACCACCTGAGAGATATATAACCTGTATGCAGGTGATGACGGTATAGGAGAGCCATTTCTTATAACGTGCTCTGGGGAAAATATGTTTTATTTTGTCGAAATGAAATGCCAAGTGAAAAATTAAATTGACAGATGAAGAAAATTTACCACTCCATCCTTCTGCATGTATGGTCTTCTGAATTCAAAGCCATTTGAAAACCAACTTTAAGTTAAGAGGAACACTTTATTTTCAGTGAAACATTCTGGAAAATATTACTTCTACACAGAAAGAAAAAGTTGTATTAATACTTGATGTTGTATTGCAAGATGGCCAAGTTTGTATGACCAGTGCTTTCGAAAAAAAAACTATGCTTGCACTCAGTTTCCCATGAACGAAGCAATCTAAAGATTAAGTGTAGAATTTAATTCTAATGGATAAAAATCAACTCAGAAATGTGTGATTTGAAAATGGTGAAATATTGTTTGTCTGTAAACAATTTTTTCTTTAAAACATATTACATGTATAACTCCTCCCTGACAGCATCAATATTTCAGAAAGTATTTAATTTAAAAAATAGTTCTAGGGTCAGTGTCTTTCTATGTATCAAGTATAATATGTAATGATTGAAAATTATTCATTTTATGATTTTCTTGATATTATACATTAAAACTTTAGAAGTAATAAAATTTCCTGTCATTCTGTTTTAACATTTATTAACATGTACAAGTTTGTAAAGTTTAATTTGTCTTTTTTACAAAAGTCCCAACATTAAGTCAAAAGTCTTAGGAAATGGGATTATCATAAAAATGATTAACTCCTGGCTTTACAATGAAATGTCCTGGCAAGATTTGGATTTGAAATGTTTAACAAAGAAGTCCTGGGAGATCCTAGGATGTCCTGAAATCAAATCCCAGGATTGTTACTCCTAGGATTTCCTCAAATCAGATTCTGAGGAAATCTTAGGAATTCTTAGGACATCTTAGGAATTCCTGAGAAGCATTTTCAAGTCAGGAATAATTTCTGCAAGGGTTATTTTTCAAAAATTATTTTTTTTTTTCATAACTACTTGTTTCTTTCCCCCCAACATTTACTTGGTGATGAAAATTTATACATATTCAATGTCATTTGAAATATACACTGTATATTCTTAAATTTATTCGGACTGATAGAATATGCTTCGGACTGGTAGAACGCATTAAGTCATCAGTCCGAATGACTGATTGAAATATTTGGTTTTCGGAAACTCTGCTGACCCTGGGGCCATGAATTTCAAAATTTTGGTAGAGGCACTCTTGCTCATCATAATTATTTACTGAATTAGTGTATTTAATACCTAGGAGCAGAGAAGAAGATTTTCAAAGATTTAATGCATTTTCATTATATAATCAATATAGAGCCCCGCCCTAACACCAGAACCCCTGACCCTGGGGCCATAAAATTCACAATTTATGAAGAGACACTCTTGCTCATCATAACTATGTGCTTAATTAGTTTATTTAATACTCAGGAACAGAGAAGAAGATTTTCAAAGAAATAATGCATTTTCACTATATAATCAATAGAGCCCCACCCTAACACCAGAACCCCTGACCCTGGGGCCATAAAATTCACAATTTTGGTAGAAGCACTCTTGCTCATCATAACTATGTACATAGATAGTTTATTTAAAACCTAGGAGCAGAGAAGAAGATTTTTAAAGACTTACTGCATTTTCACTATATAATCAATAGAGCCCCGCCCTAACACCAGAACCCCTGACCCTGGGGCCATGAATTTCACAATTTTGGTAGAGGACTCAATGCTGATTACAATCATACCAACAGTTTGACTGCGTGATGTCCGGGAGTAAAGAAGAAGATTTTTAAAGATTGCACTATTTTTAGTGGTTTTTGCCACACCCCCAGGCCCCAGGGGGGGCGGGGACCACGAAATTCACAATTTTTGTTCCCCTTCACCCATAGATGCTATATGCCAAATTTGATTGAAATTGGTTCAGTGGTTTCAGAGAAGAAGCTGAAAATGTTTAAATGTTAACGCACGACGGACGACAGACGACGGACGACGACGGACAAAAACGGATAGCAATAGGTCACCTGAGTTTACTCAGGTGACCTAAAAAGAATACCCGATAGATGCAGGTTGAAATACTTCCACATATTCGAAAGAAATTCAATTTTTCTATGGCTCAAAATTTCAGGTTAAATCAATTAGTACATACAACTGCCATATATTTTTGTGAATGTATACAACTAGTCAACCACCAAACTACGTATAAGAAATTATCGTGAACACTAGGGTTTATTTTTCTTGCATGCACTTTTTCTCACATGTAGCAACTTACTAGTATCTTTATTGATATTTGGTCTACACTATTTATAATATAATTATTTCTGCAAAATAAGTGTATATTCATAATCTCATTAATCTGTATGAATTTCATAATATACTGACTCGACATTTTGTTTCACTGTTTTTATTTACGATGTAGGAATCAGATAATGTTGAATTAGCTATCTGATATATTTAATATTTGTGAATATCCTTTTATAACAATTATTTTACAGAGAAAATAATCCCTAAAATTATCGAACCGTGTCTATGTTTCGCACTGAATATTAAGTTAAACGGCAATGTACTTGGATTTGTACAAGCGGATTTATCGCTTATATTGGAAACATAATAATTTTCACAATAGATATATATATTTGCTCTTGTTTTCAAATAAATATGAAATATGAATTCAACAAAAATAAAATTTAAATTTATTCAATATACTTGGCAATCATACCGTCAATGGCGAACCAAAGTTTACACCTCGAAGCTGTTATATTATGAACTCGCATGTTTGTTAACGAGCTGTTTGTATTAAGTCAATCTTCATTTTCGATTTTTTTTTCTAGCTTTCAAATAATCATTATTTATAATTTCAAAATTCTAAAACTGTTAAAATGATTTTTATAAACAAACTATTTTCTTCCGTAATTTTCTCGCACGGTGGAACATGGAGGGCCCCCCAAGGAAACGGTAATGTCCACGGTGTTACACGGTGCGTCTCTGGAATAATCGCAATATACGCACACCGTGGAACACCGTGTACACGGTGTAACACGGAGTATTTTACACCGTGTATTTTCCACCGTGGGGTGGCAAAAACTCGTGAGCTGTACTGTATGTGTACAAGTGTGACTGTTTTTAAGAGTTCTTTTATAAATACAGACCCTAAAACGTGCTACTACACCTCAGAAACGAACCGTACCGTTCCGTGCACAAAGCGTACCGTACCGTGAACAAAGCGAACCGTTCCGTGCACAAAGCGTACCGTTCCGTTCTCAAAGCGTACCGTACCGTCCACAAAGCGAACCGTTCCGTGCGAGAAACGAAACGTACCGTCCTCAAAACGAACCGTACCGTGCACAAAGCGTACCGTTCCGTGCACAAAGCGTACCGAACCGTACCGTTCCAGTGGTGTAGTAGCACGGTTTAGGGTCTGTAATGTCTTTGGGAAAGTATTTAAAAAAACATGTGAATATGATGGACCCTGTATATCAACAGAATATCAACAGAATGGATCACTTCATTATAAATAGTGATACCTTCTTTCCTTGTCATAGCAAAAAGTAACATTTTATGATCATGCATTTCAAGTTTCATGATGATATCACATCTAAAAAGAAAATTATGTAAAAATAAAGAAAGAATGTAAGTGTACACCGGCAAGCATAAATTACGTCTCTTATAACATCATGATCTCTATCTGCTTTACTCGTGTCCATTAACATTAAATATTTCCTTTTAAAGTGATAGTCCACTCTCCACTAAGGGACTGATTAAAATTCACTATTGTCCATTTGCTTTATTGTTTTATATATTTTTTAAAGCAAACTTTCAAATTTCAGTTGAATTTTAGTCGAAAGATCGCCTTATATTATAGGCAGGAGAGAATACACATTGCTTAAAGTCATACGCGTCCAGATTGTTCCCAATTGTCTGCATTTAACAATCAGTAGTCTACTTCTTATATGCTGTAACTATTTCCAGTAGAGAGAAAAACTCTCATTGAATATTGTTCCATTTATAAAAAAATTAATTTCTATTAAAATCTGGTGTGTAATGTCACTTCTTTACTCTTTTCCCATCTATGATGTAAATAAAGCATATTCAACACAATTAATTACATCTCCTTGCGCCGCTTACGCCTTTGATGACGTCATTTTCATCAAACTCAATTCCAACGATACTATGAAAATCATGACACCAATCGTTTGTTTTTAAAGCTATTCATATGAAATTGGGATATATTATTAAGATTTTGATTCCGATTTCAGTGATGTAAATTTTAGTTCAATGTATTTTACAGTACAAAAGAAAAACAAGAGGCCCAGGGGCCACATCGCTCACCTGAGCAATTGGCTAGGATAAAGCACATACCAGATCATATCAGAACTGAAAGTTTACTGAGGGGGGGGGGGGGGGAAGGGGTCGTGAATTTAAACCCTCCAGGGGTCATGATATGTACAAACTTGAATCTAATCTACATAACCTAAGGATAATTCCCTATAAATATCATAAGGTTTCTTTATATATTCCTATGTAAAACTTTTATAGGTTATTTGCCCAACCCTACCCTTGGGGGTCTTGTGAATAAACTTGAATCTACACTATCCGGGGATGATTCCACAGGAGTTTCATCTTTCCTGTCTCAATGGTTCTTGAGAAGAAGATTTTTCCTATATATTCCTATGTAAAACTTTGAAGGGCCATTTTGGCCCCACCCTACCCCTGGGGGTCATGATTTGAACAAAATTGAATCTACACTACCTGAGGATGATTCCACATAAGTTTCATCTTTCCTGGCCCAGTGGTTCTTGAGAAGAAGATTTTTAAAGATTTTTCCATTACATTCCTATGTAAAACTTTGATCGGCCATTTTGGCCACACCCTACCCCTGGGGGTCATGATTTGAACAAACTTGAATCTTCATTACCTGAGGATGATTCCACAAAAGTTTTATCATTCCTGGCCCAGTGTTTCTTGAGAAGAAGATTTTTCCACTATATTCCTATGTAAAACTTTGATCGGCCATTTTGGCCCCACCCTACCCCCGGGGGTCATGATTTGAACTAACTTGAATCTACACTACCTGAGGATGATTCCACATTAAGTTTCATCTTTCCTGGCCCAGTGGTTCTTGAGAAGAAGATTTTTAAAGATTTTTCCTATATATTTCTATGTAAAACTTTGGTCGGCCATTTTGGCCCCGCCCTACCCCCAGGGGTCATGATATGAACAAACTTGAATCTACACTACCTGTGAATGCTTCCATATAAATATGATCAATTGTGGCTTCGCTATTCTCGAGAAGAAGAATTTTAAAGAATTTTCCTATACCGTATAATCCCTATTAACCGCCCCTACCCCTAAAAGCGCCCCCTGGGTCTTTTTCAATTGTCAGGAAATAAGGGCCCCCTTTACAATGATCAAAATCATCCAAAATAACAAAAGTCCGCCATGATGAAGAGAGTGAAAATGAAACTTTGTTATTAGGTAACTCGTACACAAAATATTCTTGAAAGTAAGATTTTTAGAACGACCTAGTCATGTATTTCTGAAAGTGAAAGTTAAACATACAAGTACAAAATTTGTTCTCCTTGTCTATTCCCTAATTTCGAAGTGGGAAAATGAGTCATATAGCATAATTTGGGTGGATTCTTGTAGTTTAATTAAAGGAAGGTTAGACAACTTGTAGTGATTCTCAGTTATTTGTTTTATTTTTTCTAAAGATTTCTTGAAGTTAAAATATGACATTCAAAATTTTAGTAAGTATATCAAAATAACCGCCCCCTTTCTGCAATTTTCTAAGCGCCCGGGGCGGTTAATAGGGATTATACCGTATATTTCTATATAAAACTTTGGTCGGCCATTTTGGCCCTGCCCTACCCCCAGGGGTCATGATATGAACAAACTTGAATCTACACTACCTGTGAATGCTTCCATATAAATATGATCAATTGTGGCTTTGCTATTCTCGAGAAGAAGATTTTTAAAGAATTTTCCTATATATTTCTATGTAAAACTTTGGTCGGCCATTTTGGCCCCACCCAACCCCTGGGGGTCATGATATGAACAAACTTGAATCTACACTACCTGAGGATGCTTTCATATAAATATGATCAACTATGGCTTTGTTATTCTTGAGAAGATTTTAAAAGATTTTTCCTATATATTTCTATGTAAAACTTTGGTCGGCCATTTTGGCCCCGCCCAACCCCCTGGTGTCATGATATGAACAAACTTGAATCTACACTACCTGAGGATGTTTCCCCATAAGTTTCATCTTTCCTGGCACAGTGGTTCTTGAGAAGAAGATTTTTAAAAGATACCACCATTTTTTCATTAATTCCCAATTATCTTCCCTTGAATGAGGGCGTGGCCCTTCATTTGGACAAACATGAATCCCCTTCACCCAAGGATGCTTTGTGGCAAGTTTGGTTGAAATTGGCCCAGTGGTTCTTGAGAAGAAGTCGAAAATGTGAAAAGTTTACAACAACGACGACAACGACGACGACGACGACGAAAGACAACGGACAAATTGTGATCAGAAAAGCTCACTTGAGCCTTTGGCTCAGGTGAGCTAAAAAGGAAATGTAATAGTTATATGCGAAAATTATTCTGAATTTTGTTTGTGCGCCGACAGGCCTTATCGGCCTTCATATAAATCGTCCAAAAATTGTCAATATGAAAGATATATATTTAAAAATTCACAATATCAAAGAACATTGAATATATTATGTCTATGCAAAATTTGGTTAGTATTGGTTGCATATTAAAACCAGAAGTCTCTGTCGAGACTGTAGCTCTACTGGTTTGTACTTATAGCAAAGGAAGAGAAAAGTACTTAAGCAGTTAGAAATTGAAACTTTTCCACAGCAATAAATAGAATAATGATCCTTGATTAAGTCTCTTTATGTTCTTAGTGTAGTCTACTTGCATGCCACATTATATTATAACCAGACTAAAACTGTTATTTGGAGTAGCATTTTGAGAGTATTTAACAGAAATTTCTATTTTTAGTGACCACGGCAACACCGTTCATCGAAATCAAAAACCGATACACAGAATTATGTATCTCAGTGTAGTCTACTTGTGTGCCAAGTTATATTGAAATCAGACCAAAACTGTAGGAGGAGTAGCATTTTGAAAGAATTTCACAGAAATTTCTATTTTTAGTAACCACGGCAACACAGTTCATCGAAATCAAAAACCGATAAACAGAATTATGTATCTTAGTGTAGTCTACTTGTGTGCCAAGTTATATTGAAATCAGACCAAAACTGTAGGAGGAGTAGCATTTTGAAAGAATTTCACAGAAATTTCTATTTTTAGTAACCACGGCAACACCATTCATCGAAATCAAAAACCGATACACAGAATTATGTATCTTAGTGTAGTCTACTTGTGTGCCAAGTTATATTGAAATCAGACCAAAACTGTAGGAGGAGAAGCATTTTGAAAGAATTTCACAGAAATTTCTATTTTTAGTAACCACGGCAACACCGTTCATAGAAATCAAAAACCGATATACAGAATTATGTATCTTAGTGTAGTCTACTTGTGTGCCAAGTTATATTGAAATCAGACCAAAACTGTAGGAGGAGTAGCATTTTGAAAGAATTTCACAGAAATTTATATTTTTAGTAACCACGGCAACACAGTTCATCGAAATCAAAAATCGATACACAGAATTATGTATCTTAGTGTAGTCTACTTGTGTGCCAAGTTATGTTGAAATCAGTCAGACCAAAACTGTAGGAGGAGTAGCATTTTGAAAGAATTTCACAGAAATTTCTATTTTTAGTAACCACGGCAACACCTTTCATCGAAATCAAAAACCGATACACAGAATTATGTATCTTAGTGTAGTCTACTTGTGTGCCAAGTTATATTGAAATCAGACCAAAACTGTAGGAGGAGTAGCATTTTGAAAGAATTTCACAGAAATTTCTATTTTTAGTAACCACGGCAACACAGTTCATCGAAATCAAAAACCGATACACAGAATTATGTATCTTAGTGTAGTCTACTTGTGTGCCAAGTTATATTGAAATCAGACCAAAACTGTAGGAGGAGTAGCATTTTGAAAGAATTTCACAGAAATTTCTATTTTTAGTAACCACGGCAACACCATTCATCGAAATCAAAAACCGATACACAGAATTATGTATCTTAGTGTAGTCTACTTGTGTGCCAAGTTATATTGAAATCAGACCAAAACTGTAGGAGGAGAAGCATTTTGAAAGAATTTCACAGAAATTTCTATTTTTAGTAACCACGGCAACACCGTTCATAGAAATCAAAAACCGATACACAGAATTATGTATCTTAGTGTAGTCTACTTGTGTGCCAAGTTATATTGAAATCAGACCAAAACTGTAGGAGGAGTAGCATTTTGAAAGAATTTCACAGAAATTTATATTTTTAGTAACCACGGCAACACAGTTCATCGAAATCAAAAATCGATACACAGAAATATGTATCTTAGTGTAGTCTACTTGTGTGCCAAGTTATGTTGAAATCAGTCAGACCAAAACTGTAGGAGGAGTAGCATTTTGAAAGAATTTCACAGAAATTTCTATTTTTAGTAACCACGGCAACACCCTTCATCGAAATCAAAAACCGATACACAGAATTATGTATCTTAGTGTAGTCTACTTGTGTGCCAAGTTATATTGAAATCAGACCAAAACTGTAGGAGGAGTAGCATTTTGAAAGAATTTCACAGAAATTTCTATTTTTAGTAACCACGGCAACACCCTTCATCGAAATCAAAAACCGATACACAGAATTATGTATCATAGTGTAGTCTACTTGTGTGCCAAGTTATATTGAAATCAGACCAAAACTGTAGGAGAAGTAGCATTTTGAAAGAATTTCACAGAAATTTCTATTTTTAGTAACCACGGCAACACCGTTCATCGAAATCAAAAACCGATACACAGAATTATGTATCTTAGTGTAGTCTACTTGTGTGCCAAGTTATATTGAAATCAGACCAAAACTGTAGGAGGAGAAGCATTTTGAAAAATTGTTTACAGACAGACAGACGGACAGACAGACAGACAGACAGACAGACGGACGGACGACGGACGCATTACCATCGCATAAGCTCTTCTGGTCTCTGACCAGTAGAGCTAAAAATTATAAACATTGTCCACGACTTTTTGGGACAACCCTCGCATAATGGTGTTGCATTATGCATGAACTATGCCTAAATAGTTAGGCAGGGTTTGACACATGGTCTGGCAAGTGCACTATGTGCCAAACCCTGCCTACTATTTAGGCATAGCACATGCATAATGCAACACTATCCAATGTTTTATTATGCTGACTGTTGTCATTATTTATGGATTGATCCATTTGACTTTTTCCTGAAACACAGTCTTCACAAAAACTCACTGGTTTGAAGACCGAGGCCAGTGAATTTTGATGTCGGGTCAGTGAAAATCAAAATTCAAGAAGTCCGATGGGCTTGTTGATTTTAAAAATCATACACAGTCAATATATATTTAAACTGACTTACTTGTTTAAATTCAGGGTTCGAAATTAACTCATGTCTGTAAGTCCGAGACTAGTAAAAATTGTGTCGGACTAGCAGATTTTGTAAGGTAGTAGTCCGTACGGACTAGTGCAAATCCAGATATAAGTCTTGAATCGGTTCACATTTTATTAATTTTATTTCCGAGTCTCGTAGATGTTTGAAAATAAATGAGAAACGCAACCACGATAAAGCGTTTTCTACATTGTGATCAATAGACAAAGACGTGACCATGTGGAGATTTCTGAAAGTTGAAAACCCTCTTTCTTTCACCACATGCTTCCAACTGATGTGTGGACACATATTTCATTGAATTAATTGATAAAATGTTAAGATTTGTATTATTAGTCCCCTACCGGTGAAACCGGAGGGGACTATAGGTTTCCTCTGCTTCCATCCGTCCGTCCGTCCATCCGTCTGTCCGTCCCCGTCAGTCTGTCCCACTTGGTTTTCCGCTTTTTTTTTCTAAACGCTTGCAGATATTGAGCTGAATTTTGGTACGTGAGTGTGTCTTAATGAGTTACAGATCAAATTTGAATTTCGCTTCGCTTCATTGATTTTTGACAGAATTATGGCATTTTGAATATTTTTCATAATCGCTTAATTAAGATCGGGTTCGAACTGCGCTAACTTCCGATTGTCGACAAAAATATGAAGTGAGGAAAAGACGATGGATAAATGAGTTGAATTGTCGTTTTAATGTTGATTAGTTTTAAGGCATTTACAACTTGAAAATCTTTCAGTTTAACCTTGGACATGACTTTTGCACATTAAAAGATGACATCCTGAAGAAAAAGGGGAACCCGGTAGGGGACATGTATTGCTTATGCAATACTCTCAGAATGCTTGTTCTTTTTACATACTATAGGCCGGACTAGTGGAATAGGTTGCGGACTAGTGAAAGCTTGAAATCTCTAGTCCGTGCGGACTATAGTGCTAAAAAAAGTTAATTTCGAACCCTGAAATTTCATTAATATATAAAATGAAAACAAACACGTGTTGTTGAATCGTATTATTATAACCTGGATGATTTACGTAACAACAGGAACTAGCTAGTAACTATTAACTAGACATGCGTAAGATGTGCGAATTTCCACAAACAACTTACCAAAACACAACAAAGGACGAAAAATGGCGGCATTTCAAAAGTTGAAGTGCGTAAACGTATTAATTTACAATTATAAAAATGTATTTATTTTATTTTTTCATTAAGGGGCCGGTTAAAATTTTTGTGGGCCAGTACAATTTGAAAGTTCACTGATCGGACTTGCCAGTTAGTTTGAAAAGTTTTCTTGAAGACTGCTTAAATCTTTATGCCAAAATTGGTTGCATGCTTAGTTATTTTGGTTACTAGTATTTCTCTAAATAAGTCGGGATTTTCTGTCCCAAAGCAACTCATCTTAATTTTCTGTTTTGTTAGTAAGACTTATTTGTTTGCAGACATCGATTCTCATTGATAATTTTCTTTTACATCCTTCAATCAAGTGTCATATAAAAAAGCGTTTTAATGACCCTATGAAATCAGTTCATCAAACGATCTGTATTTAAATAGTTTGAAACTTTGTTACATACATTAATCTAAGGTTCCATAGAAAAATATAACTGTTTTTAAATAAAATTTGTCTATTTCTTCCCTTTTGTGTAATTTGTATAAATTAAGTTTAGATATTTAATAAAATACCACCAATCAGTGATCGTTTCTGTGGTGTAATCGATAAGGCATCGGACTGACAATCTCATGGTCCTGAGTTCGATCAGGGTTGTGTGCAATGAAGAATTTTGTTCAGTAAATAAATCCCTGCACTTTTTGGGCATAGTATGTTTACACTATATAAATCCTTAGACCACTATGCAAGAATAGTAGGGTAAGGATTATAGAGAGACAAACTGACAGGAGGCATAATAATTAGGAACATGTACTTTACGAAACTAACAATGCAAATGGCGGTCAACTAGGTTATCTGTATGCAGATAAATATGAATGTAATCCATCATTGCACTGTGCATTATGCAATGCAACTTGAATGTTTTATTTAAGTTTATCTTGAAAAAAATTGGTGTTTTATGAAATTTCGATTTTTAATCATACAGAGTATATAATTAATTGCAATATCAGTAATACTGTCTGTATTTAATTTCTGAACTGCAGCGAAGTCAGGTTAGTTTTATGCGTTGTAGACTTAATGTACACCAAACACCCAAGTTGGTGTTGGTAAAATATATTTTATATAATAAAATATATTAGACTGGTTCAGCGATTGTTTAGCGAGGTATTCCACCGGGATTTTTTACTTATCTGTCCTTATAAATGCTACAATAATCGATCTTGCATTGTATTGAATAGCAACTTGCCCCCACCCAACAGATCCCTACCTCCTTCACGAAAGAGTTCCGCTAAGTTAAGTAATCGCGACATCAAGTATTAATAGCCACTGGTGAGAATGTTTTAATTAAGTCATGACGCCAGGTGTGTTCAGTAGACCAAAAAATTCGCTGCACTTCGAGATAAGCAAGGTAAAAAAAAAGCCGCAGACTTTAAATTATAATACTTCTATAGAATAGAATAGAATAGAATAGAATAGAATATCATTTATTTCCAATTTTGGGCCCATGAAGGGCATTCAAGAAAAATACAACATAAATAAAATAAAGCTAAAGAGAGGAAGAGATCCAAATGATAGTTGAATTCATATGCAACAATGAATATGTATAATAAATATATGATAAAAGTACACATGCAAACGCAAACATAATGCCACATCATGCAGAAATTTTATTGGATATCTACCTTGTCTGCATATTATAAAATACCATTCAAAACTTTCAGGAACATCCTGAGACAACATTGGATCTTTTATTGTAACATTTAAATATATATTCTGCAAAACTATTTATTATATCACTACTTTCATTTGACATTAGCCATATAAATTTATTTCTATTTATGAGCGGGGTATTCGAGATATCAGGTGTTTTTTAAATCATAAATATAGAGAAATCTGCAGGGACCGGCTATCGACTTCGACATGAGCGGGGTATTCTAGATATCCCATGTTCGAGATACTGATATTTACCTGAAATTCAAAATACTTATCATGAAATGAATGAAAATGTGCTCACCTGAGCAATCTGGCTAGGAAAAAGCAGAAATATCAGTCCTGGGGATGCTTCCATTAAAATATGACCAATCATGGCTTTGTTGTTCTTGAGAAGATTTTTAAAGAGTTTTCTTATCCAAATGACACTGACCAATGACATCCAGTTACTGTGATCGATGTTTAAGTACACCATTGCCCATTGGGTCTAGTCTCTCGGTTTAACCAGTTAACCACAGAACTCCGCCCACCAAGTTGCAAGGAAATTTTGAAGGCTGGTTTTCGTGCACAAGGAAAATACATGCAAAAACTGGTTAAACAGGTGTTTTCCAAAGCCCTGCAGTGGATGAGGTTTATATTTTCTCTCTATGATACTGCGTTCACTTGGAAAAATAACGTTTCGGTCATTGTCAGTTCCGAAAAAGCACATGTTATTGCAGGTGTCATAACAGTATTACACTTTGGTTCACGTCAAATCATGGATGACGCAAAATAATCCCGGAATCTTTCCTTCCGATTCGGGCATTTTGATACGAGACTGGAGCTGAATTTTTTTATGAGATGAAAAACAACATGTAAACTTCCTGTATTGACCAGATTTATTAAAATTTAGGACGTGTTGATTTTTCTATATACTGTCAAGAGTGGGGAGTGATTAGGCCTTGGACTAGATTTTCAAGCACCTGCTCGACTTCGACCGAAACAAACTTGCGTGCCTTGCTGGATGGCTATGTATTTTTTGGTACTAAAATCTTTATAAAGAATGGTTTTACAAGATCTGAAAAGGAAACTTCTCAGAAGTTTGTTTTGAATTAGTTACATCTACTCAAACTTGCGCATTTTTGGTAAGAATATATAGCAGAAATTAATACTGTTGTGACACCTGCAGTAAAACCGAATTTTGTACTTAGAAATATTGTAGTCTAAGAATTAAGGTTTTATTTTGTGAGTTTAGACGGAAAATGAGAAATAATGGCATTTTTCGGCCGTCATTGCTGTTCGTTCATGTTTAATGGAGCATAGAAAATTAGTCCAGATTTCCTCTAAAATAAATTATGTTGGCCACACCACGGCCTGTTTTGGATGTATCGAGTGGAGAGAAATGCATGAAATTTAGAGGACAGCTTAAAAAATACCTTGCCATCACACTCGTTAACATTATTTACTCATAGTTTATTTTAAAATCTATAAATTAAAAAAAAATAGACCACACTCGGAGCAAAATAAAAATTCTGAATATGTGTAAATATCGGTTTATTTGGAACACATTGGTAACAGATAAAGAAATCCGGTTGAAAAAAAATAATTATTGAGGCAAATCAATCGTAATTAAGCAGAAAACACCTTAATATTTCAATAATATTTATTTTTTCGATGCCCATTTTAACCCTACCCCCCAACCTTATGACAAAAACTACTTCTTTCGCCCTGTTATAAAAAGCAAACTTATTTTGAACAATTTTTCATCCTCATGTGAATCAGTATGCATCTATTAAAAAATTAAAACGAAAAAACCGCACAAGTTTAACGCGCAAGATCATTACATACAGTTCAACTTTTGCCATATTTTTAGAAATCCGTGTTCACCGCGAAGCCCCCTGTCACAGTGTTTTGCCCGTAATTTTCCTATCTTGGGACGGATTTTTATGAAACTTGGTAAATACATTAAATAATCATCATAGATTGGGAAAATAGCAATGTACCGGCAAGGAAAAAATTTAAGTTTAATTGCAGGTGTCATAACAGTATTACACTTTGGTTCACGTCAAATCATGGATGACGCAAAATAATCCCGGAATCTTTCCTTCCGATTCGGGCATTTTGATACGAGACTGGAGCTGAATTTTTTTATGAGATGAAAAACAACATGTAAACTTCCTGTATTGACCAGATTTATTAAAATTTAGGACGTGTTGATTTTTCTATATACTGTCAAGAGTGGGGAGTGATTAGGCCTTGGACTAGATTTTCAAGCACCTGCTCGACTTCGACCGAAACAAACTTGCGTGCCTTGCTGGATGGCTATGTATTTTTTGGTACTAAAATCTTTATAAAGAATGGTTTTACAAGATCTGAAAAGGAAACTTCTCAGAAGTTTGTTTTGAATTAGTTACATCTACTCAAACTTGCGCATTTTTGGTAAGAATATATAGCAGAAATTAATACTGTTGTGACACCTTTAACACAGGAGGTCGTAGCAACATCGAAAAAAATAGGCCAGCAAAAGTTTAAAATAAGACATTCAAATTGCATTTCTAATTGAATTATTTTAGATTCAAGACATTTTTCGACCTTTAATTGTCATTAATTTAAAAGTTGTTGGTTCGTTTAGCGATTAGTTGGTGAATAATCAGGAAATGATATAAGCGGCAATAATGGGTCATCTTCTGTTTACCCAAGGTCATGGACGGGGTTTATTTTTAGACCGGACTTGTGTACGTCTAACATAATTTAAAAAAAAAAAAGCTTAATTTGGTTTCCAATTTGCAATAAATTGTGAATTATCCAACAATACATCATCATGACCATGTAGGCCTACATGTTGGATGAACATCAGTAACCACATCTCAACTTTGCAGGGACGTAGCATAAGCAGGGGGGGGGGGGGCACTTTGTTCCCCAACATTACCTTGACTATAGTAAATGTTCATTGAAAGGATGGTGGCCCCCCACCCCACCCCCCTCCACTTTATAACATAGTATAGAGATCTATATCAAGGATCGTACAGAAAAAAATTGGAAGTGAGAGTAAGTTGGCTTGGAGAAGTTGGTCATACCCCCCCCCCCCCTCCACCCACCCACCCAACGAAATAGGATTTTCGAGTTCGGGGAATCTTTTAATTTTTGTTTGTTTGTTTTTTTTTTTTGTTTTTTTTTGCTTGTCAACCTTTTCAGGTGAGAAAAAAAAATCTCTGTTGGCCCCCCATTTTCAAAAACGATGCTACGTGCCTGGTTTGGTGATACTATAATAAATATCTCGCGATTTAATATCTAACTGTCAACATTTACATAAATTCTCATACTCAGCAAAATACACCTAGCAAATAAACTTACCATTTAAAAAAATCACATACTGCCCTTGAACATGACTCTGTACTCTGTAGCGTCCTTCCCTGGAAATACCCGGATGACCATAGCACGCCTCAAAACAGAAATGTCATGCGTTTCATGGTGTAGAAAAATTGAATATTTTAACCAGTTTTCAAAAATATGTAAAATCGTGTTCCTAAGCTTAAAGACACCATAAATGAATGCATGAATTAGCAGATTTATTTTTATATATGGGAAATAAGAAAAATAAAGAGACTTTTTAGTGGTGTCCTTAAAGCATAAATTTATTTACCTAAAAATATATATGCTGAAAATGGGATTCTATTTATCTACCTTTTCGATACTTAAAAAAATTAAATGTAATTAAATTTTGTAAGATCATGTCAAACTTTATTTAAAGTTAACAACTAATGTTTACTGGATCATTCTGTAATTTAGGTATTCAAGCTTAAACATTAAGGGGACCAATCTGGTGTCCCCATAATATCCGTGTCCCCCTAATGTATATATATGTGGATGAGTGGTCTCCTTTATACATAAAACCTCCATATATATATATATATATATATATATATATATATATATATATATATATATATATATATATATATATATATATATATATATATATATAATGCAGCTATGGCTAAGAAATCTCCTAAAACCAATTGTTATATTTTATATTGATTTCATCAAAAATGTTAAATATTAAATAATTTTTTTCTTTATATTTATCACTCCATCAACAT